>NC_084668.1:6353979-6697729 GCF_028389875.1 Rhea pennata
TGCAGCTAGAGAGTTAAAAAGTACATGACTCTAGTGCCTTGCAGAATATATGCCTGGCGATACCCTGTTGATACAGGCTGGATGCAATTAGCTGCTTATCAATGGATAAGATTAACTTCTTAGTTCAAAGTAATAGTAGGTAAGGATTTTTGCCACCCAATTGAGCTCAAAAGGGATTTAAACTATGATGGAGATTTAGAGGTCCTGCCCAGTCTGGGAGAGGATTACAGCAGGAGAAATGGCGTATACCAGGTGTACATCAGGGAGGGGAACCCTTGAGAGCTGGGTCCCCAGTCAACGTGGGAGCTGTTGGCTCTTTTAGACACACTTTCAAACCTTATATTCTGAATTCTGACACAAAAAGGTCCACAATAAAAATGTAGCCACCTCTGATTATTGCTTCATAACCATATGAAGCATTTGGTTTGAAAGAAAGCACAATCAAGTCACATTCACAAGTTACAAGAGTTTCAGCCTATAACCATGTCACTACTAAGAGACCCAGCAACTTTTGTCATGACACTCAAATAGCATCAACTCTTAAGAAACTGCTTCTCATCTACTAATTAAGCAAGGAAGTAAAAAACTGAGAGAAAAAGGATAAGAGAAAAAGAACCCAAACTTTTTTGTCAAAGAGAATGAAAAAATGAATTGTATTCTGGAATTCTCCATCCCTTAAATCCAACTGCTGTCCATAAACTTCTCCCTCCAGCGGTAAAATACTTTTGATTGAAATAGCTTTCCAATTTAGGCATTGCCTGCCAAATTTCCCTGGGGAGGGTAATGAATGATCTTGACCTTCTTCCCTCTATTTCTTCCTCTCCTCTCCCTCTGTGCTCCCTAAGGAAGCAGAGCAATTACAGGATCCTGAGCATGCGCTCTTGGGCCACAGCCACATGCCCTTCCAAGGGCAAGTTCTGGTAGAAAAGCAACATAAACTCGCAAAGATTTGCAAATATCCCCAGGTATCAAGGCTGCTCCTACAGATCACAAAAAATAGCTCGTTCTTCAAGAACTGCCAAGCTCACTTTGGAAGGAAAAATCACCAAAGGAAGCAAGCATAGGGAAGCCTTTGCTAAGATTAAGGGAATACAATAAGAGCAAGAAACGATGCAAAGACATGGCCATGTCTAGTAGGGAAATGACCTTCAGAAAGAGAACAAAAGTGACGTGAAAATTAAAGCTCAACAGAAAATCTATTAAAAATATAGGGAAGAATTTAACACTGAATAGTCAACACGGGAAAAACATCAGTTAGAAAAACAGGCTTCTAGATTAAAATAACGTAGCACATGCACACAGCTGTACACATAAATGTACATAAGGGCAAGCCACAAGAAAGGAGCGCGTACCGAACAGAACCTGGAGGGAGCACGGCCCGCCAACGCTGTCGACGGACGAAGGCCTGCCCGGGGGCTGCAGGAGAGCAGCCGCCCACGGTGCGCGGCGAAGCCACGGACGCAGCCCGAACCGCGGCTCTTCCTCCTCCTCGCTCGCGCACAGGTGGGAAAAGGGAGGATTACGCTCTGCAACCTGTCGGAATCCTTGAGGAACCTTAATGTCCGTTAAGGATTTGATTTTGCAAATAATAACTGGTTCTGGAGCCAGGAATAACACTCTTGATAACTCACGCATGAGCCGTGTAGATGGCCCACCTGTAAGTTTAAGCATTTGTGTACGTATACATCTAAAAATACGCATACTACCTGGCCTGACAGGTATTATCAGCTGCACACTTACACGCACACACACGTATGCATACGCGCACCTCACTGCCCCACGTCAGCTCAGGTTCAAACTCTCGCATCAGCCACTTCTCAAGTGTTGGTTTCCTCCTCGTCTTGAGGGTAAAAGGGAACTGCTGGCTCACCTGCTGAGGGAAATGAGGCTTCGGTGGGGAACTGGCTTTGCCCCGGCTCTGCGAGGCATGTGGACATGACCTGGTTTCCCAGCTGGATGCATGCTTTGCTTCACTCTCATCTTCCACCCCACGATGACCATCTCCCAGGAGGGGAGGGCCCACATGACAGGAGACGTGTGACTGTCCAGCTACTGAGCGGCTCTGCCAGACGGAGAGGTCCCCAGGCATAAGTGGAGACAGCGAGGGCTGAGCCCCACAGCGCACGAGGAAGATGAGCAGCAGACCAAGTCTGGAAGGAGCTCGTGAAGGTGTTCGGTTCTGCGATGCGCTGCCAGCTGGCAGCTCTTCCCTCCTCACTGTTCCCCTTCTCCAGATGTTTGATGGGGCCATGAGTCCTCGCCTGTCCCATGGGGCTCCTGGACCCACACTGGCACCTCCTGTGCTGAGTGCTCCCGGGCGCATGCTCTGAAGAAATGAGGCCAGACTAGAGGATAAAAGCCAACCCTGTCTAGGCTAAGACACCCAGCACGACTTCAAGATGCAGAAACCAGGTTGTGCCTCACCAGCCACTTCTGGAACAACAGAGCCAGGAAATGGAGCTTTCATGGGAGTATTTTCTGTCAAGTCAGTGCTGCAGCTATCATCAAGCATCTCCTGACCCATCTACTGCCTCCGTATCTCATTTCTGGAAAAATAGAGACAAGTGAACTGAGCTGCACCGCAGGCACTCAAAGAAAAGAACGGCAGGCTTTAAAAGAAGGAACAGGCTTTAAAAGAAAAGAACAGCAAGCCACAAGTGACGCGGAGGCAGCGGAGAGGACAAGAGCTGAACCGTCTGCTGGGGAGGATGCCTCGCAGCGTGATTAAAGCTCTAAAGAGGACACGGGTCCTCGCAGCCTCCGCTGTGGGTTTTCATCGGGGTTACGTGTTTGGCGGGGGAGGGAGGGCTGGGACTGAATTTGCTTAATTCCTCCCTGGCTTGTATTACCTGAGGAAACTGCTGGGGCAGGAGGCCGCCTGGGTTTATCAGAGCTGGTTAACGGCTCGTGCACGCGGTTGCTCAGTTGAGCTGTTTGTTTAAAGGTGAAACAGTCCCTCGTCCTGCCCTGCAGCCGTCTCCGTCCGCAGCCGCACGCGGTTGCTCAGAGGGAAGCGCAGGAGCAGGACGCCTGCTGCCTCCTCGCACCACCGGTCCCCACGTACCTGCGGCTCAGGGACTTCCGCAGCGAGACGGGGGCTGCCCGCGACTTTGCAGGGATTCCTCGCCCGCGAGCCAGGCCGGTCACTGTAATTCCTCAGCAGCCTCCTGCAGCAAGCGCTCCTACAGCTTCACAACACCTCTCCCAATCTCTGATGCCCCATTTCGGAAACACCTGGGCATGGCTTTTCACCCAGGCTACTTCCAGTATCCTTGCTGAGAAATTTAATTTGCTAAATGAGCAAAACCATCTCCAAATTTGTGTATGCTCTACCTGTACAACGGTGTACGTGGCAGGAGAAGGACGTGTTACACAGTTAAGGCTGGCGTTTTCTCAACAGATGCATTTTTAACATTATAAATTAACTTGTATGTATTAGTCTACTCTTTGGTGTATTAAACAAGGTCATGTTAAAGGGTATCAAATCTAACCTGCCTATAATGCCTAATACTGTAGCCCCTGGCAAACAAGATTTACTTTTTCCCATGTTCAATTTTAATTTCCTTGTCTACTTGACCTCTTGTAGAAAATTTTATAATCAGAATCATAATACAATAGCTCAGCTGCATACTATTAATTTTTTATTTTGTTTCAATTTCTATTTTGCTCTGAATCCAATCCCACCTGCATTTGCAATTTCTATATGAACTTAAAAGTGACACTTTCAAGGTATTATTTCATGTTTTCATCTGCAATTGTTTCTCGCATATATACCTGAATACTCTAACATCATAATGGAGGTATGAAGAGATTTTGTTTGTCTTGTTTGGTTTTCAGACGTACAAGAAACCTTCTAGAGAAATTACAATTACAGTCTCTATTGTTCAGAAGCATATACTTAGAAGAAACACAAGACAGGCACCAGTTTAATTGCTACTACTGCTATTCCTGACGTAAACTGATTTCTGTGGAGTTCAGCCCTAGACTGAAATAAAAAACCTTATTTACTTTAACTTACTACAAAGAAATTCAAAAAACAAAAGACAAAGTAAATTTTGAGTGGATAACAGATGCAAAATCACAATGCTTTAACTGCCAACCAACAATACAACAAAAAGCCTTCCATCCCCATCTAACTAAAACAATGCGTTTCTCATACATGGTGCTGCTTATTTTTAACAGCATGATTTCAGTGCAATGCCCAAATGACAAGAACAATCAAGCCTGATTTCTTTGTGCAATTATAAAGAACCTTAGAGTGTTCAATCAATCAAACTAGTTGATTGTCCAAACCCCTATTAAATGCAAGGAGACATCATTGGATTAAACAATAATGGTTTGTCCCACTATAGTTGGCAAGGGGAGAACAAATTTAATTTTTTCATTTAGGTTCTCTGAACCGAATTATTTAAAAGATTAGTGGGTTCCTAATTACGACTCAAAAATACTTAATGAATGCTCACCTGCCACGCAGAGGTGTTGAGGAGATTAATTAGGTAAGGTTTATAAAATGCTTTGAAGACTAAAACCACTACTTTATTATTATTGGATGAAGTATGAAAGGCTACTGAGCACTGAAAACAGCCCAACAACAGCCTAAAAATCATTTCTCTGTTAGAAAAGTTTTCTTTTGTGCAACCTATGTCACTGCAAAATAGCTAGGATAGATGCATTGTATAATCTAAACTTAGGGTTTACAGTAATATAGTGCACTTCAGTAATATGTAATTAAATCAGACAGTTGCAAGTCTTACTAAACCTTTCAACTACACTGATCAAGTGTATGTGATCTAGTATAGAGAGGGTTAATCAAAGGTCCATTGCAGCTCCCAATCTAGTACCTTCCTTAAAACTGCAAAAAGAAGACAGGATTTTAAGGGAAGAAAATTTTTTTATTTGACCTACCAATACAGTCAAAAATAAAAGAACAAGTTTTGGGGCACACACATGGTTTCCAGTGTCACTTACTGTAGGTTAGTTTTCTCCCTGCTGTGTGGCTTCGATTTCCAGTGAAAAACACTGGCATTTTCTATGCAACAGCACTGCTATGTAGTCTAAATTATGTAGATTGCATAGATAACCCCAGAAAATCCACAGTCCGCACGCCTCGCCATTGCCTTGTAGGACGACTAATACCCGCCTATGAGAGAGATTTGAAGTTCTCTCTTCTGTGGAGGCAGCTGTATAATCCTTCTCCCTTTCAGAAACGCTACTGAATTATGGTGTGAGATTCCCATAGCTTTTTGCTATTCTTAGAGCAGCAATGACTGTAGTTATTACAGGTAAATGCTGTATCTTAAATGCCAATCATTTGCTACCTCTGTCTTCAATTTTCTGGTAACCCTCCCAAATGACTGCTGCAAAATTTAATGCTAATTATGCCACAGCTGGGACCTAAAAACTTTGGTTCTCTGAAATTTCTCCTTCCAGATTTTTCTCATTTTTGCCCTTCTTTTCTTACCTGTATTGCTGGCTGAATACATGAATATACATTTGCCCTTCCCAGGTCTATTTTTCAATTCACAGAGGCCTAATGCAGCAAATCCTTTTGGCTAGCATGGGGCAACTTGCCTAAGATAGGCAGCATACAGCTCAAAGGAGAAAATAAATGGATATGTATCACAAAGCTTCCAGGGAAACCGAACTCCTTGGTTCACACTAAAATTCTTCCTTGGCCAGTGTGTGATATCGTATCATAGTTTGCTAAAATAACTCATTTCTTGGTCTTAAGTTTGCTGAGCACACAGTCAGTCAAAGGGGCTCATTATTGCTTGTAATCTGTACATACTACATAATAAACCATTTAGCTGAAATGGTTTCAATGCAAGATTTGCCAGAACAAATCCAGGGTGCTGCAGATCACAGCAGGGATTTATCCAAAAGCTTGCACACGATACTGTTGGCTTGCGTCAGTGGTACTAATCCATACCTTCTCAAGCACTGAAACGGCTCGGAGACTTATGGCGAAGATAAACACAAAGAGAAAGAAAATCATTGTCTTCTCATTCCACGTTTTATTTTTTCTTTATGTGTTAACGGGGTATACAAACCAATTTTATGTGTGGACCTCATTTCATCTTTCTTCACAGCCAGAATACACTTGCATCTGTCTATTTACCTACATGGCCCATAGCACAGTAGATATGAGTGCCTTATTAATGAATTTATCTTCTCAATACCACTGAAAGGCAGGGAAGAACTATTACCGTCTCAGCCACCTCCTTTATCTCTGCTTTATAGATAAGGAAACCAGGCACAGAAAGTGATGTGCCCAAGGCCGGGGAGGCGGGCGAGGAAGCGGTGACAACCAGGCCATCCTCCCCTGCGGAGCAATGCCGACACGCTGCGGCCACCTACGCCGGCACACGCCAAAGCGAATAGATGCAGCAGATCTTCAACGCAGTCAGAGAGCTACAGGTTTTCTACAGAAAATCATCAGAATCGTACTCCTGTTCCCTCAGTGCCCTGGTGCTGCAGCTGAAAACACTTTAATGCAAAGTCCTCAGAGCCTGACAGAGATAACACTTTGAGACATCTTAGCTTAAGCTCACGCTACTTCTCTGTTCACCTTCGCGAATGGCTTGCTTGCGAGGACTGCCAAGAGCTTGCAAACGCCCACTCAGCTCCAGCGCCCCTCTCTCCCGCTCCACTTCGCTCCCTCCACCTGCTCTCAGTGCTGCCAGGCTCCAAGAACCAGGGACAGGTATACAAAAATACCTAAACTTAATTCAAATACGCCGGCACCAAAGTCTCTGGTTGGCTGCGGTAAGAAGGAGTTCAGATGCAAGTATCTCAACGAGAACATAAACCAAGTATGAAAGAGAAGCTGCTGAGCTCCTGTCACCCACCCTTCTCTCTGAATTGTTTCTTCTTTCTCCACATATGGCACATCTTCTCCAGATCATATTTGAGGGTATTCAGTCCACTCTTTTGCGTCACTACCGATGTATACTTACAAACATGCTCTGAAAACACCACTATTTCACATCACGTCTCACTCTTTAGGTCAGAAGCTCTCCAGCATAGAATGAATTCCTCATACCTGCATTTCGTTCAGCTCAGAAAGCACCGGCCTCCCTTACAGCACTAAATAAACAGAACAAATCTCTTAAAGAGTCATATACGACATGACTTTTAAAGAACAAAAGGAAATGGATTCATCTAAAATTCCAAGTAAAAGCATTTCCGTGCACATTCCCTCCTCTCCCTTGTTAAGCGAAAATCCGCAAGCCGTTCCTCCCCGGTGGCCTCCTGCGCCAAAACAGCAGGGACGCATGTGGTCACGGAGGGCGACCACAGGGTCAGCCCACCCCTCTGCTTGGTCACCCCATGCTTCTGGGGGAAAATGAGACTTTGGACAATTTTGATAATGTCTCTTTGGTTTTAGAAGCCTAACAGTACCTAGCTCCAACAGGAGATCAGACTGTCATACAACGTGCTTCATTTTCTTATGATACCTTTGCTTCCTGGGCGTGCAGCCACCATTCCCCCCATCCCTGCCTTCCGGCTTACACAGCTCCCAGGTAAAATTCAAATGACAGAAAGGCACTCACGCGTGACTTCATGAATTCATCCTCCGTTTCCCCTGCGGTCACAAACAACTTTTGATTTTAAGAAGTGAAACAGCAAACTTGAGTCAATGGGGGTGGGGGGGGGGGGACCTTTTTCCTCCAAGCATGATGTACAGCCAAGCATTCACACGGAGAGGAAGCATATCCCAGGAGTCAGGCTATTAGAAATAGCATCATGCACTATCCCTGGCTGAGGAAATGCAAAGGGACAGAAAGACTCGCCCTCTGCGAGTCAGTTATTGTCAGCCTTTGTAATAAGTTTTACTAGACCCAGATTATGTCTGATCGCCTCACTGAGGCGCTTAGAGACAGTTCTGTACAACCATGTCTGCTTAGTCAGTGGAAAGAGGCAGGCACCTACAGAGAGCGACTCAGATCCGAGATCCTTGGACATCTATCTTTAAATTTGGAAGGGTAAATACAGCTCTCTCCCCCAGCTGTGACCCAAAATGCACTCTTTTAAGCCATCCTAGGACCAACTCTTTCTGCTGTGTGACTTGCTTTGGGGATTTGCTATGTTCAGTGGATTCAGGGCCCTACTCCACAGATTCAGATAAAGCAGTTAATACAGAGAAATCTGACAGTGAAAATCCACAAAATTTGATCAAATATACTGCATGTCTCTTTAAGCGCCACCCTGTTTCGGGATGGTCCTACCACACTCTGCCTCTTCTGCTGTGTCTGCCTTGGCTTTCTTATGTCCTATTGCCAAAGCACCAGCTGGAGGGGCCAGCTGGGGATCCAAAACGTACTTCCCCAGTGAGGGATCCAGCCTTTCACAATGCCTTCATCTGTTTCATACGAACAAAAAAAAAAAAAAAAAAAAAAAATAGAGGAAAATATTTTGGAATTCAGGACTCGTGGTCTCTGAGAATTATCTGTGTAAAGCCACCTATTTAAACTGAGCAAGGTATTTACGATCCCTCACACACACAGCTCTTCCACAGATCCTCCAACCTCACTATGCTCATGGCCTTGGTTTTTGGTAAGCGATTCTCCACAGAGTCCTAACGTACTTGCTATAAATTGTGTCTTTTGCGTGCGTCCTCAGCTCAACAGATGCGGGACACAAGCTCCGGTGTGGCTCTCGCTGGACTCGCAATCCCTCCCCGTTCCCGGAGAGGGGAAGCAGCTCACGGCCTGCACCACGCGGCGGCTCTTCTTCGGCAGCGCCAAGGACTGCTGCTCGTTCCGCGTACCCGTCGCCGTCCAAAACTGCGGCGCCTTCTTCGTTTACCTCTTACGGCCGACTCGAGGATGCATGGGCTACTGCGCCGAAGGTGAGCGCCCGTAGGGTATTTATCAACAAGACCGCGTGCGTCTCTCTTGCTAGGGGTGCAAAGGTCCTGGTATTGCAATACACATCTCGGCGACCTTGCAAGTCAAGCTTTGCTCCCAGTAAGATGCAGACTGTGTGGAAAATAAATCAGCAGTGGTCCGAGGTGTTCCTGAGGAATAGCTGTTATTACCAGAGCAAAATGTAATCTGGTGTGTATTACTGAAGTGCTCTTTGCTCGGTTACAGTTCACGTGTAACCTTTCCTACTGTCTTTGGCTCCATTTAGGCTTGAAGTTGCAGCCAGGTAGCTGAAACATCTTTGTTTTACTGAGGTACTGTATCTAGGATACCGTATCTAAGGCTTGCTGTTATCTTAAAATAATCCAGTGTCCTCCAAAAAAGATAATTATCAAACTCTGGAAGGAAAAATAAAATCTGATAACATCTTTTTTCATGACATTTATATAATTAGTCTTGTCAGAAATAATTTTCAGCCCACTATAAGAGCTCTAACCTCTCTTCTGTAGCTAGGAAACAAAGAAATAGCAGAACACAATTGCTCACTCAGTTAAACCTTCTGAACTTCAGAGCATATTCAGGTGCATGTAGATTTAGCCAAAAAAGACAGTTCTTTCTCCAAGGGGAAAAAAATTACCTTTCTACTTTTCTTTCAGCATTTTTGGACAGAGACAGGACAAACTGGGGTGATCGCCTTTCAGTAAGGCAACAACAAAACTTAGCAGAAGTTTTTAGAGAGAGAGGTATCTATTTTGTTATCTTTACCAATATTTTAACATTCCCACATGAAAGAAAAGAGGGAGGAAAAAAGGCTCTAAGAAAGTGAAATTAATTCATTATTTTGAAATAACATTTTTAAATAAATGAAACTTTTCTTTAATGTTCACGGTACTTTCTCAGAAATACGTATCAGGCTTACTTAACTGCCTCAGATCAAATTGTTTATTACTAAATAGAGATTGACATTTTTAACTTGGCATATTAGTACTTGAGACTTAAATCTGCCTGAGTTTTTGACAAAATAAATTTCATCCCCTTCCCATCTATATCAAAGCAATGAACTTCTGCTTTTTCCTTTTTTTTTTTTTTTTTTTTTTTTTTAAAAACACTGCCGTTGACACTTTCTCCATTTTCTTAATGCATTTCAGTGAAGTTCAGCTCCCCCGACCCTTTAACGACTTTAGGATGTCTCGTCAGTGCCGTGCATTGGACAGAAAACACTCACAGCTGAAGTTTCTTGGGGGAGGGGGTTGTTAATTCGCTGTGTTATGTTCGGCTGCTGAGCACCGCGCAGCGCAGCCTCCACGCAGCGAAGAGCTCGCTCCAGCTGGCACCGTCACAGCTTCTTGCAGGGACGGCTCCCCACGGCCCCATCGCCGGGCAGCTCGGGAACACGAGCGCCATCCAGCACTTCCCACACTCACACGAAAGGGATTTAGAGCTTCGCAGTTTGGCAGAAAGGACACAGACAAGGAAAGCAGAGTATGTGCCTGCAATTTTGCTCATAGACCTCCATGCTCTGATTGCCTAACTTTGTCCTTCTGGCATAACTTTGTGCAAGAAGTCAACATCTGAGCCACACTTTGAGGTAGCTTCCCTTAGAAACATAAGAAAAAGGGATATAAACAACGAGCACTTATTCATATTTTAAGTAACTTGTTTCTTTTCCTTAGCTCATGCTATTTGCCCTAGACAGATGTTAACACATCAATTCTCCATTCTGCTGTAACTGTGTCATATCTTATTCTCTTGGGCTTCCATAATATTTTCTACAATCCTGCACAAAGTTTCTTAATTTATCCTTTCAAACTATCTGAACCAGCTTCATGTTCCATTTGAATCCTCGTCTCTAGGGATGAAAGAACACTGTCCTACAGTATTACACATCATTTTGTTTCTACTTTTAACATGAGCTTAACAGGAAGAAAAATTTCAGACTTCATAACTGGCTGAAGCCTATAGAAAGCAAACTGTATTTTTAGAGCAGCAGGATTACTCTGGGCAGAGAGAGAATACAGCAAACCAGCTCACCCGAGGTACGTCCCAGAATGGCCCGGAGAGGGTCTGCACCACGTACAGTGCGGCGGTACGAGCTGGGCGCTCTCGGAGAGCCAGCTTACCGCTGTAACGTAATTCTCTCTCGTCTCTTTTCCATATTTATTGCAAAACTCAGACAAAGGTGCTGTCCTACTGGGGAGTCCACAGTCAAACGCCCTTTTCAGAATAATTAATTTCTATTCATCTGATGCTTCATTTCAGTAAGAGTACTCTAACTACAAAATTAAAAAAAAAAATCAAATACTGTAACAGCAATGATAGTCAGCACACTATTAGCTATTTTTGTGCTTTATACGAAAGAGATTCTCTTGCTTATCTAGTTGATGATCAAACCACAGGAATATAAAGTGTAGTATTTCTCCCATGTCCAGTTATATTCAAATCTCCTTGTTGTTGAATAATTGTACTACTAAAATAATGTTCTGTGCAGTACTCTTTCCTTTTTTCCTTCCTTTTCAGAAAAACTCATGAGCCTGGCTTTACAACCAGTGGTAACTCCTGAGCTTGTGCAAAATCATGCCTACCTTAGATGCAGCTACAACCATCCTTCCCCCAACCCACCGCTGCACTACAAGGTGCTCTGGTCGCGCCTTTCCACCGCTGGCACAAAAGAAGAGATCCATCGTGACACCACTCAGCAGTCGTCCTCCTACATAGAGATGAGCAGTGTTAACCTCAGACTGGGAGACACAGTAACGCTACCCTGCCCTCACCCCCAACCCCTCAAAAAAAAAAAAAATCAATCAAACTTTTGTAATATCTTTGTTGGGTTTTTATTAGTGCCTCAATAGTTATATTTACACTTAATACGGGGGGGGGGGGGTAGGGGGGAAGAGTGAAGCAGCGGCCTGTTTCTAAACAGGATTATTCAAAAAGCATATACCAGGTTCTGAACCTGGTATATATTTCTTTGAATTACACAGAGCGCATGCAAGCTTTCTGCTTCACTATTTTCTAAAGGCAGCCTGAATAGCTACTCTTACCCTACTGCTGAATGCCATGAGGTTGGCACACGTAGTAGGTACATGTGCCTGATCCAATTTTTTCTTAGTATGTTTTTTGTGCCTTGCAGCAGTGAGAATCTGCAGCATAGGCACACTGCGCTATATGCATTCAGTAATTTTTATACTCAGGGACCAGAGAGACAACAACATCTTTTCACAGAAAAGAAAGATGGTACATTTTAAAGTAGAGGGAGGTTTATTTTATGATCTTTTTCATGGTGTTCTGCCTTTCCGATTCCAAATTCTTGGTTCAATAGTATATTGAAAGATAGAGTTCATTACGAAGCAATCTTTAAGAAGTATACTTGATGGCTTACATAGCAACACAGATCTAGTTTCAACAACAACGACAAAACAGAAACCAATATGCCAATACGACACGTGAAAAAATTGACTTGTATATGAATTCACGGCCTTTCACGGTACAGAAACAAGAGTTTTAAAGTTAAATTAGGTTCATAACTTTTATAGGCAGAGAGCCATTAGTGATGCTACACAAAACTGAAAGAATAAACAGGGATAATAGCCTTATATTAAAAGGAGGTTGGAAACAGTCATGGTGTTGTGCAGCTCTTTTTTGAGATATTTAAGAAATGTGAATAAGCCTCTCCAGCTCTTGCAAAGGCAAGTCATTTATAACAGTAGCACAACCTAGATAGTTTCTCATTTCTTCTCAAAATTATGTCACCCAGATCTGGCTGACGCTGCCCTCTCTTCCAACATGAGGCAGACAGCTCTGCCAGTTTCCAAGGCAAGATTGTGTTAGGAAAATATACCTATTTCCATCACAATAATCTCACTTGTAATCACTTTAAATTTAGTTTTAACAATCCTGAAAGATTCAGGGAAGATTTAGTTTTGTTAACTAGTAGCATCTCCAGATCTTTTTCAGACCTTTTTCATTACATTAAGCTTTCAGTAAACCCTTCTTTGTCCTCTCCTGAAACCCTCATGTTTAATTTAGCAGATTTAGTGACATTAAAATGTTCTCTTCCTTGCTAGATTTTTTTTTTTTTAAAGGTCTTCATGGCCTATTTGACTAATTATAATTATCCATAAATTGTCACTAGTGAACGAAGCCTCAGCTCTAACTGGGAATTTAGTTTTACATGATAAAGATTAGAAAAGCATTTGACCGTGTTTGCTGTTCTGCTCTGGGTTTCTAATAACAGTTACCAAGGGACAGAGTTTCCTTGCGCTCCCAGCGGCGTCAACCTGCGGCACCTTCGCAGCGCAAACGGGGCAGGTAAGAGCCGTGTCAGAGAGGAAGCAGCAAACCGCCGGCGCTCTCTAGGCAGCCTTCCCTCCTCCGACCGCAGCCCAAAGGCTCGCGCTGCCCTCGGGAGCGAGCGCGCCGGGACACCGGGACATAACTCCCCGCAGCATTTGTCCCGCAGGCTGTGCAGCATCTCAAAAAAACACTTGCTTTTGTTTAACCTACTTTTCACCCACCTGCGCATAGTCCAATTTTGGCCCCAGTGCTTTCATAGATGAATTCTAGGAGTTGTATTATTTATAAACCTAGCCTAAAATCAGCACTTGCTCTGCTCATTTCTTAATAAAAAGAGTCAAGAGAAAAGATTATTTTTAATCATTTGTGATTGATATCTACACTATTTTTTACCCGTCAGAAATTCCCCAGGATATAGATTAGTCACATAATAGAATAACCATCAATATTTTTTAATATGCAGTAAAACAATATAATAACCTTAAAGAGGAATTGAGATTTACTGGCCAACATTTCTGAACTCTTATTGACTTCTCTTTAGTCTAAACAGCCAGTTATTTTTTAATAGCAGTCATGTGTGCTTATCTCCCCCATCTCCAGGCTCCAGTTTTGTTACTGCAGACAATGATGTTGGCAGTATAATGCTCATGAAACTATTGCAATCTTAAATAAATCTATAACATGCCGCTGTTTCTATACAGGCACTGGAAGAAGCCTATTCCATCTGATAGGAAAATCCTAGCATTCCTGAGCCTTATTTATTTGATACAGACAGAGGTCAGCCCATTCCTGGAGGCACAGCCATCTATAAATTACAGCAGCACACTGTGAGTAATGAGTTATGCTAAGAAAGAAAGGTGTTTAGAAGAAAACCATGCAGATTTTGCCCAGCACAGCAATCTGAAAGTTCATATGGCGAGAAGCAATTGTCACCATACATGAACTATGATGTGCACTGCAGAATAAAAATATTTAAATAAAACTGGCCTTTTCACGCTGTGTGCCAGAAGCGGCCATCCTGCACGATGCTCTGGAACACCTGAAAAATACACCCCAGCAAAGGAGATTACAAGTTAGCACCTCAATATAAGAGAGGACAGCTAGTGTTCAGACTCAAAGGAAGAAGAGCGCTAGGTCTCCCTACTAAAATACTAACCCCACCCCAACCACCAGAGTTAATACAGTAAACAAGGAAAATGCAAAAAACTGCCTATTTGTAGGCTACAGCTGAGTTCAGAAGTCTATTTCAAAACTTCTGGCAGAGGGAAAAAGGAGCATCCCAGCAGAAACAGAGCTCTGGGCAGATCCAGGGAAAGCCTTGGCCTCTACATACCACTTGGCTATCTGGCAATTCCCTTTTTATTTAAGTCAGTAACAGTCCAAGCACCGTGCAACTTCACGGGGCGCCAGGCCGTGCTGCTGCAGCAAGGCTCCTTCCATCCACAGCTGATGAGCTCACATAAGGAGCAATCTTTTTCAAAAGCTTCAAGGTCTGGTTTATTGATTAACTCAAAGCTAGATTCTCCCCTACTTTCTCCTTCCTACTGACTCTCCTGAAAATCCTTTCCAGTGACTTTACTCCTACCCCTTTCCACAAATAACTACAGCCAGACCCTTTCTTCCAGCTAGTAAGAACTATTTTTTTTCCTACCAGTTCCCCTAATAAGCACCTTCCATCAGGTCAGCCCTTTACTCTTTTCATCAAGGCTGCAAACCACAGCTCCTGCTAGTGCACACACCCCACCTCCCAGGAGAGCCTCCTCCAGGCTTTTTAACCCCAGCCCATTAGCTCCTAATGGAGCAGGCACCTGCAGGTGGGAGGCTTTAATCACCATCACGTGCTGCCCTTCGCCTGCCACAGTTCATCCCCTACCAAACCCTTTAGCTGAACGCCCGAGGCTCTCCAATCCTTGGAAACCTAGGCTGCCTTCCAACACCTGCTTCCGTAGCTATGACGGGAGCCCGTGGCAGGGGTTAATACGATGAATCACCCACAGGTCAGGCACCTGCACCTTCACAGCTGCACACAGGCCTCCCTGCCCTGGGAAGGGACATGCAGGGAGCTTCCCAGATCCGGGCGATGCAAATTACTGACCGGAGTGGTGTCCCTGAGCTTCCATACCTCTCCGATCCAATGTCTGAGTCAGGAAAATGCCTCCATCCACATTTTAATGCAGACCCTGAAGTCCTGTTCAGAGAAAAAACATCACCAGTAGCAGCAAATATTTTAACTATTGCTGTTGACACCGTGGTGCCACTGCCACTACAACATAGCTCAAGCACTTGCCGGAGAAGTAGGTGACCTGTAGCCAGCCTTCCCAGGAGCGGGGTGTGTTAAATAAGGGTTTCACCCTTCTCAAGAGAAGATAGGCTGGACTCTCCCAGAGAGGAACCAGGGCTGGAAGCGGCCATGGGCATTTCACTATTGCTTTGGTGGCCCCTTGGAGAAACGCATGGGCAGCCCCGAGGGGCAGCGCAGAACCCAGCCCTCCAACCCGGCTGCCGTCGCCATGCGGGGACAAGGGCTGATGCCTCCAGGGGCCAGCGGCACCAGCTCTTCCCGTGCCCCGGGGCGCGCTGCGGCAGACCTGCGCGTCCAGAGGGCTCCCAGGTGCGGCGGGCACGGCGCTAACCGCGCTGCTGCTGCCTCCCGTCGCTGGGACCCCGAGCCAGCCAGCCAGCCAGCCGCCGGAGGCTGCAGCTCCGGGGCTGCGCGGCAGCACGAACGCAGCCTCTTCGAGCATTTTCAGGTCACGCAGCAAACTGCCCTGCAAACCTGGGAGTCTCTGCAGCTACGGCACTGCTGAACGGCAGTGGGTTTTGATCAGAAAACAAGCGCCTGCTCCTGTTTCGTTTTCAGGAAGCCAACCCCTTCCTCAACCCCAGCCCAACCGCCCTTACTATTAGTGAGGCCTGGGCAAACTAGGAAGCGGGTGGATTCCTCAGACCGCAGAATTTCAGAATTATTGAGGCCTAAAGCCTAAACATATGTAGATCTGTAAGTGACTTATGAAAAACACCCTTCAGACTCAGGCATGGATGCTACTTAGATAAAACGTGCCCAAGGCCTTTGCAGGGGACAGCCTGGTTTATCTGCACCTACTTCCTGCAGGACCAGCGCTAACAACCCCCACACTGGCTATCACAGAACCGCTTTGACCACCACCTCCCAGAGCTTCCCGATCCCCACCAAATTAACGGCCGAATCCTGCTTTGGGCGAAACAGGCTGCTCACAGGATTCATGTTAAAGTGGGAATCAAGTTCACTTAAGGGCAGAAATCTGCTCCAAAACACAGGAAAGGAGATTTTTTTAGCTACTAGGGCCTTTCTGTATCAGAGTGTTGTGCCTGTAAGTAGTTTTCCACCCTACAGAAATAGCTGGAAATGCACAAAGGGAAGGAAGCAGACCACAACTGGAAGCAATTGGTTTACAGTGTCTGAAGGCGCCTTTACAGATTTCTGCTCCTTTAAAAGGCATGATAAAAAAAAAGAAGTGTAATTTGGATTGGAAAGATTTGATGAGTTCGTGAAGAAACGTGGCCTAACCTGTCACGGCCGTCAGCATACTGCCGCCAGTGATGCTGCTTTTCTCTCTTCGCTTTAAAAAAGAGATGCATCTATCGATGGGGGAGGGAGGGGAGAGAAAGAAAAAGTTGATCACTGAACTGGAGAAAAAGAGCTAGTATTTAGCTGAAGGCAAAGAACTTCCCAGAGTGACTGTCGTAATAATTACGTGACAAACTGTCAACCCGCGGCTCCGCAGCCAACGAACGTTATCTGCTGATTGCGAAGTGAAGCGCGCATCTAACCTGGTGAAGACACTACAAGAAAAGAAGGGATATCAAAGACAGAAATAAAATGTAACTCGCAACTGCTGCCCATACATCTCCGATTTGCAAGTTTTGTACCAAACCCCCTGTGTGCCAAAGATGCAGCTGGTGAGGACATATAGCCTAGTAATAATTTCAGGATATTGTTATGGCTTAATTTTCCATTTTAGTGTTCAAGGCTTTATCTATGTAATATAGCTCTGTTCCACAACAGGTGAAAATACATTGCGAAGAGGGAGTGAGGCTGACACTTTCCAAGATGTCAATTTGCTGAAGATCACCGCGAGATCCCTCTGCCGGCGCCGCCCCCTCCTCGCGCGTCGCGCGTCCTAGTGAGCCGTCCTGCCAGCGTTAATTACATCTCCCTCCCTGGCAGGAGCTTTGTACATGGTGTGCTCAAATGGAAGTCTCCGTGTGAATACTTCTGGTAAAAAGCATTGAAGCAAAAAGCGCAAACAACCCAGCAAGTGTAAATACAGTATCTGCAATGCAGATGCACTGGATTTGCTGAGTTCTGTAATCATTTTTTTTTTTCACTAGGGGGAATATATATCATCCGAACTCTCTCCTTTTCTGTTGTCACTGACTTGTCAGATCATGATTTTGCAGATTCTCCCCTTAGCAGCTGTAACTGAAATGGCAGTAAGGACAACATTCATGTTCTGCCATCCAAGCATAAGAACTTTTTTCCAAACTTCTAAGTCAAATAAGAGCCTTTAAGGAATACTTAGGGATAAGAAACATCTAATGATAGTAAGATCTTATTACCTAAAGGAGAACATGAGTTGTTCTCCTTTGGAGGGATACTAGCTATCTTTTCTCCTCCCAGTAGACTCGGTAAGACGTACAGGACTCCATCTCGGTAACGTAACAAGTAACACTATCTTCACGAGGCCAAAATGGCAGCTGGACCTGCCAGCAAAAGAGTGGGAAATTCTGTGAAGGCCAAAAAGGCCTGAAAGGCACAGAAAGCTGGGACTAGGCTGACAGCTGACCGGGAAATAGTCCACTTGAAGAATACGGAAAACACCTCCTTCTTCACTAGCAGTGCAGGTAACACCTGCCTTGCATTTTGATTGTGTTAAGATGGATCAGGTAGGACTATTTTTAAGTCTGAAGAAAAACTGTAGCTCTGAGGTAATGAAGGGGGATTCTTCACATTTTCAGAGTGGTAAAAGACTGCAGAGTGGTATGCAACTTTTAAAAATGACTCATGTCCATATGACCACATGATGCTGGAAATATATATATATATTTTTTTTCCGAGCCTGTTTGGCCACCACTTGTCATAAGGGCTGTGTCTATCTGGCAGGTCCCAAGAGAAGCCTAGCATGCAACACCCTTCCAAGAATCACCTCCAACCCCAGCCACACTTTGCAGGCAGCCTGACCTGCTCGCATGTGAAGGCTACCAAAATGTCTCACCCACCTTTGGGCCACCGGCATCCTTCAGGCTTCCCCCACATTCCCCAGGAGAGAGCTGGAAAGTTTGTCACCGAACAACAGGTGGTCCTGGAGGCCAGCCACAGGCTGCCAGGGTCCACCTCTTGTTAGAGATGTGCCACCTTTCTCCTCCCTGCACATGACAAATGGCTTTGGCTTCAATCCTGATTTTCAGGCTGCTTCTATGAAGCACTGCGGAGGCCAGTCATGGAGTCCGAGCACCCAGAACCACCATGGCGAGAGCTACTGAGAGAGTAGCATGGCCAGTAGGTGGTACTCAAAAATCTGTCCAAAGGAATTCACCAAAATAGAAAATGTATTAGATTGGTCTGATTCCTCTTCATGAGTTACTTGAGGCTTAAAAATGGCAGTAGCTATAAATATGCCATCTGATTATTTGGAATTGATTTAGCCTGTCAAAATCTGTTATTCCATTTACGAGAAGAGGCCAAAAAATTTAGACCTACAATTTCAGAGCTTACTGTAGTTTGCTTTAAGGAAAATTTCTATAGTTTAATCTTATGAGCCTAGAAATGATGTTAGCTGTTCGTGTTTCCTGAAACCAATGAAACATTGAGATGGCAGATGGTGTGCGGGCTCAGTAGAGATAAAGGTTGCGTGACTGTGCTAGGAATGAAACATAATTGGTCTGGTACATTGCGTTTGGTGTTTCTTGTTTTGAAGGATATTTTTGTTTTTTTATAATCTAAACCTTCTAGGCACATCTGCCTCATCTAGATAATACTTTTATAATGCACTAAGGAGAAAACGAAAAAGGAGCTTCATGTTGCTGACAATGTTTCTGAGACTGGATGACTGTCAAGCTAATCTAAATAAAAGGCCGTTCAAAAACACGGTATAGAGAGAGGACATTTGAGCCAGTGGACAGACTGCAGTCTGCCATTCTAGAGGCTATGTCCTAGCCCTCACGGTTACACCCATGAGCAGTGTAATTCTCCCTAATTACTATGGAGATAATATTACTAACCTCTAGAAGGAGCTTCAAAAACTGCAGAAGAAAATGCACTGTAAGCATTCGCAGTTATTAACTGTTGAGACAAATGCCATGTTCTTTTCCTTATTAAATGTAACCAAAATGCTTTCAAATCTAAAGGTTTGTGCATAAATATTTTTTAAAGCCTAGACCTCAAAAACTCTGTTCCAACAATAAAGAAAAACCTCAACAACAAATAGGACAATGCATAATTATACTATTCTCTTCAAGAAAAGCTATAAAGTACAACGTTTATTTATTACAGGTCTTTTGCACTGTCACTGCCTTTATGAAGGACACTCCTGATCAGCAGTCATTACCCGAAGAGAGCAGCGGATTCTACGCGGGGATTAAGGTAATTCTGATGGCCCTGATTTACTGAACTTCTCTAGTGTATCCCCAGACAAAAATTATATATTATCTGACACGCTCTGAAAGATAATACACAGAAGCATAGGTCTTGATAATCATAACCAATGCTGTGTCTATGTTCAATTTGAGAAAATGTCTCAATAAATTATATGGCTTTCAGTCTGCTTGTAAAACTCTCTAAAGCACCCATCAGCAGAGTGTGCAGGTACTGACACTAATGCACCATAAAGAATGTGCAAAATTGCATCTTCTGATAAATACGCCCCCAAATACTCTTGCGGTTATGTACAGTGTGAAGCCCCACTTGCAAGGTTTCATAATTTTATTTTAACTAGACCAGAAGAAAGTGAAGAGAGAAACAAATTTTTATCAAACAATTTCTTGTGGACAGACACTAAAAACATCAAATTTCTGAGGGCAAGCCCACACTATGAGCAAGCACATGCCTAATCCTACTCAGGAATTAGATGACAGCTGAGGAAAATCTGAGATCTTCTGAGTATCTGAGCTTTATACCCGGAATAAAGATGTCTGATAAATGTAGAAGCCTTTTCTGCAGGACATTTGAAGAACAGTTCCATTTTTTTTTTCTTTTTTGAAGTATCAGAATTGTTTCCAAGGAATTGCAAGGAATGGAAATTCCAGTTTCTGGCTAGCCTCGAATGCTGTTTCTGCCCTTACCCCAGCAGAAGAGATACACAGAAATGGCAGAACCCCATCTCCTTTCCCCAAGCACAAGCTGTGATGTTTTATGTATGGAGAAGTTCTTTTTCCTGCCATAGCAGAGAAGAGGAATCAGGTGAAAACTGCACTTACCTTGCACCTGCTGCAGATACAAACACAGTGTCCACATGTTCATGGCTGAAGTAATGCCATACTTCAGGCCATAAATATTGCTAGTGTCCTAGTGCACTGGAATGAAAGCTCCTTTAACCAGAGATATTAAAAATGAATAAATTCTATGGTATACTATCTTCAGATTTTATGAAAGCCTGTTTTGAGACTGAAAAATGAGAAGCAATTAGACACTACATATGACAACTGCACACATTTTCTTAATTACTAAGCATGTTAAAATATTTTATCAGTAATTTTACCTTTGGAAAAATTAAGATCATTATTACTTTACAAGCAACTTTATGATTCATAATGGCTTAAAAACACTCAATTTTTCTTAAGTATCAGCACTGCCTTATTGTCAAAATGATCTTAGAGCGATTTTCTTATTTTCAGTTTTTACCAGAATCATTGCAAATTGCAGAGGATGGAAAAGAGCACATTTTGACCATTCTGAGTACTGTACCTATTACCTGTTTGGGGCATGATGACTCCTGCAAAATTACTTTACAGCTTAGTACTGAGGATTTGGGTAAGATTTTCACATATCAGCATCAAATCAGTGTGATTACCTTTCCCAGTACCTATGTTAGAATTAATTTTAACAAATGGCAGCAACCATAAATTCAGCTAATGAGACATTATATTTGCTTAAAGAATAAAGCAGATAATAGTATCACTCAGGTTTTTGACACCAAAAACCATCTGATTAGCAACATCCTGAACAACAGTCCACTGAGATTAATGGGTGAAATAAATATGAGTAGAAGAACTTATTTTAAGTTACGGGAGTATAAAATTCCATTTTAAGCTTTGTAATAAATGCAGTCTTTGCTAGAATAATTCCACTAATTATCAATAAGGAGCTCACCTACGGATTTATTATTCAGTAAATGTGCACTGAAAGCGTTTTTCTTTCTTTTGTTGGCTTGCAGTTTTGGTCTACCTTAATTCAGATGAAAAAAAAAAATCATTCTTACTGTAATACTGTTCTTTTCCGGAACATATTTTTTAATTGAAAATACCGGTAATGTCTCTTAGAAAATTATCTTACCCTTTTAATTGGTAAATACTTTCCCCAGGTTAATCTGGTGGAATATCATGCCTGAACAAGGGAACCATTTGCATTTTTATTTACTATTTTCACTAATGAAAATACACAACCTTATAAGAAGATTTATTCTGCTTCTAAAGGGGACTCAGTGAGAAGACTGTTTAGAGCTAGCATTACGTCCACAGTTTTTCTACCCCTAAAAAGCTAGTTAAATTTTTTTTGGCAAAAAAACAAGACAGTTTCTGATATTTTTTCCCTTAATAAATCCTTGAAAGTGTGAATTGTCCTTTTGAGTCCTTCCACTAGCAACGAGATTAGCCCCTATTTTTAGTGATGGAACTGAAGCACTGCTAAAATCACTGTCATTAATAAAGGAAACCAAATCTTTGCCTCTTCCCCTTTAAACCTGCCACTGACGCACACATTAAATTGAACTTCCCATAAAACAAAAAGACCCAGTAAGTCTCTGCAGTGGCTCAATCTTCCACCTCACTCTTATTTCTCAGTCTCTGCCCTTTCTTTTTTTTTAAATGAAGCACTTACATGAGTTCTCAGTCTCTCTACTTTCTCTCCCCACCATGAGCCAAGTGTACAAACAGAGGAAAAAAAGTCATTTGAATGATACCACAACACAACGAGCTCAAACCTAACGGCACCTTATGGCTCCGGCAGCTGTGCTGGCTCCCGGACGAGGAGTATTTTGAGTTTCTTCCTGGCTCAGCGGTTCTCTGTTTTACATATTCCTCTTGGCTTACAGTCTCTGTCAGCCCATCAGGCAAACATTCGCTGCGCGCGTGGGAACAGACTCACTTATTTAGGTACCCAAAAACGCAGCCTGGTGTGTGCCGGGACGTCCTCAACACCGCTGGGACGTCCTCAACACCGCTGGGACGTCCTCAACACCCCTGGGCAACTTAAACACCTGCTTTTATGGGGATCACAGAACCTGTAAGGGCAAATTTTATCTCCTATTAGCTACCTGGAAATATTCTTAGGCCGTGGAAAATCTCGCTGACAGTGAACTCATGGGCTAGGAGCTCACAGGCCTGGGCAGGCTGAGATTGATAAACGCGGGCCTCAGGCTGACTCCTTGCAGGGGTCTCCTGCAGCCCCACAACGGGCTCGCGCGTCTTCCCGAAGGAACGGGGTGAGGCACAATCCCCAAGAGCAGATTCGTTCCCAAGGCGCCGGGGGGCTTGACATCCCGGTGCCAGGAGGCGCCAAGACAGAGACACAACTCTACCAATTAACTAATCTTGGAGGGAACTCGTCCCTGAAGTGGCAACTTTCCGTCAGTTTTAATCATCTCATTTACGTTGCTTAAACTAATAACGAGCTCCAGTCCTTGACTGTTCCACCCTCAGGCTATTTCCTACACGACTCTGGGCTGTTTCTAATCAATTGAGATATTTACGTGGCTGAGTAGCTGCCGCTGTGTGTTTGCGTAACCACGTTTCCTTCGTGCCTTCTTCGTCTGTAGGGTCTCCCTGTTTATTCGAAGGAACGCGGTGGGCTTCTGAAAAATGGGATGTCGGCCACGCTGCTAGAAACTCAAAACAAAAACAATTTCAGCAAAGATTCACTTACACCGAAGAAATTAACTGACAAGCTCTTTCTCTGGCTGAATCCATGTCACATCACTGTTGTGTTAATTATGCAGGGAATAAGTGATAAGAAAGCTAATTACAAGCATAGAAGAACGTCTCTAAGTTCAGACAATATCGTAATGAATGCCTAGACACACCAGAGCTCCTGCAGTTTCACTTTTGTTAAAATTTATCATTGCTGTTTTGACAAGATGATTTTGTTTGATTTGAAACTTTTGTTCCAGGTTGTGAGCACAGCCCATGGGGCTGCAATGCCCGTAACTATTCCTAACAGAAACCTCCAATTTAATTGAATCAAGAACCTTGAAAATGAGCAAAGCAGCCTGTAAGGGTTTGGCGTGAGAGATAATATGCCATTAATGCTTGTAGGTTTTAGCTCCATTTCTACAGAACTCTACAGGGTTAACTTCAAGACATTTTAAGGGTCTTTTCCATGACAAATACAATATTGATTACTTAATCATATTAGAAATAAAATCTTAGAACATTTGAATGCCACCTCCTATAAATCATCAAATAAATCTAGAAATCTGAAAAACAATATGAAAATCACTTATTTTTGTATCTAGTTCATTCCATTGCCACCATTTCCAGAACGCTGTTCATTATCATCTGATAAAATATTGGTCTGGGACAGCAAATTAAACATTTAGCACAAATATTGGTAGTTCTGAAATCAGCTGTAGGCCCAAAAATTCATTTTACATTCACTAAAGAATTCATGAAGGGTTGGGTGACTTCTTGAGAAGACAGACATTATCTAAAATGCAGGCCAGCTAGCTCAGAACCAATACTACTATGATTCAATGTTCATAAAAACAGATCCATGTTAAAAAAGGGGGGGGGGGGGAGGAGAAGGGAGTTAGCATTTTACCTGAGACCTCAGCATGAAGGGTCAGGACTGAAGAGAAATGGACACTGCTATTCCTGCTGCTAGAAGAAGTGCCTTCAGGAATGATATGATGTGCAGAGGCAGAGCTGCACAAATATGCTTGAGTTACCATTGCCACATTGATTTTTTTCACCTCCCACCACTTCCCCACCCATCACAGATACTTACATGGCCAGCACCACCATCGTAAATTATTTTTCCACAGTCTTTTAGTGAATTTATCTTCACAGCCCCTATATGAAAGATAGTAATGATACTACCATCACTTTACAGATGGAAACTAAAGTAAAATAACCTAGTTAAATCTAAAAATCTGTAAAAGATAACAGTGTACTGATCTATTGCATGCGCCTTCCTGTCCTGGACCTGCAAGTCACTAAAAACTGATTTAAGAACCTTCTCTTTCCAGATATATATAAATATATAAAAATCCCTCTATTTTAAATTAAGCAAGTCTCAGTAGATACCTTTTTATAATAAAGCAAGTGAAAGATAAGTGTTTTCCTGAAACATAGATTCATCTCATTCTTTGTCATAAGAAATACTCATCTTCATTTCCTGGGCATGGACCCATAAAGATAAGACTGCCATTCCAGAAATACTGGCACCTGCAGACAGAACATCACCAGCAAGTTTTAGTGAAACGTCTATTGCAGCAAAAAAATCCAATATACAAACAGTAAAATGTGCAAAGGGATGCCAGATTAAGTCAAACCCATCTTGCAAAACCCATCTGGTTTCCATGCATGTGTGTCTTGGAATGTAAAACACTTGTGTTGGATGGTGAACAGGGTTCAGGCAACTGCTGGGGTCTCTCCTGTCAAACTCAGTGTTCATGTTCATTTTAGATAGCCAGTTCCTGGGGCCCCCGAACATAGCCCTCTCGGCATGCCAGGTGGATCTGCTGCAGATGCCCTGCACGGAAAGCAGCTGCGCAGCGGCCGCGCTGATGGTGACGGCGGTGACAGACTTCGCGCAGGACGGGAACCGCTTCACTCGCATCAGAGCGAAGGCAGCCACACGGAGCGAACCGCTCTGGAGGGCTTACACACCGACGGATGCAAAGGTTGGTTCCTAAAATAATTTGGAAAACATGTCAAATTTAAATGGGAGTTTTAATATCAGAGAAAACAAGACAATAAATCTTAACCACCTAGACACTAACATTTGGGGGCTGCTTTTAGCACAGTAAACCAAACCAGCAACTTTCTATGCCAAGAATATTAACATGCAAAGCTTTTTGTTTTAACAGACTCATGTCTGATTATCAGTTAGCACGTCAGGAGGGCAAACAGCTGGATTACAGATGTAGCCTGGCTTGCCTATGTGCACTGCAGGAAGGCAGGCAGTGGGCAGAGGGACAACCTAGTTTAGGGAATTAGCATTCCCTTTCAAGGAAGAGAGGAAGGAAAGATCATCAGTTTGAAGGAAATTTTCCAAAAAAGCACAGAAATCACATAGACTTGATAAAATTGGTCACAGTGAAAGGAAAGCTGGTCCTGCAAGAAAACTTCTTGCAAAAGAGGTGACTGCCTCAGTAATTAGAAAGGAGAACTGAAAATCAGTACTGCTGGGTTCAATTACCCTGCCAGTAATCAGCATGAGACCTCCCATGATACTCTTACCTACTCCGTCTCTTCCTGTATCTGTCTATAAAATGTCCAAAATAAAAATAACGAGAATCAATCAGTGAGCCAAACCACACTTGCAGTGCAGAAAGCCTGCCCAAAGAGTGGGGCATCACTTGCGAAGGTCTTTCAGACTCTCAGCTGAGAGGTTTCATAGCAGCGTGCCACAACCCCATGGCCTGAGAGAGCCAGAATACGTATCTGATTGGATTCAGCTAAACTTTCCAGAGCAGTGGCGCATCCAAGCTGGTATAGTATAAATAACAGAAAACCTATCTCAAATGAAATATATATATTCATATATGAAATATGATATTTTAGTCTCACAGAATAACTCATATTATAATTTCACTTATATTACCTTTACAGCAGAATCACTAGCATGATTTTATAGTGGATTTACTCATGAAAGAATGAAATCAAGCTGAAAAGGATTTTTGTCTTTACACTTAAAATTACTAGCATGTAACTATCTCCCTTCCTTTCCCACATAGGTTTCTTTTAACCTTCTTAAAATTTTTCTTAAATCAGCAATTACAGATAATTCAATGCAGTGCACTTACATATCTGTATTTTTTTCTTCAAGTTAAGAATGCTTCCATTGAAATATGAAAATAGAGTGAATGTGAATGAAGTTAATCAATTTTAATAGTAAATTGCATCTAATCCTAGTTAAAACATGATCTATAGAAACAAATAGACCCCCTCCACAATACAAATAGTCAACAAATAGACCATTGCTGCTTTGCAGATAATCAGAGGCATTAATGTAAAGCAGTTCCCGCAACATATCAAGGAAAAACTCGTATACTAAAATCCACAGAGTCCTTAGCTGTTCAGACTTGTTCAGCTATTTCCAACTTAACTGAAAACTGAATGGAAATGGTTTGCAGAACACTCTGACATACTCAGATGCCCCCCCCCCCAAAAAAATGTATTTCTTCAGCCATCTAAGACTCCATGCACAGTTGCATTCTCTGCTGGTATCATGTAAGATAAGAACAGGGCAGAAAGTGGCTTGTGTATCTGTTCACATGTTTTACTCAGAAGAGTCTGGCAGTGAAGAAAATGGGAAAATTCCGACACTTCTCTACATCAGTCGGTAGATACAAATGATGCAGCTGACCTTGTATCAAAATGCTGTTCAAAGGGATGTTCTGTTTTTAACTCCTCAAGACAATCACTGCTAGTTGGGGATACCAGATACCTCTGGGTGTATAAGCAATGTCACTACGGGATGGTTAAAGGACATTTTGAAAGATGGTGTATTGCCTCACTCGATGAATTTTATCAGTGAGTGTAGTTCTGCCTTTTCCCTCTTATTCATTTATTTAATTTCACCACTGCAAAAAAACCTAAATTCTGCTTTGTCACTGAAAGACTGCCCAAGGATAGAGTGGCCATTCTCCTTCCCCGCTCCACAGATCACGGCAGAACTAACTGAACTGCACCTCTGGATTTCTCATGGGTAAAGAGCAAGCAAGCAGCCCTGACCAAAAAATCCCTGGTGGGCAGGACACGGGAAAAACATAACACTTCTTCATCCCCAACAGTGTGACTGGGAAGGTCCTCATATTGAAAATTACTACAGGCCCTATGCAAATAACCCAGTTTCACATTTCTGAGAATTTGATAGCAGTAAGCAATCATGCGAAAGCACCATCTTGAGAGGATGTGATGGTGATGGTAATGGAGGCCTAACTGTGCTGGAGAAAACAGAACTGCAACTTCGATGCGAGCAGTCCTACCTCTAGCTTTCGATGGCACCATTTCTGCTCCCTGCAGGTGGTCAGAGCTCTTAGACTGCCTGTGATCCAGCTCCCACCAGGGTAGCTGAGAGCTGAAGCAGCTGAAGATCTCTGCTGATCTTAGTAGATCCTTCCTTTCATTCGCAAGCGGACAGCAGACAGCTCCAGCAGTCTGAGTGGGGGCCTCATCAGCAGTACCTGATCAATAATCTGCACATCAAATTTATTAATCAGTCATTCAAATGCTGTATCAGGAAATTTAGGGTCAAACTAGTGGACAGACCGTGACTACTAAGAAATGGTAATGCTACTTCATTACAGCATACCTTCTTATACCATACCTCAGACCTTGAAATCAGTGCGATTTAATGAGCACCCTCCCCCCTTGATAATTTCATGAAATGATTTACTTCTTAACCAAAAAGGCTTAATAGAAAAGCTTTTCTTTTTACCAAATAAAGAAAGGCAGTTCATGACATCAGGTGGCATAGGTGCACTCCAAACTCCTTGTATTGAATGTGATTAAACGTTTAAAAGCAAACCCTGTTTTGTACCAGTTCGCTCTCATGCTTTAGAAATCAGATTTCAGTTTATACTTGACACACGAATCCTACCCCTAACGTTTTGTGAGGAACAGTAATGAAGAAAACCCGCTGCGTAGACTGTATTCATTACACATTTCATTTTAACCAGGTCACAGTTCAGGACCTCCCAACAGGGAACTGCTACTCTTTCACTGATCCACACATTATCACATTTGATGGATGGTGAGTATTCTGCTTTGAAATAATTTGGCTCAATTACTGTAGTCTTTGGTTTCTGGATGTAGCATGTATTTGGTTGTATATTAGAATAGCAAAAGACCTTACAGTGATTAATGCAGTGCCTCAGTAACACACGGTCTCCTTGCAGCTGGTTATATTCCTGTTAACAAAAGGATGAGGAATGTACTAATCCTGAAGCTGAAATGGTTCTGCTACAGAACAATTTTTACAAAACAAAGGTCAGACTCTCGTATGATCTTCAACCAAAACTGTCACTAATGCTTCTGAGAGGGTGTCCACAGCACGTGACCTAGCGCTGTGTTAGAGGCGTCCCAGTTCGATGCAAGTGAGCCCCTGCGTCCCCACAGCAGCGCAGGGAAGCGGGATACAAAGTCACTTTGCCCAAGAACGCTGTTGCATTTGTAGATGAACAGCTGCCTCAGGATCTCTGCATGGAGCTGACAGTCATAATTACAACACAGAAACACAAAAATGGCTGTACTGGCTCAGACAGAAGAACTTTAGAAATGGTGACTGGCCAGTATCCTCCAATTTTATCCAGTGATATGTAGCTGAAAGACTTAGTGAGCCAAAGATGGTATCTTTCTGTTTTACAGCCTATACAGTACGGATTTTTTCTTCAATTAACTTGCCTAATCATTCATGAATAAATTTACCCTAGATGCTCTGCATAATCAGAAGTTTACATCTGGCACATTTGAACCACAGTTACTAATATTTCAGATCACATTCCAGATTTGCCATTCCGCTGTTAACCTCACAATGGTACAGATAATGATTTTATGAATATAGCATCCAGAGGGGCTCAGCAGGCATGATATTCTAATTTCAATATCCTAACATCCCAATTTCAACCCAGCATGTTCTGGAGCTAGCAGCAGGCATTTGTCGGAACACAAACTCCGAAATGACGTCAAAGCTGGGGAAATTTCTGCATGAAAGGCGAGTAGGAAAGGAAGTGGCTCCATTAAAGGTTACGCTCCTGCCTCGAACCAAGGTGTCACCTGAACTGGGTAGTCTCAGCTAGGAGATTACCTTCTGCCTGTCTAGCGCTTTCCTGTTTCCTTCTACTTCTGCTAGCTACGATCCATAATGTGGTCAGGTACTTGTTTCATGCAAGTTTGGCTGCTCGATCTGAAAAAGCTGGGGAAAAGACTCAGGACTCCCAGGAAATCGTGCAGTGAGCAGATACTTACTTTTTCCTGGTTGCAGAAAACAGTTTCCTTCCAAGGGTCTTTTAAACCTCATAAAAAGGGACTGTCAAGGGCAAGAGTGTGGTGGTACAGTCATTCAGAGAGAATTGCAAGGGAAGAGGTCCAAGACATCCACATGCCACTTTCATCTGCAATTACTTCAACGCTGGGGTATTAATTAGATTAGAATATTATTTGAAAACTGTACATTTACATTCTAAAGTATTCACTTCAGGTTTGGGGCTAAGAATGGGCAGTGACCTACCAGACTGTTGTGCTAAGAAAGTCATGGAAAACTGCCTCTTTGAATGGGAGGTACCCTCTCACCCATGTAGTACATTATAACATAGCTCCCATGGGAAAAAGAGCTTAAAATGTTAGAGCAACTTTATCTGAATAACTCATTTTGGAGCCCTTTACTGATAATACATAGAAATGCTTCTAGACAAGTTTACAGTTCCGTTTCAGTACAGGGAAATTGGTAAAGACCATCTATCTGTGGCACTCTACCTGAAATCTTGAAATCTTGAAATGGAAAAATCTCAGGAATACCTTGGGCCCTCAGTAACAACAGGTTTCTTCCTTGCGGAAGTTACTGCTTTGTCCAGTCTAGCTTTAAATGAGCCAAGCATTGGGGCTTCCACCATCTCGATAATCAGGTTATTTCACTAAGACATATCACTTCCTGATATTCAGCCAAGTTTCTTACCCGTCATTTCAGTCCCATTACTCCTACTTAGTTTCTCATTTATTACTGTAAATAATTTCACTTTCAATTATTGTAATGATTATGCTGCCCTATTAGACATCAGTTAGACATCCTCTCTGCTTATTGTACGCATTAATCTATAAAATGATAACATATTGACAAATTAATTTAAAGCCCTGTGTTCAAGGAGCAGTGAATACAATTCCTGCTTTTGTCTTGATACAAACCTACAACCCACAGACAGATGCTGAGACAGAGCTATGGACTGGAAGCATTCCCTTTTGGTGGTGAAAGGGTACGCAGTGGAAAATTGTGTTTGAAACGAGATGTGCAGTAGGTATCGTGAATGTGGAGCACTTGCACAAAAAAGCTTGTGGGCTCAAGTAGGAAGCCACATAGATGTCCTTCAATAATAAAAAGGCATCAGAAAGAGACCTAAGGATTTCTGTAGACTGTAAACGGTGGAGAAATGAAAGAGAATAAACTAAGAGAAACTTTTCCTAGGGAAGGAGTGGAACATAAGCTTTTGAGTATCAGGAGTTACGCTGGCTCAAAGTGGTCAGTGGACACAGGCTCAGGTAAGAATGTTACACTAGGAAGAAAAGAAACATCCAAAACTACTGAAGAGAACCAAAGGAAAATAGAGCCTTTCACAATCTCTATATGGCTACAAAAATGGTAGCAAACAAAGCTTAATAAACAAACTACAAAATTGCCTCAGAAACCAACAGCAGAGCATCCATTAAAGAGCATAACCCAAGGAAATAAATCTATTCCCTCACCGTATCTAGTGACCTGTAAGTCGGCTTCTAGGGAGGCAGCCGAATCTAAGATGAAGATCATGGAGAAGAGCTTGACGTGCAGCGGTGGTGGGCAGCTGGGCCTTCAGCACCCCTTCTTCCTGCTCTCCATGCAGTCCTGCAGAGGGATCACCTAAGAACTGTAACGCTAAAAGGAAAAGAAAGTCTGAATAGGGGGCATCTCCAACAGCAAAATTGCAGACGTGCAGACAGAAGTGTAATAGTAGGAATGTTTTCTACACAAATAAAATAAACACACTCCTGCCTTTCCCAGGTTTTCTTACTTTTTCTGACTTTCACATTAGAATGGAGAAGAGAAGGAAAAATATACAATGGAGAAAATGAAGGATAAAAATGAAGTAGACACAGTAATAGAAAATTGTAAGTTCTGAGTTTCCAAAATTTAGAAGAAAAAGCTCATTAAAACTTAGTTTCATTTAAAAACATTGATCCTGTTTTTTTTTTTTTTTTTTTTTTTTTTTTTAATTTGTAAGCTGGAAATGTGAAAACAGCATGAAAATCAAAACATTGTCTGGAATAATTTGATGTTTTGATAGTAGAATTTTCCTACTGAAATGATCACTTCTAATGTATAAGCTATTCTGTGAGATTTCATAATAATACTTCATTTTTTAACTTTTACAAATACTTGTCAATGTTTTTTAAACTGATTTACTAAGCTCGCATTTTGGGGTAGTATTTCTAATATAGTTATTCATAATATAACTAAAACACTTAACTCACAGTTCTAATGATAATGCTCTCCTTCTGTATGCCTTTTGCTAAAGTATTTTTACATAAATATTTACTATTTTACTCTTTTGACCAAATATACTGAAAATCAAAGAAGAAATGTCAGATTTTAAAATGCAAGCACACTCAATTTGTGTATGTTAGTGCATAGCATTAATTATACTAGCTAAAATCCAGAAATAGCACTTTCTTTTATAGCAAAGTACCTTCTGAATTAAATGAATGTGAAAGCCTTGTAAAGCAGAAGTATGGCCTTCGTTATTAGTTATGGCATGTTATAAATATAAAAGCCTTTCACATCATAAATTGTAGATTATTAAATATGAAATATTAGCTTTCAATATGGAGAAAATCCTTTTATGGCAAAATGTAAGAAGGGAAACACTTCTTGATTCTGAAAAAAGAATTGTGAGATTTTTCAAACATTTACACGAATGCACCAGTATTATCACAGCAGCGCTGCCACCCCAGTTAATTTTTATGATTACAAAATAACTCAGCTTGCACAACCTTGTCCTTGTGGTTAGTTTTAATAGAATTCACCCCAGTAGCCACAACAAAGTCCTGCACATGAGAGGGCAGTCCTTCCAGGGGCGCTATTCTATTTTCTTGACAGTCAGCAGAAGTTTTTATGTCCCCAGCCTTCTAGGGACTTCTGAACACAGTCCACCAGCTTGGCTCTGAGAACACAGCCACTCTTTAGTGATCACCACTCGGAAACCTGAGGACATCCTGCAGCATAATCCAACACTTCCTAGGGTAAAAAAAAAATAGCATAAAATAGTTCTCACTAGGGAAGCAGAAGCTCAGAGGGACACATCAACAAATCAAATGATTTGGTGGCAAAACCATGATGGAAAAAGTTTAGGAATACTCACAATAATAACTGAATTGATAAAAATGTGAAGATCTCAGTGCAGCCTGCTAAGTATTTCAGAGATAAGTGTATTGCATTAGTTACTCTAACACTACTACCAGTGTTTACATCTATGTATTTATTTTCCCTTCTACCCATCTCTTATCATGAGCCAAGAAAAAAGACTCCTATGGTAACATCTCATTATCTTAACCAAAGACTTAGGAGCATTATATAATTCTTGAATAAAGAGCACAATGAACAAAAACTTGATGCGCTCCTTGAAAAAACAACCCAAACGCGTTTATAGGGAGACAGGGGACCACTTCATATTAATGCACCCATTGCTACAGACTATTAGGGAAGCAGAACTGCAAGGTGCATAATGGAGTCCAATTCAGATGCAAGCAATCGTGCCTGGTGCACAAAGAATATGCTGAGACCCCTTGTACAAAAGCTCCATTAACTCTATCTCACGCTTTCAGCTCTGCAAGGTTGCAGTTTGGTTTCTTAAATGTTGTCCAATGAATGATTATCACAATTACGGTTGTATAAACATCACAAAAAGTTTACCTGATTACATTCAATCATCCATTCAAGTAGTTCAAAGCCAAGCTAAACCTTCAATTTAGACACACTGCAGATTTTTGTGCTGTGGAACCCATGTCACAACTTCACTGAAGGACTCCAAGTGACTTCCAAGAGAGCTAGACTGGGTCCATTGCCTACGCTTATTAAGCAGTAAATAGCTCCCATTACTAGAATGATATTTATATGCATAATTTAATACTATCTTATTTACTAGATACATCTGATTAATCTGGATACAGTCATTTTACTGCACATTTTTCCATCAACCTTTCTAAAAATCTTTCCTTCTGAATTCTTCTTGTTGAAAGGACTACTGAAGGAAAGTGGAAGATGATCCTCATTAAATTTCCCTGCTCCTCATTTTCTCCTGTGAAGAGGTCCAAATGGAGCTAGCATCTGATGTTAAAAGAGATTACGTATTTTTAATGTCTTCCTTAGTTCTAATGAGTATTTGCAACAGCATCTGAGCAATGTATTTAGGGTTTATGCACCTGATTAGAAAATAAGATGAGATAGAACAATTCAAAATCTTTTTATGGCTGACTTTACTAAGTTTTTCAAGATGAAGTGTCCAACGTGCTCTCTTGCAGAGAAAAACAGTTAATAAATTCTTACTGTATTTTAAATTACATACTTTTCTATGGCTTTTATTGTGAAGAGTAGTAAATTCCTGATACATGGGCACTAAAAAATCTTGTGTGTCAAACCAAAGACAAAACAAAAATGATTTGTTCCTCTTACTAGAAAATACTGACCGCAAAAAACCAGTGTTGTTTGTATGACATCATTGCTTAGAAAGATCTTAATATTAAGTTTACTGGTTGATGTTATGTTTTGCACTTTGCTTTTCACATTTTCTTTTTTATTGTAGAAAGTGGAAAGGCTTGTTATTATAAGCTTATAGCTTATCTTCCATTTTATTTACTCTCCTAGAAATCTTGTTTAGAACTAAATGTTGTGCCTTAAAAGAAATCAAAAGAATCCACTGCTTTTAAAGATGACAGCTGTTGGCTTATGTGGAGACATCTCCTGTAACATCTACGTAGCACATAGCCGCTCTTTTCTTTAGTTATATACGTCGCGTTGGAATGAAATATAGAGACAAGACACGAGTCAGACAAGATTAGTGAGGGAGAAAACAGAGCAGAGCGCAGGAGGCTCCTCCTGCGGGCCCTTCTGCTGGACCCGCGCCGAACCTTGCCGCAGGACGGAGGAATTCAGCCCCGCGAGCGCAGGGGGAAACGTCTGCGGAACCGCTCTCCTCGCAAGCCCACACGGAGCAAGGGTCTTTGTGTACTGAGAAGAAAGCAAGCTCCAAGCTGCCGAACACGCGGCAACGCACTGACTGCCAATCCCTTCAGAGTGAAACTTCTGCTCGCTGTGCGGCTGTTCTGCGAGGGGAGGAAGAAGTCCTTTTAACAGGTCTTCAGTAGAATCCCAGTTTTTCATAAGAAATGTTCACCTAGCCACAGCCAGCCTTGTAAAAGTTAGTGATTAGTCACAGAAGATGTTATTTGAGCACTGATTTTGCTTTGAAGAATATCATGCTGTAAAGCATCCAGTTAGAACCAAAACATATTTATTAAGGCCTGGAGGCAGGGACTTTTTCCCATTTGCTTTTATCAAATGTTTATCCCTTTTATCCATGCCCGTTGCCATAGCAGCAGCTCTTAGACAGCTACCAGCTTTTCACATGAATTCTTATGCACTTGCAGCTAGTAACTCAGTAGTATCAGCCGCCGTACGGTGCCGAACGCTTCCCCACGTGTTGTTTTCTCTCTCCCCTTCAAGGCCAGCCGCCACGCTGGCCTAATTAGAGACGTGCTGTCGTGCACGAGCGCAAACAAACAAACAGCCGCCCCGGGCGGGCGCTCCGCGCCTCTCAGTCCCGTTTCTGCTTGCTGTCCTTTAGGCGTTACGGTAATTACCAGATCGGCACCTTCGTGCTGCGCCGGAGCCTGCCGCGGGCGTTCGAAGCGCCCGCGCGGCAGCGGGGCTGCGGGAGCCAGCGCTCCGCCACCGCCTGCGGCCGCGGCGCGGCGGCACGGGAGGGCGACGCCGCCGTCGTGCTGGGTATGTGCGAGGGTCGGCTTCCGGAGACCGGGCCGCGGCTTGCCGTCAAAAGCACCGGCGCATCGCCGCCCGTCAGAATCCCGGCGTCCTGCGGAGGGAGGAAAATAACCGTACGTGGGCATTCGAGTACTTCTGTTGCCTGTGTCCTTAAAAATGGGAGTTCAGTATCTCTGAACGACTACAGAAGTTGCTACAAAAATATCTGAGGCTGTAAGAGCGCCTGCAGCAGAAGGTACCCGAAAACGGGACCAAGGAAAGGAGCTGGTTAAAGTGTTAGTTTAGCAAACAGTAAACCAAAACCAAGCAGTGTCTATGGATACTTCTTGGGGACATACCTACAAATAGCTCCAGAAATTTCTTGGGAGCATACAGCGTTACTTACTACTCGCAGTACGGCAATCTTCTCGCAGTTAATTTACGCTAGGCACTCCCCAACCACTTCACTTAAATAAGAGGTTTTTTTGCAGCACTTCTGATATAAATATTCAAGGGAAGATCACAGGTAAATACAGTAGAACAACAGAATGGTAGAACGTAACAGCAAGGCAATAACAGCCAGAGCCAGACAGCCCCCAAAAGCCACGAAAATGGCCTGCAAATGTGGAACATCTGGTATAATTTGAACTATTTGCCTAAAAAAGGCCATAATATGCTTTGCATGTATGCAAAGTAGGTGCGTATCATTTGTCCAATGTATATGCAAAATGATGCCTATCATTTATCCAGAACGTGCAATTTTGATCCAGTCTACTGGTTGAAATCACTGGAAGAATAAGAGCAGGTTTTGCTCTTTGGGCTTTGGAGAGCAGAAGAGCCACAAATTACAGCCAAAAAGATAATTTTATCCTGAGGTTTTATCATCAAGATTTATTGCCAGAAAATATTCTGAGTGAAAGTAGGTCCACGGTAGAGCCAGAAGGATGTGAGGGAGTTCCTGTGTTTTGGCCCTCTCCGTGATCTCCCTTGGAATAGATCTTGATAAGCTAGTAATTGTAAGTCTGTTAATTATAGAATAGCGAAAAAGCAGGAAGCAAGCTGTCATCTCATTTTGCAACTCAGAGCAACATAATTACAGTTTTATTATCAGAATAGTCCTAGCAAGGAACCCCCATCCTCATTTATACCTCACATTAAGTCTCCCTGATTTCTTTTGCGTTTAAAACACGAGGACACCTCTGGGACACGAATATGAATCCTGCCCTCGCTGCAGTGGGGACCTGTAAATCCCTTTCCGTTCTGTGCAAGGCGGCAGCTTCCAGCAGCCAGTTACTTCATACCTCTATAAGCCGAGTTCTCAAAAAGAGCTTCTTCAAAGTCCCCAACAGCAGTAGTAAAATCCGGGCGGTTTACAGAAAAGCCAGACAGCTGTTAGGTCCTCAGTGGCAGACTGCACATCTTAACAGGGGCAACAGGAAAACAAAGCGTTACAGCTCTCTAAATTCCCGAAATAAATCCACACCTGCAGCTACTAATCCAATCCCCACAGAAGACTGAAACAGCTCATGCAGTCTTGACTGCAAGGATTTTGCACACAGCATTGTAGCAAGGGTTCCTCCTTGCAGCAAAGAAATGATTAGAAGGTGTACGTTTATCTCAAAGAGAAAACCCACCCAGCTCTGTGTCAACAGCACTTCTCCTGTTCCATCCTCTAAACAACTTTTAAAAAATTAACTAATCAAGCCATTCTAGCTTTCTGTTTGAGAATCATATTTTTTTAACTTACCTTGGAAAACCAGAGATACACCTAAGATGGACATAACGGCCATATTTTTGACGTATTTAGAGGTCTGGTTTTAGCATTCGGGAAGACTTCGACATGGAGCAGGCATAGTCATGCCATCTGCTTGTTCATCTCCTCTGTGACTTGCAGCACCTCAGGCTCTTCCAAACTTTGGTGCTTCACAGGCTCTCTCCCGTGCCGTTGTAGTCCAGAAGACTCCTACTGCTGACTTATATCAGAAATTCTGTGTCTTAAAGAAAGAAAGACATATGGCACAAAGCACAAGCCAGCTGCGTGCTGACTTCCATTACTGGCCAAGGTTAATATTCTGAGAAAAAGATACTTTAACTGCCCAGATCAAACCAAAGTAAGCCTGAGTTCGAATCATGGTACCCTCAGCTCCCACTGGAATCAGTGCAACCTTGCTGGTTAGCTCAGTCGGACCAGGCGATCACATACAGGTAGCACCATTAGAAGCATTAGGAAATAGAAACGTCTAAGACTATTATTTATTGCAGCCATAACCTGAACTCTGGATTCCAGCAAGGAATGCTTATGCTAGTCACATCCTCATAGATACAAAGAGATTTGGTGGGAAAACCTGGCAATTAAAAGGGACCAAAAGAAAAGAAAAAAAAAAAAAAAAAGCCAAGGACACTAGTTGAGTAAGTTATTCTCAATAATTTGGGTAGGGATGACTTAAAAAAGGAGAACAACTATGTTGGAATTATTTTAATGAAATATTTCCAATTATTTAATATATGTTTTTAGATAATTAGAAACATCTAATTTTGGATCAAACAAAATACTAGGCTTAGTTATAAGGAAAGAGCTCTCTTGCACCCACGCCTGGTACAGAGCAATTTCAAAACCATTTTACCTGGAAAAATATAGGAAACCAACAATACATTTCAGTTGAAGAGATTTATTCCTTTTTTTTTTTTTTTTTTTTTTTTTTTTGGTTTGGCCACCAATCTAAAAAAATCCATTATCCACACAGCTCTACTTCTTTGTCTTACCCTCAAGATTTTTTTTCTTTTAAAGGTCAGCATAAGCCTACCACAAGTTCTTTAATGAGAAAATTGCTTTATCCACTTTAAAACACAATCATTTTCTGGGTAATCCGCCCTTGGAAAATGAAACGATTTTTCAGAGGGAAGAAAACTGTTTTTCAGACTTGGCAGTTTATCTAAAAGAAACAATTTCCTAGGCAAAGACACAAGGGTGGTCTTACTGCCATGGAAGTTGCTTCAAAATTAGCTGCTAACTTACCAGTGGGAAAAGCTCAGTGAACGTAATTATTAATTTAAACAGGAAGCACTTGTGTGGATCTATAATTATGTAATGCTGTCAGATATTAGTACCAGAAAATCTGAAAGCAAGCTAAATAACAGCATGAATAAATATTTATAGTGCATCTAAGCGATGTTAAATTACCACCGGTATAGCCAGCATCCCACTTTTGATACTTCTGTTCATAGAAACGGACACTTTTTATTACACAAAAAGTTTCATAACGGATTCAATTCACTGCATTTTCCTGCCTCTTCAGATCATGTTCCCTTCGGGAGCGTTCGCTCGCGCCGACGTAAGCGAGTGGGGAACGAGCCTGACGGTGAGGACGTCGGGCGGCGACTTCAACAGCACCCGGGGTGTGCGCGGCACCTTCGACGGGGACGGCCGCACCGGCGCGCGCCCGCAGCGGAGCGCTGCGCCCGGGCAGGACTTCGTCGAGCAGTGGGGGTACAGAGCTGGAGGGCGCTGCACCTGGAAGACGTGCTGCAGTGTCATTTTAAGGGGTGTTGATGCATTTATTCCATTACGGAGCCCTTTAATGACCTGGCAGGGAGATCTGCTTCACCTGCCGAGGGAAGCCTGGAGGCCCGTTGCCATCCCGGACAGCACGGTAGCTGATTTTCAGCCAGCACAATACACACGAGCAGTTTCTGACAGACGAGTTTTGCATTCACGAGTGATGTAACGTTAACAGCTGTGTTAAGATCCCACTCAGCTGTTAAAAAAATGCAGTTCTCACCCACATTGGAAAATGGAGAAAACTGACAATACAGATTAACTAAGGGTCTGGTATTTCCCTTGTTCTTTTATTCCTGAACACTAATTACAATATGTGGATATAGATCAAATGTTACATTTTGACAAAGTGTGGTAATACATACACCATGTTAAAACTTAATATCTCTGCTCTACTAATGACAGCGAGCTTTAAAAGCTCTCACTTTCTGAAACAGATGGTCTACAAACAAAGCCAGGAAGCTGACTCTGTAACATAGCCCTATCCCTATCCCACATTTTAATTCCTGATGCTGATCTAAAGATACCTGCAAGGTGACCCCACCGCTCTAAATAAATGGGATGATTTAGCTGGGTAGGCTTGCTTGTGAAGCACGGTTTACCAATAACGAAAAGCAGGATGATGATGTTTATTTGCACAGTTATTGCAAGATCAGCTTGGGTCCTGATGTCCTCCCTGTTTGGTGTGGGAAGAACAACTGCATGCAAATTTGGCACGGGTGAAACAAACTCAAACCTTGGTCAGACATGTCAATATATACCTTAATATAACACTTATTCTGCTTACAGGATCAGTTTACTTAGCTCAACCCTTGAATAACAAAAATATTTTAGACCTGTTACATTTCAGAAAATAAATAAAGGTATTTACCATATTCTAGTAATGACCAACTGGTTTAAACGATGGTTATCTAATGTCAATTTTGACCTGTAGTTAGAAACAGTACAATTCAGAAGTCAAAAGCTATTTTTAACAAATCTTCATGCACTTAATATTGTGAGGACCAGTCAGATATTGCTTGTGGGAAGGGAAGGAGTAAATTAGTTTGGTGCAAGCATAACCAGCTTCTGAAATGCACAGTGAGGGGCTATCTTGAGACTCTCAGGAGGAGCTGCTCAAAGCCAAAAGATCTGGAGCCAAAACAGAATATGTGGGAAGATAATCTACTTATAAAAGGGAGCAATTTTCTAGAGCTTGGCACGTATGATGGAAAATACTTCAGGAAAGGTAGAGGAATCTTCTGCTAAGTGAGAAAGGCAGAAGGGTAACAAATTCAGCTTTGCTGAATCCCCAAGCAGGGATTCTTAAGGACCCTTCAGAATCCAGGCCTGGTTCAAAAGCTGGCTGAAGTCAATGGAAAAGCTAAACTATCTCCAGAGGAGACTGGATCAGTCTCTAATCCACCCACAGAGAAATGACACAATAGAAAATAAAACCTGGAGGGTGATTTCTTCTGCTGCTGTTTTTAATTTCATTTTAAATAACATTTAAGGCGTGTTAGTCTTCAGGACTCTCCAGCACCTGAAGCTAGGCTGCCTGTTCGCCATCTGGCAGATGAGCTCCCTCCCTGGCTCCCACCTTTCCCAAGCAGCTGCGGCGCTCACAATGGGCACAGATCTCTTTTATACATCGGCTTTCCAACGCAACTTCTAAACAATAAGATGACATCAGAGCCTCTCAGTCCTTAAAGAAGCATGCCGGCAAGGAATTCTAAAAGACATATTTTAAATAAATTATTCTTACATTTTGCAGTTATCCATTCGGAAGGCAACAGCAACACTATCCTTTTTGGACTCACTATACTAGTATTCAACTCAGTTTGATAACCACTAATTTATGTAATTTTTACTTCATTATTAAATATGTAATATTTAACCAGAGTCTCTAGTTTATGTAATGCTCCCTTAAAAAAAAAACCTAGTGCTGCTGCCTTATTTTGTGTAGCTTTACGTTTAGTTTATGATGTGACTCTTGAGTAGCTGCATACACAGGTAACACGACAGAAAAATAGTGTGAAAAGCTCAAAGAAAGCTCCATCAGAAGACCAGAATGAAATGAAGTATGCATAAAGACTTTGAAAAGAATAAAATATGTAAAAGGAAAAAATACAGCGCTCCAAACCTTAGAGGAAACCCTTTGTAATTAGAGCAAGGGTAAATAGACACAGATGATTTTCATAATGAAACAAATCTCTCTCTTCTGTCATTCTCTAGGCTGTATCTGAGTCACATCAGGGACATATCTAAGGCCTTACTTCATGTGTAATATGCCAAGGGTAACCTGCACCTTAGAAAAGTTCTGTGAAGTAAAGTCACGCAGTTAGGCATAGGGCCAGCAAAGCACTTAAGCATCTGTTACCAAACTGTCCCAATGCAGTCCTAAAAAATGTACAGGACAACTCAGGAAGGACAGTGCAAAAGTGACTAAAGAAAATAGATATTAAGAATATTAAGTTCTTTGCTAGACTGGGAATTTACACATTCCCCAGACTCAACGAAAGAAAAGTTTACTTAACAATGTACACCTATTGCTGAAAGCTTCTCCTTTCTAATCTCTATTTTTAAACCAGAATACCTCCAGGGAAGAGTTTATTCGACAAGACTCCAGCACCTTCTGCAAGGAAGCACAGGAAAAAGTACTGCAGATGTCAGAAGGCGAACACTAAGTCTTTGCACTCTGTAAACACACTTTCAGAATTCTTTCCCTCAGTCTTTTGGTTGCCATTATGAAAATGTGGATTATACTTCTGCAATCCCCTATCTAGATGTTACACCAGAATTTGTCTCTCATCCAGAAAGAGAATCTACTTCAAGAAATAGGAAACGGTTGGCCAAGCCCTTTCATCAGAGGTATCTGCCGAAATCAGTCAAAAAGCGACATAGCCCCGAGAACCGATTAAAGCCACTCACAAGGATTTCCATGAAAAGCCAGGAATATAACGGTGTCATTAACTTTACTAAACCAGCAGAAGAATTAGAGAGAGCAAAAAGGCAAGCAGACTATTACGAATACTCATCGTTTCATCCGTTGCAAAGCCCAAGTCAAAGAGACTCGGAGAGCTTTGCGTATTTTTTCCCAGAGGACTACTTTGAAGGGATTCGGACAAAACTTCCACCGGCGTGGCCTAGTCCTGATGGCCTAACTTCCGCCAAAGCTCTGGAGATTTGCCACCAGATTCTTGCCAATTCCACCATTGGCTTAGCACGTAAAGCTGTCCTTGGCAAGCAAATGGATGAGGCGATTGACATGTGTCTTTCAGATTTGCAGCTCAAGAATGATGTGGCCTGGGTGACTGCACTGATAGCGCTCTTAGAAAATGAATGTGAAAGAAGAGTGCTAGGAAACAGATGTAAACTGTTTCATGTAGGAAACCAGCCACCTGCTAGCCAGGAAGAAATCCTCACCGTTCTCCGTGTCCTGCTTTCTGTGATGGCAATGGACAATGTACAGAATCGGGCTGCCAGTGCTTTGAAGACTACAGCTCTTACGACTGTAGCACTGCCAAAAGTAAGTAAAAAATTCTGTTTGTTCCTACCCTACCCATCTTTCTATGGTATTACAGTTATTAGGTAGAACATCTGCACAGAGTTGTTTGTTCTTCAAACGGTGTTACCAGTAAGTATTTGATGAATTAGTAATCAGTTTTTAACCTTGAAGAGCTGATCAAAATATCTCGTTGACTGGTCCTTCACTTTTTTGCCTCAGTAACTTTTTAAAAATGGATTTTACAAACCCCTTAGCAAATTGGTTTTGCAGAAGTGATTTTCTTTACATCTGATCTATCACTGGCATGCCAACAAGCAAGCTTCTGACAAAAAATGAGGGTCTTGCTCACCTTTTGGTCAATATTCATGTCAGTACTGCATAGATGCTTCTTTTTTTTTTTTTTCCTGATCAACAGAGAATAATCTCTGAAAATTAGTTTCAAACACTGTATTAGTAAAAAACAAAATAAAAATAAAAAAGTGACAAAATGAACATGTAACATTTTCGGAGACATAAATAGCTATAGGACATATTTGAACTTCAGACTTGTGCATTCTACAGACTTGGTTCTGCAAATATTTATGAATCACCTTATGTTTAAACAGGTGGCCATCCCACTAGATTTGTTTCTTCTTTACACTTTAGCCTCTCAATGTATAAATCCAAGTCCAATGTGAGTATTCACAGTGCTTGAAACTAAGCATGTGTATAAATGTTAGCATTAATTTAACAATTTATGTCCTGCTTCAGCAAACTGCATAAGCTTGCGCTTGCAGTTACAGAAAAGTACTCGGGGCCCGGGCATACAGCTGAGCTCCTGCAGCTTAGTAAGTGACAGCATTTCAGCTAAGCTGAAATGACAAGGTTGCTCTCATAGCCCATCCCAGATGTGCGGGAAAACTTTTTTCTATGACGCTTAAGCTAACGGATATTACTTTGTGTTCAGGACAGGTAAAGCTCATATATATCTGGTCATTCACCATAGCTTAGCTGACACATCAGAATCTGAGAAAGCCCCAGAACCCAGCTGCACATCCAACACTTCCAATGCATTTACTAGTAGGATGGGATCACTCGTGCTTCAGAATAAGCATGTTTCAATGTGCTGATTTAAAATGGTGAAATATAGTCCAGCATTCGTTTTTGTTAATCAAGGCCAAACTTTAGAGGATAATTTCATAGATCTGGAAAAATTCTCTAATTCACACAGAGAACAACCAACATCAGTGACTGAAAAGTGATTTGAGCGATCTTGTAATAGTTGTCCAAACCAGAATTCAGTGATTGAGGTAGGGGAGCTGCTTAGACCGGATTTTAAGTTTTTATTTTACTCAGATTAGAAGATCTTTGATTCCTGTCACTGCCCTTGTTTCCCCTTCTCTCCAGTTGAGAAAACTGCAGTGGATGGTCTTTGCTTCAGGATTTGTCTCTTTTGGAAGTCTGTTTATTAGAGTACAAAATACGTCAAATTATTTCCTCCAATTTTTGGAAAAGCCTCACCAGTGTTGGTTCAGCAAAGATAGTGACTTCTCCTAGCTGACTCCTCTCACCAGTCATATTAGCCTAAAAATACTTCTGTTCAGCTTCTCCCACACTTCGCTTGAGTCTCCACTGAGTGACAGATCTCTTCACCTTCTACAAGGCTTAGTTTTTTAGTTACATGCTCCCTGTCAGAGCAGCATCGTATTTAGTCTGGTCCCTGGGGGAAGGAAGCCTGACTTCACGCTTTTGGGGCCAGGCACTGGGACCTGCAACAGAGCCACAGAGTAACCATCAGGAAAGTAGAATTTCACTTGCTGTTTGCAATGCCCTAGTTGCTGGACATGAGTTCATTAGTGTGGCAACAAAACTAAAACTCGCATCTTCAGCACTGTTCCTAACAAATGACAAAAGACCCCTTCTCCAAAATTCCTGTGCACTCTTCTCATAATTTCAAGGCAGTATTTTATTTAAAAAGTGAAACATGCTTGTTCTGTCACACTGTAAGTAACTATATTACATCACTGCACTCATAGCTATTTCACTTTCTGTTCTTGTCTGTTTAATACTTTATTGCAATGAAACTCAGCTATTGCATGTAAAGACTTTAAGATGTAACATATGTTACGGAGACAGCACTTCACAGATCTTATACATCCTGCCAAAAGGGACATAAATGGTTAAAATGCTCCATGCATGGTGTATATAAGCCTAAAGTCATCTTTCCAAAGTCCTCTTTGTTTTGTCCTGAACATTTTCTAACCGCAACTAAGAACTTGTATTTTTGACTACTATTTGCAAAATATTTTCTGCAGACATAAGCTTTTAGTGCAAATATTACTTTTTATTTAAGAAAACCAACAGACCACATTAATAATTACTACCCAAGAGAAGAATGCTTTCTAGCCAGCTTCTGGCTGGAAGAGAAAATATTAAATAAAAAAGCAGAACAAATTCCCATTTTGAGCCACTAGTCTATTTTTCTCTTGAGAAAAAGCCAGTGGCATAATTCTGTGATGCACAGACATTCCTTCCCAAGGGTGTACCTGACCTGGGGAACATTTAGCATTTGTTTTTCTTTTTTCTGCCATACTAGTGAGATTATATGCTGCCCTCTCATAAACAGCTATCAGTCTCCAGAGATGAAAGACAGCAATCAGTCATGGTATAGTCTACCCCATAAGCACTCACTGGCCCCTACAGGTTCGTACAGCAGAGAAAAGTGGTGAAAAAGAAAACATCTGAAAGGCACAACAAGCTCTTTTTAAGGTCTAATTAACTTCAATTTCTAAAATGTCTGCACAATGTAGACTTACTTTTTCCACTTACAATCTATCCACTAGCTTTTACATCGCAAAACCCTACCATGCAGCACCATTCAAAAAGGTAAACATCCCAGCCCATGCAACCCTCTGAGCTGTCTCTGCATGAAAATAAGGATCTTACAGAGGAAATGCTAATTCCCAACCATTCAATGGTAGACAATAAAACTACTGAGCAATTCACTGCTTTCTACATCCTTAAGACCTGAACTGGTTGCAAACATTTCTTCAAAATATTTCACAATCTGTTTCTCATTAAAATGGAAAAATTGCAATTAAAAAAGCAGATGCTTAAACAAACATACCTAGAAAAAAAAAATTGTCTACAAATGAAAAAATTCCATCAATATCTGTAGAACAATTCACAATGTTTTTAGAGTTTGTTTGTCAAGAAAGGATCCTTTTAATTTAAAAACCTCGGTTTTGCTTGGCTGGATTGGATTTTTTTTCCCCAAAATGAAAACACAGGAAGTAAAGAGGATCCATCTCCTAACCAAATTTACCTAGAACATCACTGTATTTACAAGATGGGAGCAACACTAATCTGGAGAGTTGGAAAAACTTTCCACAGTATGGGTTCCATAAATACACAACACTTTAAAGAATATACCTTCAAATCTATACGTTGCTATGTTATGACTTGTCCCCAAGCATGTTCCCAAAACAGTCCTCAAGTTTTCCAAATGATGGATGGGTAGGAGACAATATGCATTTCTCTAACGTTAGTGCTAACAGTTAGAGGGTCTGAACCCTGCCCCACAAATTAGCCTTCCATGGCTCTTGGAGTCCCTTCTGAGAACCACCTTCAATGGTATTAACTCCTTACAGGGAGGGCCAGTAATTTAATCTGGATAATTTGCCTTTAAGTCTCGATACTCAACATGAAACTTCATAAAGAATAATTAACAAAAGGATGTGTCTTTCAGCGTCCATTCCTCCTCCTCTGCCAAACATACTGGAACTAATGCTAGACTGATGAAATACCAGTATGTCCTGCAATGGCAAATAGCTCTAAGATAGCTGCACTGAGTGGCCTCACGCCAGAGAGCCCAGTAGCGAGCAGGACCTGACTGATGGCTACTCCATTCTTTACACTACGAGTTTAGAATAGGGAGGACATCCTGGCTGGAAGGGACTGAAACTGCAGGGTAGAAGTCTCATGTTTCAGGAGCATGGCATACATCTGTATATTTAGTAACATGCAGAAAAAGGCATGGAGAAGCATCTGCAGTTCAAGCTGACTTTGAGCAAAACTGGAAAAAATCTCACAAAAATAAAATAAAATAAAATAAAATAGAAGTAACAACTAACATTTAATTTGCAGAACTTTCTCCTTTGTCTTTGCAATAAGCAAAATATAAATTGTAGAGAGACTGAGAGAACTCTGCAAAAGAACTGGTTTCAGCATTAGCTGTGGACAGGCAAAAGTACTGTCAGTCTAGAATGAGTGTGATCAGCTTATCGAGCTTCATATACTACAGACCACTTTTAAATTCATTTCTGACTGATCTAGAATATATATTTTCTATCCCTATACTTAAAAATACTGAAAGTGTGTACCTAATAAAGGACTTGATCTTGAAGCCGCAATGTAAAGCTGATCCAAATGTCGACGCAGAGGTCAGACCCCCTACAATGAAAAATAAAATCTTAGTTCTGGCACTTAGACATTACAATCCTTAGCAAAGGTCAGCTAGTTAGTTCAGCAGAGACGAGGAAGACATAATCACTCTCCTCTGAGCTTCACCTTTAGCTGTTCTTCATTTTGGAATGTTATTCACAACATTCTTTAAAGATATTTGCTTGTTTTCGTATTTCACAGTCAGAAATGTTCCAAATAGATAGCATGTGATATAAAACCTATTTGCAGGGAAAACTACTACAGCATCAATGATGTGTTTCTTAAACAACAATTGCAAAGACTCTGCAAAAACTCCTGTCCTGTTGACTGATCAATAAAGCCAGGCTTTCACACCAGAAAAGCTCTTAGAGATAAATTAAGAACAATCTCAGAAATATGTTCAAAGGGGAACCGTCTGAGCTCCCCGACTCGCAGGCCAGCATCCTAACCTGACCATGACTGCTTAGGCAATCATCACCGTGCAAGGACAAACAGGATAAGCTTTCAGACTTCTCTACTAATAAGCACAACTTCTGCAGTAAGGGAAGAAAAGGAGTAGAAATCAAGAAGAAATGGACTATGTTTCTGTAGAAAGTATAAAACTTGGGTACACTTTGCTTTTTTTAAAAAAAGACAGGACCTAAAGCACAGGAAAAGGTATACTGATTTTGGAAACAAGCCATCTACGATAACATTTAAATTTTATTGTTAGGAAAAAGTTATAGAGAAAAAGTTAGATGAGTAATGAAGGAGAAGGAAACTCCTTGTTCTGGCCATATATTTTCCCATTAGCTGCAAAACAAATCTCCATCTAATTTTCTCAGATTAGAATTATATATGTGAATTAAAACTCCCCCAAGATCAAGGAGGCCATCAACATAATTCAAATATCCTTTCCAAGGTCACCCAATCTCAGCTATGCTGCCAACACATAATAATGTCTTCTGCCACTGTTTTTGACCAGCACAGAAAAAAAGGGTGACCAGGCAGCATTTTTTAGAGATCAGAATAAAATCCATAACATATCTAGAATAATTTAAAATGAAAACACGTAAACAGAGAATAGAGAAGACGCAAAGTGTTGCTTGCAGACAGACTTACGCCTCTGCACTGTCTGATTCCAACAAGGAGCTGTCCAGGTGGCCACAGCTATAATTATCCTCAAATGAAAACTGCAATTTGGAGTTGAAAGGCACCTCTGAAATTTGGCAATGCTCCAGAAGCTTAGACTTTCTTAATGTTGCTTAACATTTCATAAAACCCCCCAGCACCTGTATAAGGTGCTTAAAATGTCATTACCACCTGTAATTAAATGCAGAATCCAATTATAACAGATAGCAAATCAGGTTGATGCTTAGAATTTGTATATATTGACCATGTTGATTATAAAAAAGAATCAGGACTAGTAAAGTACACATAGAGGGATGTAATATGCAGATTGTATGAAGCTCTAAAGAGCAATTACAAGATAAAAGGTAATGAGGAATAATAAGGACAAATTAGTTTCAGTGAAGTAATGACACCTGAAGAAGTTTAAATTTCTACGTGGAATGTTCTGGAAAAATTATAGCTAGTAAAGAACCCACAGCTAATAAAAAATACTGTGAGAAGATGGAAAGTTAATGCTTACCTAAGATGCTAAGGAAAATACAATTTCTGCATTTTCAGGGCTATGAACCACAGCCAACAGGTCCCTTCCACTGATCTACAATAGCTTTTACACCAGTTACACTGTGTTATTTTTAAAACGATCATATTGATCATTGTGAATTTCATCATACTGCTTTGGGCTGACTCTTGTTCATATGCTGTAATTAAGTAATATTCATGAGAAAACACAAATTACTTTGGAAAAAAACCTCTATGGAGTAGCAGCAGCACAGGGTCCGTTACAGAAGTTACTAAGGAAGGGGACTTCAGACCACAGCTGCCTCTCACGGGTACACACCCAAATCCTTCCAGTACCTCAGGCCAGTTGTATGGGCTGAGGATGAAATAGGTAATACAGAAATCTCACTCTCCATTATCTTAATTTTTATGCTTAATTTCTGTTTTATAGGACAAAAACATGAGGGAGACATCGAAAGACAAGATTTAAAGTGCTTTCAGATCCTCTGGTGAAAGGAGACAGAGTATTTTATTTCTTTAAATCAAACATCTGCTTTTGAGATTTTGTATGAGAATGTATTAACCTACAAATAAATAGGGTTCTCCCCCTTCTATCATTTCAGTGGCCTTTAAATTCCAGATCATGGTGCTGTAACAATTATGCAAGGGCCATTAATCCGTCAAGCAAATGCACACTTTTTGGCACACGTAATATGTGGTTTGTCGACACGATACATCACAACAGCTCGAAATGTGCCTTCATGGTGTACTGGGTCAACAGAAGTTTGCCATGCATAAATTAGACTATGCAGAGCAGAAGTACATACTAGACTTTTCAAATAAAAACAGTTAATTTCTTAAATCACTAGGGTATCACCGAAGAAAAACACTACTGAATGCCTGTAAGGGCAGTCGAATCTGCTGCTGGTAGCAGCCTGCAGCGCTGCTGCCACTGGAGCTCCAGTGAAGAATTACAGCACTTTATGCTACCATACAGGTGTCAGAAATGGAGACTTATTCGAAACGATGGGATTTGAGATATTCAAGGCCCACCTGGACGCAACCCTGTCTAACGTGCTCTAGGTGACCCTGCTGAGCAGGGAGGTTGGACTAGCTGATCTCCAGAGGTCCCTTCCAACCTTACTGATTCTGTGATTCTATGATTTCTGTCCGATCCCCCCCCCCACAGGAATTCACGCTATATACAATTTGTGTTTATATGAGTACAGTAAACATGCAAAAACACAACCAAGATTTTGGCTGATCTGTCAAATCACTTCATATGGCAGTGAGGATTCAATACACTACGAGTTAACTGGATCAGTTCTTTTAAACAATATTTCAACAGATGAGTCAAACACTTGTGAGGATAGTGAACACCACAGTAATCACTATTAAACCTTTCTGGTCAAAACCCAGTGCTATAAGTATCAAAATTATTAATTGGGCATTATTCTTTGAAAAATGTCATCCCTGGGCTCAGTTCACCTCCTCATTATCATGGTTCCACTGACTTTGATGGACAGTATTAGCAAAGTCACAGTTACTATTACCTTGATGCAGTTTACATTATGAACAGAAAGTTAAGTCTCTTTTCACAGATGTTCCTTTCTTTTTCCCTTGTTTCTTATTAATTATTGCTTTTTCCATCCCATAATTCTGGGTTTTCTTATCTATCCAAATGCAGAGGGTTTGAAATTTTCCTATGCTTGGGCAGGTCTGCTTCCATGTTGCCCTGAACAGGTACTTGTTCACTTAACAACTGATGGACAGTAAGGCAGTATTATTATAGTAGTTTAGATGTTAATAACTTGATGGTTTCTATGAAATACATTTTTCTTCAACAATAATTCTGTAAAGCAGGAAACACTTTATGCACATCTCAATATGCTGCTGCCACATAAAAACCTGTTTAATCGCTGCTTCCATTCTACTGGGATTGGGTTCGTACAAATATATTTTTATTTCTTTCAAGCTGACATTAAAAAAGTGAAGGGGCATTCACTAGGATAGCTAGACACTGCAAAAGAGATTGTGTGCAGCTTGTAAATGAAAACTTTTATTTTGAGAGATGTTTTCTCCACTTAATATTAAATTTTTCCTCAGCTTACCAGATCCTCTTGGAAAACAGATAAATATGAAAATTCATATTAGATCATGAAACATACAATAATTATTGATTTCTTTTCAGTTATTCAGCTTATTCTCAGTTAAACCAATGAATGATTTAATACTGAAAGCAAATTAAAAAAAAAATTATTTATAAATGCACTACTTCTCATTTTCAGCTATCTACCCAGGAATGGTCCTCATCCGAGTGAGTGAACTACCAACGCTAGTAATAATTTTTTTGAAAATGGGAGTTATCTACTTTTGAAAATACCACTCCAGTGCCTTTAGAATGAACACCTCCCACCACAAAACTTTAGCAGATAATAACATAAAAATGCTGCTACATGACAAATATAAAATTTGCAAAACAAACAGAGTTAAAAGTTCAAAGAAAAATACTGTGAACCCTGTCTAACCTGCCATCAACATATTCTGATAGCCACTGATGTACTCTGGTTAATATTGATGGAGACAGGCATCAATACAGGACAGGAATCCCAGTCAAATAAAACACCTGCCTAGGAGTTTTGTGGGTTATTCTCATGGACTGACAAGCTTCATGTTATTTTTGAAGTTTTTCTTCTTTTTATAGCCATTTTAGTGAATTTTTTTAGAGTGCAGATGTAATAAACACACGCATCTGAAAAGATAAACAGCAGCAGCAACCTTAATGTATTAACTCCCAATTCCTTCTATTCAAAGCACAGACCTGGCTGAGCTGGAATAAGGCTATTAGCCTGATAGTTACAAAGTCAATAGAAACTGTATTTTAAAAGGATATCAAATGCTTATGATAAAGGACATGGAAGGTTGCATGCTCGGTGATCCATACTATTCCTTGCAAATCAGATCAGGGAGATTAGTCTTTTCTGCTGATTAGTTTATTTGCTCTAATGCAAAGCAGTGAAAGTGGTTCAGCAAAACATGAAGCTAAACACGACCATTTTCTGAAGTGTAGAATTAAATGCTGCAGAAGTTTACAAAATTAAAGGTCTGATTTAAACCGACCAAAGCCTGACAATCCAGATGCATGCCTGTTCTACATCATGCTGTTTTCAGGCACTGCAGGCAATTTCAGCCTTAATTCTTGCTAAATCCAAACCAAAACAAAAACCCTGAACAATGTCCTTCCTCAAGCACTCACACACATACCCCTCAAATAACAAATTTATGAGCTGCAGAATTAGAATCAACAAAACTTTAAAATGTCTGATTTAAACTGACCAAAGCCAAGAATCCAGTGCAAGCCTGTAACTGCTTCATGTTGGGCTTTATGAAGGGTTTTTGACGGTATGAGCAATCCACAGTCCCCCAGCACAGAATGCCCGAGCAATTCCGAATAAAGAGCACATCCACAACAACCAGATCTTACCCTAATCCAGTAACCGTAAAGATGGAAAAACTACTACAAACAATTGCGTCTACCCCCGTGTGGACACACAGATCACGATCATGCCCCCGAGCACCATTTTCACATCCCTTCGAGTCCCCTAACTGCAGTCATTAGTACGAAGTGCTGCTGCCTGTGGCCCGGCTCTGAAGTGCCTTCAAGTGACTAAGATCTGCTTTGGCACGTCAGGAAGCACTCTGAATGTGTAAACAGATCTTAGGTTTTACCACCTATCAAGGCCATCTAAAAACTAGGCAATATTCTGGGGTTAACAACGTACTTCTCTTCCTCTTCTATCACTACTATAACGTGCTACCAAGCCTTTTAAAAATAGAAGAGATCAAATAATAGACATAAAACGTCATGGTAAGCTTTTAAAGAAAAAAATAAGCTAGGACATTGCTGCAGAACATGGTTGCTTTCAGTGTGAAACCGAACCAGTCCCCTTCCTGAAGGCAGTGATTTAAAGTACTCACAAAATGCCTTTTCCCATGCTTTTCTCTGATGGCAGTGTCTCTAACGCTGGTTGCTGATTCAGTGTGGACACACCACAAGGCTCAAAGAGAAGCTGGAAGTCTGGGTCAGTTAAAAGGCTAGGTAGGATAAATGGCGATTTAGCCAAACAGTACATTTATACACGAGTAACTTCCAGGACAGATTCTCATGCTCCTACTTAGATCTCACATTTTGGCTGCCCTTCGTAGCCAGTCAGCACTATTTAAAACGTACCCTCATTTGCAAAGCTTGATTCATGCACAGCAAACAAACACTTCTACTGCAATCCGTGCTGGGTAGCAGAGCCCTTCAAAGCGCAGCAAGATTCTCCACGTCAGCTTCAGATGTAGGTCTGTACTTAGGAACTGTGAAAAATTCCAAATCTTCTAGAACTACACTTGGAGTCAGGAACAAACATACCTTTCTTTCACAAATCAGGTCAAAGCAGGCTAGGACAATGATGTGCAAAACCCTGCATGTACTTGTTAATATTCAGAGAGGATTTTCAAATGAGTTTTGGGCTAGGGATATATGCAAAAGAAAGAAGTATCTGTGTATTTATTTGAATGGAGACAGATTCAGACTAGCTCCATCCAAGCTGTGAGATAACTAAATGTCAGTCAGCTCTGTTCCAGAAGCTTCATAGCTGCAATAGCAGGACATCCACGAACAAGCCAGCAAGCTCTGGCACAGCCGCTTGCTAAAACAGCTTTGTGATTTCCAGAATAGGACAGGTTTGCAACCAGCTAGATCAGGATATAGCAAAGCAAGCCTGCTCTGTCTGTGTTCACCTGCTCCTAGAAAATGTATCTCTTGCTTGACTAATACCATATTTGACTATTAACATGAATAATTATGTTTTTCACTTCAACAAATTTGCAACTGTTTCCAGCAGCCTGTAATCTGGTTCTTGATCTGCTTTCCTGACAGGCTGCTTATTTATCACCCCAATCAAGAAAAACTGGGCAGTCCATTTCCTGCTCTTTATTTGTTCAAAATTCTTGCCAGTTTCAATTTCAGGTCTGATGCTCCAGCCCAAAGTTACACGTGGGCTTTCAAACACTGCAGAAGAGTGTTTATTTGTGCTAGGACATTCTTCTAATCAAAACTGGAAACCAAACATGAACTGTATCTATCCATCAATAAAACTTTAATATGTTTCGTTTTGCAATATTCATATTTTGCAAAATTTCGTTCGATTTCTAAGTCTGCGCATACTTACTGTGTACATAACAGACCGTGACAACAGCTATAATATCAATTGTGTATTTATTCATTTTTCTTCTGCCTATTATGCAGCTCGTGGTCCTTGTCAGGTTCGACTCCTGTAAACGCGTACAGAAAGGAAGTGCGCTGCCAGCAGTGCCAGCCGCTCCGAACTCTACGCTCTCTCCTGCACATTCGTATTGAGGCTAAAGCAGCGGGAGCTGGAGCGCTCTCTGCCTCCTGAGAGAGGCTGATCAAACGCAAGGCAGGCATTGCAAACCAAACAGGACTGATTCCCAACCTCCGTCTAATTGCCTAAGATCTGGAAGCCTTTTAGATACAGTCTCCAAGTCCTCTCTCCTTTCCATTCCAAGACAGCTTTAATAAAGACTGAGATTTTTTTTTACACTTCTCCAACCCCTCCTGCTGTTCACCATACAGTGTCCCAGTGTGATGCTCCACCATGCAATTGATGCACTGCAGGTGTGTTTCACACATCCATTCCTATCTGTCTGGCGTCTGTAACCACCAGTTTCTCCGGATAGTTGCACCTTTCCCCTTACTCTCATATTCATGGCACTTCCCAGCATTTTCCTTTGGTCTTGTCTTTCTCCCCTCCAGTCTTCTGAACTATTTCCCACTCTTTTGCTAAGGTCTTCCAGTCTCTGTAGTATTTCCTTCTCACCTCTCTATCTTTTTGGCCTCCAAGCTTATTAAATAGCCACAAAAAAATTTTGGAAGCAACGAACAACTGCTGAATTCTGACTGTGTTTCCTCAAGAGCAGTATCTGTACGTGTGGGTACCCAGCTACTCGCTGTCACAGACTTTCATGAAGTTAATGTCATTGAGATTACCACCTTCTGCATTTGGTAGAAACTGGCTAATATATGCCAAAAGCAGAAGACAGAGGGAAAGACAAACAGAAAACCCGGTTAAAAATAAATGCCTAAAATTCCTATGTCCATTTAATCTGATTGCTCATTTTCAGAAACATTCAGATTAAAACTAATGCCCAGTGTTATAAATGAATCCAATTGTTTACTATCCGTACTAAGGTCTAAAGTCTGAAATATAGTATTTTTTTAAAAAATCAGTCATAAAATTACTCTTTATTTTCTGTCAAAATGTTTCCCTCTTCTTCCTTTTCTCAAAACACTCCTCACAAAAGACCTTCATAAAAAACTGCATATGGACTCCACCACCTTCTCAGTACCATGTCGTCAGCTGACCAGAGGTAAAGCAAGAGAGAATTACATCAAATATGATCTCCTACACAGCAATACCGCTTATTCCTCCCTTTAGAGAACTCTCAGCTGGAGATCGCTTGAAATATCAAAGACTGTGGTAATAAATAAAAAGCTCAAAGAAAAAATTAGTCCCCTCCTTCTTACCCACCTTCATCAAACTACAGAAAATATGCATTTTTTTCCATGAACCTTTCACCAAAAAAGTCTCATTTTCATCCTGATTAACACACAATGTGGTAAGCCTTGAGAGATGATATCTAAACACATATGGGAACATTCTTCTGCCAGATTTAGACCAATTTAAAGATGCTGTATAAAAGTGCACATTGGGCAGCTTGAGTGCAATAAATACTAAATGCCATGCTGATACTGTAAGTCATTTCGAAAAGCACTCAAGCTGGACTATTGTGCTTTGGCCCTGACCCAACAGTACTGCAGCAGTGTCAAGATGTACACAGAGATGTAAGCAAATCCTACAAAAAGCATGCAGGGCTCATTGATAAGCAACAGACCTGAGAGTGCCTTGCTGAAAAAGGAATGTATGAACACATTCCTGTCCGGTCACTCATCCCCAAGTTATGAGATTTTTCTTTACACACACAAGCTTGAAAATCTGAAATGATAATGAAAATGTTAATGCAATCTGAGCTACCTCAGTACTAGTGGGGGTAACTATTAAAATCTCATGAAAAACATAATGAAGCATTTTTTTTAATGCACTAACCACAGAAGATGGCAATTTATCAAAACCATTTGCTACATCTGACTAATAGTTTTGTACATTACAGGAATCTACAACTAACTGATGAATACTGATAAGCTGTAAACCATTTCTCTTCTTGTAAATATAGTGAAGTGCCCAATAGTATTGCTAATACTGCTGCAATAAAATTTTTAACAACAAAAAAAAGAAAAACTAAAAGCATTTCTGAAGTACAGAAAAAAATCTTTTCACAATTTTTCACGTTTATGTTGCCTTTCTTCTTTTCTTCGGAAAAATGAGCGTCATGCAGCTATGCTGTTATGGGCTGCAATGCGGTGGGATCACGATGTTTGAACAGCATTCATCCTAGTTACGGCTTAAATGGCAGAGCCCTAAAGGAACAGCTAAGGTTATCAACTCAGCTAAAGGCATTTTGCCCCTTGAATCAGAACTGAATCAATGTGCCATTAAAATATTAGGCAATGCAGAGCTTCTCTTTTAGATAAGCTACAGCTCAGAGAAAAGCAAGAGGCAATATTGCTTTGCTACAGCAGTAGCCATAGGGCACAGCAGAAAAAAGCTAAGCAGCCTCTGCCCACTATGTAACCTGGAAAATACCTTGCTACTGCATAGCCAGTACAATAGCTACTACATTATGCCAGTACATGATGGGCCTTCTACAGCTCCCAGTTAGCCCACTTTTAACAAGAATCATTCAGGAAACAAAAAGGGAATATTCTCTTTTGTTTTATATGGCAGATAATCACGATGGCTTCTCCTGACCGTAAGAATTATAAACTTTGCCAGTGAAGACACCAAACCATGATCCTGCCTGACTACCGTTACGACAGAGGATAACGCAGAGATCTTCTGACAGGCTGTGGTTATCCAAGTATCTATGTAAAGATCTGCACAATTTTACTTCTGCAGAAGATGTGAACTCTACAACTAACTTGTAGAGCTAAACGTGGCGCACAGCGTTCGTGCTGACACACTGCAGAGCTGTGTCGCCCATTAATGACTTAACCCTCCCAAGCAAACATTCCTCTGAGGACCGCTGGTTTCGTTACATCCACAATTTTTGACAAAAGGAGTGTCTTTTGCAATGCTATTTCACATTATGAGTAGTTCGGTGGCAGGGACATCTTAACATATTTCCACTTCCCAACTTCACACTTTCCTACCTTACGGCATGACACACTGTATTCTCTGCTGTGATCCTACAGCTGTTTTGCACCTAGCTGTAAACTGGGTCAGCAGAAGCTGGTATTGCCTCTGAAAACCTTCAATCATGAAGCCACAACACTAGTTAATTACATGAGCTGTATAACTCTCTCTGATAGATCTTGCAATGCTGTATGTGCAAGAGCACACTCAGTGGAAGGTTTGCTGCTTTCTGTTCGGTAACTGCTACTGCTCTTCTCAAGAGAAACTTGCAGGGGAGCAAGGAATACTGAAAAAAAGAACTTAAACAAAACAAACCTCTACTGTAAGAAAAGGAAACAACATCAATTCTGATAAACCAGAAGAGAATAGCACGCAAGCTGTATTCTCTAAAGCTCTGTGTCTATCTCATCCTTTCAGAGCCCACTTTGGAAATCGCTGGCTTAGAGAACGGGGGCCTCTGCGACGTACGAGCCTCTGACTGCCGCAGCATCCGGGCGTTTGGCCTCGGCTTCAAAGATTCTCACAACCTGCACTGCAAGGTCACCAGATTAATTGTAAGCAACTTCCCATGGGTTCATAAAGTATTGATGATGCAGTCGAACTTTAACATGTTTATATTAAAGCCTTCCACCCTGAACAGTACTGAGCGCCGTCATCCCTCGTTGTTGCAGCAGGCACAAATACCTTTGAATCCCACTGCCAATATGTTTGCTGCAAGCGAGGGGAGCTGAAGCAGCTCAGCCCTTTCCAGGATTGGTTCCTTGGAAATGCAAAGCGATGTATTCTTGCCAGTCTTCTCTGTGGGGGTTTGTTTAACTCTTGTTTGGTTCAGCTACACTGTAGTCCAGTGAAGCCTGAAATCACAGTATTATTTCTCATTTTGTGCATCTGGAATCTGCATGCTTGGTTGTTTTCCTAAATGCATTTGAATGCTAAGTGTTACAGTTAAATATAAAGCTTCCTCAACAGAGTTACTGGATCTCTTACTTGAATTTTCTTAGTCATAGTTCAATACTAAGAAGTTTTAATTATTGAAATGATCTTGTTGGGTTCACTGTAATTTTATTATAAACTAAAATAAACAGGCAATTCTAAGATTTTGAATTATTTGGCATAAGTATACTCAAACACTGGATTGTTGGATCCATCTCATAAATCCATCAAACAAGCACTGTTGGATGCATCTCATAAATATATTTCATAGAAGATGTTCAGCCTGCATCCCACTTACCATTAATATGCTATAAGACACAGAGATTTGCCTACCACGCCAACTTAGGACTCGGTAGGCCCTATAAAAGCAGGGGTGTTTCGTGCAGCTGACCTAGATACGCAGCAGACGTTACCTGCACAAAGTGTACAGCTGGCTGCAGAGCTCCGGTAGCCAGCACAAAGCTGCTCCACAGCACTACCTTGTACCATCTTGGCTGCTCAGCTTTAATACAAATTGTAGCCCTTCCTAAATCAATAGACCACTTGTATGCTTCAGCAAGCACAGCTTGTTCTTTACTGTACCTATAGTAACACCATCATTTTTTTTTAAAATAAACCATCTGTAAATGCCCTGTATTATTAATTAGAAATACAAACACACGTTGATTACAGGAATTTCTTTACATGAGTCTTCAGTTTCCGTATACTCCTTCTGTTTTACTGTAGCATCTCAACGGTGAATGGATATCGAGAGAGCAAGAAACCACAAAAGCGGATTTTCTCAGCTCTAAGGCTGTAGACTGCCAGATTCCTCTTCTGAACATTACAGAGACAGAGGCTGGGCACTTCGTGGCTGGCGACGAGCCGTTCGCAAGATGGCAAGTGAAAGCAGGAATTTCTTAAGTTTCTAAGAAATTACTTGGAAGGAGCAAAGCAGTTGTCATGGTAAATTAAAATGCAAAACACAACTTGCTTCCCTTCAGAATTGAAGACGCCTGTAGAAATACTTACGTTAATGTCATGCAGTGAAAAAACCCCTCTAAACCAAAACAATAGGAGTTAAAAACAGATGTCTTTATAGGCAATCCAAAAGTGCAAATTACAATCACTTCTGCAGGTAATCGCCTGAGATTGATGCAGTTGGACTAATCAATCGCAAGTCATTAGTATTTCATTTCTAGGAGCCCCAGTTCAAACTGCTGATTAGGCAGCAAGTATAAGCGAATCTTGGCTCTGCGGCTGCAGGGCTCTCCCGCACATCAGAGGAGCAGCGCACGGCCAGCTGTTCCTGGCAGCGCTCCCCGAGTAGCAGGCACGGAGCGAGCGGAGTTGCCACACCTATGGACGAGAACAGCTACAGGAAAAAGCTTGTGTGGCGCCTGCTCCTGCTAAGCGCTGCCTCTGCTGCATTTTAGCCCCTTTTGTTCCAAAAACGATACTTACTTACTAAACATGTACAGGAAATCAGTGTCTTATTGAAGCTGCTCCTGCTACCCCCGGTCTCGCTCTCAGCCGGGATGGTTATTGGTTGCTTTGTTAAGACTGGGATCATTCAAGCACTCTATAGCTGTGAAAAATATATTGTAGATATATACAGACTGCAGATGTGCTTGGAAAACTGTAGCATGTAAAAATGAAACATGTAAAACACTAGTCTTCTCTCCAGTGTTACTGCCTATCCTGATAACATCAGCTGGTCGTAATACAGACCAGAGCGGTACACAGGTGCTGCCATGTCGCTTAAGGATAACAGACGCACACTTTCTATCCAGTATATTTATCTAGAAGAAATGGAGATCTGGATGCGTGTTTGCCTGAGCAGACAGAGCCTTAAAATGGAAGAGCATTTCCCGTGGCTACAGCTGCCACCGCTTCTCCGAGGAGACCCCGAATACCCTGTCAGTTGTGAGACAAAATCCCGTTTTGGGGTCTGAAGAACTTTAGGAGACACCCTTGAGTTTGCTGGCACAAGAGGACAGCTCATAGTTTTGCATGTGTACGATGTCATTTTTTCCAAGGTAACTCGAATTAGCTCCCTTGCAGCTGCTGTGTATTATGATTCAGTTTGCTTTCAAGTGCTGGCTGCCAGCTCTGGGGTGGCCTGTACTCTTTCTTATTTTTTCATCTGAAAACACATGTAGAACGCCTCTTCCCTTGCACTTCAGTTCAAGGAAATCTCTGTGCTTGTAAGCCTTCTGCACCTTTCCTAGCCTTTAAATCCCATGGAAAAATCTGTTCATGGATATGTAGTGAATACACAATTAAATCATCTGAATCAGATGTAGCTAGTTGCATGTAGATAGTTTTGCTGAATGAACTGTGAAGGAAAAGCTCAGAATTCCATTTAGAAGTTATTTATTATTAGTGCCTCTTATTATGGTGGCACAGAGAGCAAAATGATGGACTACTTCAAGACAAAAATTATTTGAAATGAATTCCACAAATATTCAAAATTTTGTACTACAGAAAATACCTAGTAAGACTTACTTCAGTATTATCTTTTGTCTTACATTAACAGACGCTTTTAAAAATGTAGCAAAAATTTTCCCAAAAACAAAAATCAAAACAATTCTTTCTGAAAATGACTGTTCAGTATTCTCAGGAGCTCCTTCACCCCCTTCAAACTGCAGAGGCATCAGCAAAATTTCACATAAGCCTTTTTTCACTTTTTTCACTACCCCGGTTTGTGGGGGAGAGTTCACAAGCTCTTCTCAGTATTCTTTCATTTTGTCTCCTCTTGAGCAAGCAGACTTTGCTCTTTCTTTCCATTACTGCTGAATGTAGATAAGAAAGTGCTGGAACTACAGCAGAGAGTCTGATATAATTAGATTAGATATTAAAGTCCTACTCGGGTAGCAGATGACTTAAGACAGTCCATGCACAGAGGCCGAAGTGAAAAGGTGAAGGAGCTGGACAGGCACTAACCTGGTTTGGGAAGCAGGTCTCCTGCTCATCCTCAGTTCATGATCATTGCCTGTATTTGTCAAGAGCAGCAATAGTATCTGCTAAAAGTCAGTGAGGCAGAAACTGAATTTGAATTCAGCAAGTTTTCAGCTTTCATCTTTCATTCACAAACACTCACACAAGTCAAACCTTATTTCTATTACGAATGATGCAAACAGCCAACGTCGTTCCATGATGAATGAAATCTGCTCCAGGCAGAAGTGACAGACTGTTCCTCACTGTCCCGATCGCCCGTCCAGAAGAAACAGCTCTCTCCTTCCCGATGATACACGTGTTCAAACCATCTAGGCACAACTGTCCTGAGCTTTTAAGGCCAACTGACTTCTGAGTAAAGGTTTGCTCATCTTAGGTCTGATGGCTGCTTTTGAATATATTGTGCCACATCACTAAGGCAACTAAAGGAAAAGCATTTAAAATAAAACAATTCAATTCTAGACAGACACCAAGCTGGAATTTTCTAATACTGTGTTGAAAAATTAAAGCAATAAAAAATTGGAAAGAGATGCATTTCATTCACAATGCTCACACTGAACAGAAAAATGAGTGCAATTTTATAACTCATTTTATTTTTCCCTGTTTATTCTTTTCTTTAGCATCTACCCATTACTAGTACACTAGTATTGAGAAAAAATTGGAAACTCTGATAAAAGAATTAAATCAAATGTAAACTGCATTAAGAATGACATCTTCTTAATAGAAATCTTGCTGCAAATGAGCACTTTCAGTGAAGTACAGATTTCTGGGGTCTGGGGTTTAGGTTTTTGTATTTTTTTTTTCCTTTTTCTCCTCTGGAACTTTCCTTTTTCCTTTCAGTGTAACATATAATAGTAGAACACCTTGACTCAGTACGATGTCCAGAAAAGAACTGTGTTTTTTCCTTAAAGCTATACCAATGACTTTTGCTTCAATTTAAATTGGTCTGAAGTAGTTAGATCTACTTCAGAATTTCAAGTTATAAATACACAACAATACTATCTGTTTATCTACTTATATTTATTTCTGCAGCAATGAATGCACTTAGCTAGTAGTACATTTTGAACTGAGGACAATCACGTGTGGCACTGTGGGAGTTATCTACTGTATTATGTTCCACAAGCTTTTATAATAGTCTTAGAGAGCTAATTGATGCTTTTTATGGAATTTATTAAAGTCATTTTTATTCTATGCACTTCCAGTTAATCTTTGCTCCATATCAATATACATTCACTCTTACAGTGAACTGAAATAGTTTATTAACTCATCAAGAAACTTTATACTCTTTGGCCCTGTTACTGATGAGGAACTGTAAATCTGATTCTCTTTCTGAGCTAAGTCTATGCCAGCCTTTGGGTTTCTGCACTATCTGCCTGTCCATCATTCCCCTAGGTAACTTTTGCAAATATGACTCAAATTAGGGAGAGAGACCTAGGGAGAGACCTCTGATTTAATATCAGAGATATTAAATTCTTACAAATGTCACGAAAACCAGCAGGGCGGATGTGCAGAGACCACCGCTGCCTTCCCCGCTGGACCCGCAGGATGGCTTTCAGGAGTATTTTTGCATTAAAATGCTCTTTAACATTCACATACTCTGTTTCAAGACGTGGGACAATGCTTTCTCAAAGGTAACACATTTCCTTACTTCTCTGGTATCCTTTCCTTTTTATTGTAGAAAATTAAAATACAGACTTGTGTAACCCTGTCTCGTTGTGTAAGCATCATGTATTTTAAAACACATTTTAAGGCCTTAATTCTAGATAAAGACATTCTAAATTACTGGAAAGTGTAAGCTAGGACTGGAAGGTGACCTGTTCTCATCGACCCTCCTGTGGAAACACAACGTTTGCTGTCTACTTTTATCCACAGCAGTACTTCTTTGAGGCTTGTTTAAAACCAACTAAATAAATGCATTCTCTTTTTTCTTCAAGGAAAAAAAACCTAATTGGTTCATTATGACTAGGAAAGTTGTCCCGACATTCTGCCAAAAATCTTAATTTCATGTCACAACTAGAAAGTCCTCCTTGTGGAACTTGATTACCTGTGCTGTCTCATAAGGGTATCTGTCTGATAAACATATTTGGTCGTGCTGCTCATGGTCCCAGGTAGCACACACTATTGAAAAACATACTCATTTTGTCTACTGAAAATGTTTTTAAGCTGAGACTTTTCAACAAACCTAAATGCAATCAGAAAAATTGAATGTCAGCTGAGCCAAAAAATCTTTCTGTTATTAATGAAGTTTCTAGTTTGGAACATTAAGCAATTTGTTAGCTTGCAGTAGAGCAACTCACGAGCGGTTTAATTTATCTTGCTGGCAGGCATCCAGTGCAAGGGTGCAACAGTATATGCCCAAAATGAACAGACAGTCTCCATACGGATTATTACATTTTAAGGATGATTTTTGTATCATTTAGATCACTAATGATGGCTTCCAGTACAGCAGTTCCAAAGTTCTGACCCTGTACGATGCAGTCTGCCAGGCCTGTGAATCCCATCCAACTGGACTTTGTAAATTAAAGGTAATTGAAAGAACATAAAGGTTTAATATGGATCACTCATCTCTTCCTTAGCTCTCTACCTCCTTTTGATGTACTGTGTGCAGCACCTATTTCAGAAGAGGAAAATCTATTTCATAGGTCAGCTCCATGATCTAATACTTTTCTCTCTTTCACAATTTCCTTTCTGCATTATTATTATTATTTCTGCGTATGAATACCTGACAAAGTATGCTTTATGATGGACTTTTATCAGACTGACATTTCCAGAGAGAACACGGTTGATAATATTTATACTTGAAAATATTAATGGAAGTAAATAGGCCTGCGGATTCTCCTCTGAAAGGTTGCTTACTTCACTTCTGAAGTGTCTCTACTAGTAAGCTATTTTACCTTTCAGCAAATTCTTAGTCTGCATGGGGGAAGCACTGTCACTGCAGGGTGCATCGTTTGTATAGCCCTTTCCTGCCCTAGCACGAGGTATACTAAGATGCATGCCATACAACTTTGGTCATGTGAAAATACTCGAGGCCATATAAACTTTCCTGCTTACATTAAATATTACTAAGTACAAATACATAGTACTATGACAGTTTCAATGCTGTAATCAAAGTCTAGTGCTACATTTTAAACTGCCAACACTCTAGTAAGTGCCTGGGTAACACTGTATCTCTATGTCTCTAAATGATTATTAGTGTAACATCCTCTTTTCCTAAAAATCTCTTATTTTCCAGAGGACTGCATTAGACAATTTTACCATTTTTTGGTGGGGCTTACAGTATACTTTTAGCAGCTATTGGGTGAAAACACTTTAATGCCCCACTCCTGAGGCAAATATGAAGAGAGAGCACCACTTTTTGTTTTTATAAAATATAGATTAATCAAGTATATCTAACTCATTTGCCTCACTGTACTCATTAACACTAACATGAAAAAAAATAGTTTTCGAAGTTGCATTGGCTGTGGTAAATTATGAGTTACCAAAATGAAAAGAAAATCCAGTTTTTTTGAAGTAAAACAGTGAATAGAAATTATTCCATGGGCCCAAATTAGGGTAAAAACACTTAAATTTCAGATTAAAATAATTATGTCAGAACAATTTCAATTAAAGCTTTTTTTTTTGTCAAAGGATTTCCTTATTCTTACATATTTGAAACTCAAAAGCATGTATGTTTTCTCACTATGCTAGTGTTCTCTAGGGATTTTAATAATTTCTATTCTAAGATGCTTCAAGGGACTATTTGAACTAGGCTTCCAACTGCATCAAACCACATTCTAATTACCCCTCTTATAACATTACTTTGTAATACCTAAATTGCTTTCAAAATAGGTGTTTCAATTAAGGGACATTTTTTATCAGGCCATTTCACATTTTGTATTCCTCTTTTATGGAGCCCATTCTCTACCACATTATCTCATCAGAAAAAAATCTTTCTTCATCAGAACCAAGCTTAGTTCCTTTGAAAACAACAATGTAATAAAATCTAATTAACATCCAAATTTTAATGTTGAAGATCTGTGGTGTTCTATCATACGGGGGCAATTACAAAGTCCTTTTTGTTTCTTTACCTTACCTAGGACTCTTAAGATGGTATAATTTAAAATATTACCTAATATACATTGCAAAAGAAGCCTGAAAAACTAATAAAGCAGTACTTAGAAACCACAAGATTCAGTACACAAGCGACTCAGAAAAATCTTTTGGGCTTCAGTGGGATCAAGCAAGCAGAAGGCAGCCTTACGCCCAGGCTGGGAGTCTGTGGATATGTATGTACTTTGCGGTCAGATGTTTGATTACAGCACAGATAGGCAGGTTTGTGCTAATTTTAGTATAGCTATTTTATCTACCAATAGTAGAGAAATTCAAGCAGCCTGGTATTTCAAAGGAGCTGTATCAGCTCTCCAGTGGTTGTGGGATTTCACTTTAAAGTAACGTCTATTCAAGGAGGGAAAAGGCAAGATGACTTCAGGCTCCAGTAGCTTCTATCTCCTGCTGCCCAGCGACAGCAGAGCTCCCCTGCCTTCCTAGGAGAGGCTGTTCTTCATCAAGCTGCAATGCCAGATGAAGTTCATTCTGCACATGAGCTACCAACTGCACATGAGCTACCAGCACAGGCTACTACAGAAAGGTACAGCTCTCCCACGGCACCATCAATACATTTAGCTGTTGTTCATAATAATCTCATGGAAGCCTAAAATCAAATGCAGTTCTTTATTCTGCGGTTATCTCATTGCTTTTTTGTATTTTCAAGAACGTCCAGCAATAACTTTGTTACAGAGAGAGAATTCCAAAATTTCAAATGGAGATTTTAGCTAGTCTCAGGTTTTTTTTAATCTCATGAAGCTTGCTTCTGAATGTTAGCGAACAAGCATGTTAGTAGCCACAGCTGGTAGTAATAATCACATACACTGTGTTAAGTGTTGAAAAAAATTCGTATTCTCTTACACAGGGACACACAACACTCTAAGCTGCCCAAGATAAAATATGCAAAGCTACAAAAATCTCACACTGAAACTGGAAAACTCTTACATTTCATCTCCCTGTACATATCCCTGTTGGGAGAAAGTGCTAGCGTTTAAATCACTACTATTTCATTGTGTCAAGAATCAAACAAGTTCTTGCCCATTTCCAGCACTTACTTACTGCCAATTTCTCATCTTTCTTATTTCTTTTTTCCTTGCCTTCACTTCCACACATTTTTATTTCCTTTTTTGGCAGGAAAACACTTGTAACATAGATGGACTTTGCTACGGTGAAGGAGAGTCAAGCCCTACCAGTCCATGTCTTCTCTGTGAACCTGACATTTCTAAGTTTGCCTGGTCTATTAATGAAAGTAAGACATCTTTTCTAAGATTTGGAAGCACTTAGCTGGAAATTCAGTATTCAGCCTGTGAATACAAAGTTCCTTCATGTGGCTACCACGGGCCTATTCTACACAGTGTGGGTGGACTGTTTCCAGCGGGAATAACTGGGTGCACCAGAACTGCAGACTGAACAGAAGGAAGTACTGCACTGTGTGCACTATAGGCCTGCGCACATATCTTGTTCTGGCTGAAACCTGGCAAACCTCAAATTAATAAAATCGAAGTAACACCTTAAAATGAAATTTGTAACATGCCAAATCCCCATGCAATGCTCGTATCTGTCAGCTAAAGACTGATGGACTCTAAATACATCTGTGGTCACATTGTAGGCACAAATCTTTAAGGGAACAATTTGGGGAAAACACTGCTTTTAAAACACTGATGTATATTTTTGGTATCTGAAAGAACCGTTTTTTTTTTTTTTTTCCCTGAGCAAAATTCTAAGACATGCTACACAAAAGGCCTTGGCTCGGCAGGGTGTCCAAGTGACAGGAGTCAGCCAGCCACTCCTTTCATTGCTGCAAAACCTGAAGGATCATTCTGCAGCCCTTCGTGACAGGAGCCATGGAGAAGCCTGCCTTTGGAAGTGCCTCCTGACTGCTCAGGCCATAAGCAAACCTCTTCTAAGGCTACACCCCCAATGTAAACTACAAGCATTATTTACAGCTTGTTTTATAGATAACGCACGTTTCTAGCAGCGTTATCTTCACAGTGCCTCTCCCCACATACATGAGCACATTTATATCTCGTCAGTATAAAGATTGTAATACTGCTTTTATGTAAATTCCTGTATTGGTTCCAGAAGGAGTTTCGCTGTACTTTTAGGTTCTGTAAATAGACACAAATTATAGAGAGGTACAGAAGAAATGACAGGACCTGTTTGCTTTGCTTGTTTGTTATATTCCTTTAGAGTGACTAGGTCAGCAGGACCTTTCTGGAAGGACAGCAAGAGTGTTCTTTTCCTTGCAAGAAAAACTGGGAATGCTCGGGGACAGATGCTTTTGGAAAGTGCAACGCATAGGAAAAGAAATAGCAACAGAGCTGTAACACAAGCGCCTGGAGTCTATAGCTCAAGTATAGACATTGCTGAGAGAAGCAGTGTGCAAACACACTGGGTCTCAGAGGTGACACAAAGACACCTGAGAAGGATCAGAAAGGACCCATAAGACAGCTGATGGCAATACACAAAGTTGTAAGCTGTCTGAAACCAAGCTGGGCAACAGTGACACAATGGGAAGGGAGAGAGTTGTTTGTGATCCTTTTTATTTCTGTTCTGACCTAGTCATTTTGAAATTTATTTAAAAAAAAGAATCTCTTGTTTAGGTCCTAAAATTTTGCCATTCAGAATTTAAAATCCATTGACAGAAAAAAGGTGTAAGCAGGTCCATTGCAAGTTTTGGTCAACTAAGAATACCACTGCATTTTATTTGGATGAGTAGTTAAAATATCTAAGGGTAAGCCAGTCCTGAAGAGCCTGAGTGCCTGAAAGTATCTTTTTCCCTAAAAATATAATTTAGTTTAATAAGAGATTTCGCCTCTGACTCACACACCTTGCCTCCTTTCTATCTTTGTATTGTATTGGCCACAGCAGTATTATCTCTAGGGATGAGCTGATTCTGATTCGTACATAGACAGACGTATTATTAATACTGAGATAGTTCTATTTTTAAGTTCAGAAAATGAATTAAAAGGCAAAAACTGCATTTCTTTTTTTAATTCTGTAAGGCTAGAAATGATTTAGGAGATGTGGAACAAACCATGGTTCACATTTCAGTAATTTCAAATTTGAAAATACCAAAATGAAAGGGTTCATCAGACTTGTTTTCAAAATTGTCAGAACCTTTTAAAAAGCAGTGCAGTAATTGTGAGTATATACATATTCACTGAATATACAGGATGCCTCAGTGTAATTAAAAACACTCTTGTTCACAAACTGCTTTACGAGCTTCTCATTTTATGGTCTTTTGTGCCTATAACTTCTTGTAATCCTCCATCCAGTTAACACCTTTGCATTTATCTGTAAATGCAAACCCACTGAATACTTCATTGATTGCTTCTAGCACAACCTTTATGGGCTCCACGGTTTGAATGTTTGCGAAGTAAGAGGTAAATTAATAGATGGAAGCTTTCAGCAGTTATGCCATGACAATCTGCTGGACAAGCAGTTTTGAAAGCTCTGATAGCAGAGCAGCAATGAGTAGAGAGACACATTTAAATAACTGCATAATGTGAGACAAGCTACTGAAAGCAAAACTTTAGAAGAGGATCTTCAGGCACAAAAAAATCACTTCCCCAAAGCATAATGCAAAGACACAAGCACTCTTTACGAGAACATTTCCTCCTAGTTTTAGAATATGGCTTGAAATTAATCCTCTGAAGTAGAAATGTTTTAAGTTAAACAAAACTATGGACGGATTACATTCTATGAGAAGAATCCATTAAATATCAGTACATGTTAATTTGTACTGATGGTTAAGGAAGAGAAAGATGGCCTGAGACTGAGCAGGCGTAAGTCACTGAAATGAAATTCCTAGCCCTGCACAGAGCTGCTGTCTCCTCAGGGTACTCAAGTGATCTTTCTCTGCCTTGATCTCCAATTTTAAAATGTATTACTTCTCTTCTCCACCTTGTGCTCCTTACTTATTTTTATTATAAGTATCTTCTGGCCATATTTGTCCCTACTATAAAATAGCTGAGTACAATTGGGCTTTCATCTTCATTAAGGAAATACTGAATATAAACAACAACCATAGTAAGAATAACAATGACAACAGTGACAGGATATGTACTACTGTCCCTGTATCACTGATGTACCTGTACTGGCACTGAGAAGATTCCTAAGGTGTCTGACTGAATTCAGTAAAACTGCTCAGACTCAACTACTACTCACATGTATTCACTAGAATCCACATAATTTACATGTTTTTCCCCCGAGTTGCCTACCCGATTCATTTGTAATTCATCATTTTGAGAATTAGTTTACTTACTTTTAGATAGACAGATAAATAAATAGATGGTAGAATAAATTTACATATGTAATTATTACAGATATAACTGATGTTTTAGTAAGAACTGAGGGAGGTAGAGTAATAGGAGGTTACAGATGTCATGTCTTATCTGTTGTTTATCAGAAACACTTCTTAAGTAATCAAAGTTCACTATAAGAGAGAAGTTCAGTATGGGAGATGAGAAAAAAGGGAGGAAGAAACTGGAGCTTCTGGTAAAGCTGTGTGCTGCCTCTAAAATCTAAGTAACTTCATCAGTCTCAGGATATTTCAGTACTTTATTCATTAAAAACATTCCTACAAAGATCTGCATTGTGAATGTTTACATGGGAGAAACTTTATGTGATCGTGATTTCTTTTTTGCTGTTTAGACAACCTGCCTCCTGTGTTCCAAGCCCCCTCCAGCCAGCTGCTGACGTTTATTGGTGAGAATTTTGTTTACCAGCTAATAGCAGTGGATCCAGAAGGGTCAGCTGTACTATTCATCTTAGACACTGGGCCACAGGATGCCAGGCTCTCTCCAGCTGGCCTTCTCATCTGGAAAGTTGATTCAGAAGAAATGCAGACCTTTGAATTCACTGTGGCGGATGAATGCAATGCACAGAGCAGATACTCTATTGAGGTAAGGCAATGAACACTTTAAGTAAAAACCAAAAAAAAAAAAAAAAAAAAAAAAAAAAAACCCAAAATACCTGTTTATCATGTCATTGCTTTAGTGCAATTGTCATTATAGTTAATAATTCATTACTGTCTTAAAAACTAAGATTTCAGCTGTTTCCTTGTAAGTGTGTATTACCCAGCAAAACAATAATGATCAATTAATGGAATAAATATCTCTGAGAACACAGAAACTATGTATGTAATGAACAAGAGAGAGTGCTATTGATTGCTGTTTAAAAGAATACTCTTGCAGAGCCTGTTAATGGTTCATTAATCTGCTTCAAAAATCACATTCTGTTTTGGGGTTGTAGAAAAAAGCACATAACATAAAAGACCAAGTCTTAGCTATAAAAGGGAGATTATAACTCATTCTCAATGATATTTTTAGAGGGTACCTTGCTCTTATGTCATTACTCCGCAGTTCAAGTTTCTTGAGAGAGCCTGTGCATTGCTTTGTCTCTACATTATAGCCTAGCCTTAATCCCGTGATGGCATGAGCTAATAAAGTGAGATGCAGTCTCTTAACATAGGGCATTTTTGTGAGGAAAAGTACTTTTTGCTAAAGATTCAAATCTTTACTCATTTAAACAACTGTCATCAAAAATACCAATCTGCTGAACCCACACTGCAAAGGAGAAATTAGACTCTGGATATGACTGAAATAGAAATATTTCAAGCTAGACCTATGTTTAGTGAGATGCAATAATGCAGATATTCAAATCTGTTGAAATGCTGTCCTTGTTAATAGGTAGCATAACTACAGATCCCTCTTCCTTGAAATAGAGACAACCTATGGAATGCCACAGTCATGCTGCTGCCTGGGAGCCACCTCTGATGGTGAAAACATAAAGAGGATATATAAGCAAGCACAAGAGAAAATACTTCCTGTTTCTTCCTTTAAGAATAAGGAACAAATCCTGCCCTCACATACTTTTTAGCAACTGCTGTTATAGCAAATAGGATTTTTTCTTCTTGTAAGAAGTTAGAATGTGCCCATAAATGATAAAAAGAAATCCCTTTAAAGTCAAGCTTTCAGTCACATAAATATACTGAGTGTGTGATCATCTACCAAGACAAAGGAAATTGGTTAAATAAAGCTTTCATAATACTGTGCAACATATTTGTACTGTAAATCTGTCCTTTCCTAAAGGGTAACAAAGGACTCTCAACTGTGATTACTCAGAATAATCTTATCCTGACTCCCTTTTGCCCTCCTCAGGTCCTAGTGAAGCCTTGCAGCTGCATCAATGGTGGAACATGTGTTACCAATATCAAATTCCCTCCAGGCCTTGGTGAATATCTGTGTTTATGTCCAAATGGATTTGATGGAGAATTCTGCCAGGAAGATATTAATGACTGCAAATCAAATCCATGTGGAAGTGGAATATGTGTGGACAGTGTGGACAGCTACATCTGTAAATGTCCCCTTGGACTGGAAGGTAGCACATCATTCTTTCCATCTCTAATGCAACCGCAGATTGTGCTTCAAGTTTTTTAGAGTGCAGTATGACCACAAGCATCTGTCAAATGGGCTATAGATGCCTCACTTTCTGCTCCCATGCCTTAGTTGTAAATAAAGAGAGAATGCATAAAAAGTTGAACTATCCATGCTCAAGGAAGAAAAACTGACCTAGGGCCCTATGATCCTGAAATGATCATTCAAAGATGCTGTGAACCACTCTGATCTCAGTTTCTACCTGCTAATTTCCCAGCTGCCTATCCATGCGATGAGCCAGGAAAAAAATGAGTAGAAGAGGAAAGAGGGAAGTTTCAGGATACTCTTGCTGTCCAACAGATTTTATTACACTAAACCAAGGAACTAAATTGGAAATAAATTACTTTTGTAAGTATAGGAAAGAGAAGTAGATATGGAAAGTGTGTAAAAATAAATCGTTATTTTGTACCAGCTGAATCTTCACTAAGTTTAAGCCTTAGAAAAGGACAAACCCATGGAGTTGTCAGACACACTGATGGAACAAAATCTAACCTTTCAAATTTCTTCCTCAAGGCTGACCACAATATTGTTTTAAGAGATGCAGGAGGTTTTAAGAGAAGAAGAATGATCACTGTAACAAAAGATTTGTTGAGGAATACCAAATGAAAAGCAAGAATAAGAAGAGTGAAGAGAAAAAATGCAGTGAAGACAAAACAGGTGGACGCAAGACATACAGTAATCAAGAATGAAGTAAAAAATGTAAATGCCAAGAGAAAGAGATCACACGCAACTTTCATGCAATTTATATTATTAGTGTGTGTGATCAGCTTAGCTCACAGTTCCCAGTATCAATGTGTATGTTGGGCTATGCTTACTTCATTAGACTTCACCTGCTTAAGAGTGCCTACGTAGGCTACTAATTGTTTATAGCTTTTCAGTCACGTTGCCAGGTGGCTGCCTGATCACCTTGAAAGATGGATCCATCCTGCCAATCACTGATAGGACCTTTTTGTTTGAAGCTATATTTCACTGGTAGAACAATCTATTCAGGGACCCCCTACTCCTAATGGTAAGCCAGAAATGTGTACGTCAAGCGGAGGCTAAAATGGAAGGCAGACGAAGACCAGCTTCACGCTTAGTCCGAGTTTCACACTACATCCAGGATGCATCCTCATTCCTTCCTCTGCCTTTCTGCCAAGGCTGCTAACAACAGTGCCACTTAGAAGAAAAGTCATTCATTTACACAGGCCACTGAGCAGTCACTAGTAAGTAATGACGTTGTGTTACTACACATTCATGCCTGATTCAAATCAGGTGCTAAGTGAAACTGTGTTAAAATACATCTCGGATCAGAATCATTTCAAAATAACAGTTAAGAAAAAAAAAAATCAGTATCTTAAGTTAGGCTCTTATTTTGTATCTTAAGTCGAGTTCTTATTTCAGTACCTGAACCTACTGAAAAAGCTCACATACTAAAGCACACATGAATTCATGAGACCAATAACATTTGCTGCTGTACAGTACTATAGCTTTGAAAACCAAGTAGATGTCACATCAGATGCACAAATTATTGCTACATATACTGTATACATGCAAGAACCTCCATTTTAAACAAGAAAGATGAACTGCTTTTATTCAGTGGACTTGTATAGGAAAAAACAGCCTTTCTCTCCTTCAGCAATTCCTGAAACTTTTTTAGTTTGCTTCCGTCACATGGGATTGCTGGTTTAGATTCCATTACCTGTAGAATTCCAGCAGAAATTAAAAGCAAAAGTAATTGAAAAATGGGAATTCAGAAACATGGTCTAGATGATCTATGTAATTCCTAGATGGTACAGACTCCAAGTAATGCTACCATTCAACAAAAGCAAGCTGGTGTCCAGAGAGTGTATATGCCAGCAGAGAGTCTATTGATCCAGAAATATTTAAGCTTAAGCACGGAGACTAAACTTAGAAAGTTTGATCAAAATACAAAAAAAAAAAAAAAGAAAAAAAAAACTCTTATGTAGAATGTCATTGTCTTGAATTCCCCAGAAATAATATTCCTACGAGAATAGGGAAATGTAGGAATCTTTTAAGCATTTTTTGATTAAACACTCAACAATAGAACAATTCTTCATTGCCTACAAGGAGTTGGATTAAATGAATAGAAAGAAATTCCATGAGTTCCTATCTTCTGTGGATCTATTACTATTGCTTGATCTATCTCATCAGTTTCACATTGCTGCCCTTTTTCTCACTTTCTGCAGTACTGCATATAGATGGAATGAAATCAAGCTCTATTATTCCACATAAAACGTCTGCCAGAATTACAACACATTGTTTATAAATTCGTATGGAGTATTTTCAGAAATTTGGTTTTCATTCTTAAAAAAAAAAAAAAAGAAGAAGAAGAAGAAGAAGAAAAGAAAAAAAAAAAGAATGAAATATCCAGCACTTAAAAATAACACATTTGAAAGTAACAAACAGCTACAACATGACTCTGAAGATAAGCGTGCAGAATACCTTGATGACCCAGGAAAAACCAGATTTTCCTGAACCCTTTCTTTCTTGTAAATTTAAATAAATGTATATGGTTTTTGCTCTGTCTCCCTGGTCCAAAATACTAAAATATAAAACAGCAAAATAAAAAACAACAAAATAAAGATATGATTAACTGAAGCAGGAAAGTATCTCCAAGTTTTAATAGAGGATGAAAAATTATAAGCAAGTGCAGCTGAAAGCCAGCTGGGAGGTAGACTATTTTACTTCAGGGCAGGTTCTGTGGCAACAATAAAAGCTCATCACTGATGCTGTGTTTATGTCTCAATTCCCCAGAAAACCATCAATAATCTAATGAGAAGGCAATGCTATACTGCTCAAGTGACAACACCATTTCAGCATCAGATCTGTACAAATGGCAATGAACAAGTAGCAGAAAAAAAAGAGCTTCCCAAACACCACTGCAAGAGAAGAAGCATAGAGAACAAGGTGTTGCTGAAGAGCAGCAATCCAAGCGCATCTGTGTATCTCAGGGAATATAAGTATATAATATAGGAATGGGAACGATGCAGGACAAAACCCATCAGAAAATCTGAGAGAAGGACAACTCCAGAATTATTAATACTTTGAACTTCTGTAGAGACTTATACATGTTACTTCTGTGGAGTCTTATACATGTTTATCTCATTGTGTGTTCAAAGCTTCATTCATTTTCCTTCAACACTATTAATGAGAATTTCTATTGTTTCTCCTTTACGGTCACTGAAAGCAAGAGTACCATCTGCTTCAGAACAGAACCCATCCTTGAAAACTGTATCTTAATCACAAAACCATTCTTTTTTTTCACCATGAATGCATTTATTAATGTAAAATTATGCAGAAAAAAATAAGGGGCCTATAATTTCACTTTACTTTTCAGGAAACCAAACAAATCAAGATTTATTCGTAGTACATAATAATCACAGAATCCCTAAATGTGATTCAAACTTAGGTACTGTTTGATTTACAGTCAACTTAACGTGAACACATTCTAAAAGTTGTTTTCTACATCTGTAGGTGGTCAGTTCCTCTCTAAGCATAAAAGGACTTTATCTTCTCAGCCAATTTCCCAAGGGACAGGGAAATAGAGCTGGCACAGAAACACATGTTTCAACCTAGAAACCTGAAGATCTTTTTTTTCCTATCATTTTTATCCTTATTGTAGCAGTGTCAAGAGAATTGAGACTCCCTTGTGGTGCAGTGCATTGGAGGTCATGCAAACATAATAATTCACACCTCTTGTTGCAGGCAGTTTTCTGTCCATTTCGGCTGCTCCTTCAACATCCTTCAGCCTAGTTTCAGGCTTTCCAAACATTTGTCCTCAGCCTCTGCTGGATTACAGCAGATCAGATAAAATTGATCAGATATTGTTTTAAATGAAATCTCTTCAAGAGTGAAATTAAGTGCTTACATAGTTCCATCTTTACATTACAAAATTCAGATGAGTGGATTTTTTTATTTAGCTTGATACATATGATGTTCCTTTGCCTTTTGTAATTCTCTCCTCTTTGAGATTTTTAACACAGTCCCCTGTAAAACAGACACTGTGCAGGAGGGAGAAGAGGGAAATGAAGGGGAAGTCGCTGTTGTTACTCAAACAAGGAACTTCATTCCCACTTTCATTGTCTGTAGTATCATGTTTAGTCTTTATATAATATTCAGAGAAAGAAAATAATTACTAATCTAATCAGAAAGTAATTCACATAATATTTTCCATTATGTGGTATCTATTGATTTCCCAATGCGTCATCAGAGAAGTGTATCAGAGAGAAGCAGCCTGATGTTATAAATGTGCTTATTAAATTGTACAACACAACTGGTAACCCAAAAGTGTAACAAGTAGAAAAAAGTGAGATAATCCCCACAATACTAGCTGATGTTTAACTTACATGAAGCAAGAAGGGATGCCTCCCTAAGCACGAAGGAGGCATAACCAGAACCGTCTAGCTTGAGACGGCACCTGAAAGACAGAACCAGAACCATCTAGCTTGAGATGGCCTCCCTAAGCATGAAGAAGACATAACCAGAACCATCTAGCTTCAGATGGCACCTGGAAAGGGCCACAACTTTTGTTCTGCTGCTCTTTTTCCCCAAGACAAAACTGGCAATGAGAGGGTGAAGACGCTAGCTGTTTTAGGCCACTCAATCAGGAGAGACTTCATTTTGAGTTTCTTATATGGAGATGCTATTTTAACCTGCAAAGATAAGTGGAAGCTATCTGGGGGTGCTAAAGCAGTGAAAGATGATTATATTGTAGGAGATGAAAAATAATCTTCTGTTTTCAGCATTCTGTAATTCATTCCACTATGATAAATCTGTGTTTTGAAGAAAAAATATTCTTTTATTCCTAAATTTTCTTTCATGATAAGGCTGAACGTCTGATATGCAACAAGTCATTCTATCCTTACCTTAAGTTATGCCTTGAAATACACGCCCAGACTCACCAGTAAATGTCCCAGTCTTCTCGTGTATTCCTGCAAGGGACAAAAAGCCTGCCTTAACAGAAGTGGTATGGGCTAGCTTAAGAACTATCAGAACTGCCTATTCTGGCAATCAGCAACAGCCAAGCAAGTTTCCTCAAAAGCACAGAAACAGCAGTAGGCATATTGAAGCCCGAGGCTGTATTTAACAATACTATATTTGATTTCTCTCGTTCATTTGCTGTTGAGATAGTCATTTTAGGTTTTAGGTCAGCTAGCCTTATAGGCATCCATGTCATCTGGAACTGTAACTTTGAATACCACTTACTCTAAATAATTTTTTAAAAGCCTATTTCCAATATCAATAATAACCCAGATGCACTGTTTTGGGTTCAAATTCTATAGTAGCTTATCTTTTGAACACAAGCACTGTAAAGGTATTTTCAGAATGGCTGTCCAAAGTTTGATTTTAAATAGGAAAACCTTACTTTTAAAAATTGGATTATTTGGTAGAATTTACCTTTAGCCAGACTCTATCAGGCTGGTATACAATAAACTCTTAGTAATGTGAGGTTCACAAAACATGAGAAGCACAAAATGTCAGTACATGGCTCTCAATCTCCTAAAGCCAAAACGGTGACACTGGCTTTTGAAGTATATGACAAAGATCTCACATAAACAATACAACAGAAGTAGCAGCAGCAATATGAAATGCATGGGAAATCATTTCTTTAATATGCATAGTTTTCTACGAGCCGTAGTCTCAAGTTCAGCATTTCTGGTGCCAATAATGACAGTAATAAACAGTAAGATAAAAGCAGGTTTAAGTGAGACTGTAGGGAATTTGGCACTAACATGAGTGACATACCCTGTAATGAGCTTACAGTTGAGAGGTAAGCCCCAGTCTGCTTGAACATTTGAGCTGAGGAATAAATAGGGAATCTTCCCTGATTATTAACCTCCTCTTTGTTTTTGCCACAGGGCTTACTTGTCAGGAAGACATGAATGAATGTGAAGAGAATCTTTGTTTTCCTGGAGTGTCTTGTCTGAACACCTTTGGATCATTTATATGTGGAATTTGCCCCCCTGGGATGGAGGGAAATGGTAAAACTTGCACATGTAAGTGTTTTGCATGATTTGTTTTGTAGATGGTGGAAAAGAATGGGTCCAATTCTACTTCTATTCCCTTTAACGAGTACTGTGCCACTTACTTTAAGATTGGACCTTCAAATACACAAACGAGACTGTTACCATGTTATATTAACCTGGGTCTCTTTTGCTGTTTCTCACTGCAGGCTAGTTTCATTTTGATTAGAATGAACACCTTAGCATACAAAAATGTATTTTTTTAAGATGCCAGCCATACAATTTGCCAAGGATGTTCCACAGGTTCTTCAGCATCCAAAATCTATCACAGAATCACAGAATGGTTGAGGTTGGCAGCGACCTCTGGAGATCATCTAGTCCAACCTCCCTGCTCAAATAGGGTCACCTACAACGTTAGACAGGATCACGTCCAGGTGGGTTTGCTATCTCCTGACAAGGAGACTCCACAACCTCTCTGGGCAACCTGTTCCAGTGCTCTGTCATTCTCACAGTAAGTTCGTTCTTCCTTATATTTAGGCAGAACTCCCTGTGTTTCAGTTTGTGGCCATTGCCTCTGTCGCTTGGCACCACTGGAATGAGTCCAGCCCCATTCCCTTGACACCCTCCCATTCAGGTATTTATAGACATTCTCTAACAATTACTTGGGGAACCACTGCTGAAGCACCCATAGGATTACTTTTGTTTTGGGAAAAGCTGTACAAGCAGCTCCTAGTTTAAGAGGAAGAAGGTCCATGTGGAAATCCTTCACATATATCTGAATTTCACCTCCATGCATGAGTTATGTTTTCATTAGAGGGTACAATCCTTAGCTGCTGAGCTCATGTTTGATATAAAGTTCCCAACCAGTGCAGGAAAAGGCCAGGAACAATTTTAAACTTTGTCAATGTTTGCTGTTAAGGTAGCCTTTAGAAGCCCCTAGTCAAGGGGCTATGTTGACTTTATGCAGTATTGAGACCCTTCAGGTGAACAGGATTTGACGTACTCACACTCTCTCTGCTTCTGCTTTTTTTTCAGTTGTACACACACAAGCCTTCATTAAAAATAACATTTGGTCAACAAGGAAGAGAAAATCAGTATTTGAAGTGTTTTGTGTTTTGCTTGTTAGTGTTTCCAAATAAATCCAAAAAGCAAAAGATATAGATATGAACTGTGCAGATAATAACTTTTCCTCATATTGACGGACAGAACAAAAAAAAATCTGATGTAAAAAGATTCACTGTAACTCAAGAGGTTCTGGGGTCAGGACTACCTTTGTCACTTTACAGAATATCCTCCTGTCACATTGCAAATGTCTGTACAAAAATGTTTTCTTCACTATTAGTTGGTAACACTGGGTCATTTCAAAGCTGATTCTGCATCTGCATCACCCAGAGACCCAGAGCAATAGTTGTTTACCTCACAACATATATCCATGTACAGTTTGCAATCCCTAAATCCTTTGACAAATTCTCTTAAGTTTAGGTAGGAATTAATATTTTTTAACATCTCTGGCAATCAAATTTCCCCTTTACTTCCATGTATATTTAGCACATGCATTTTGGAGTGTACAAAGCTGACAGCTGAGGTAATCGAAGCCAACAAACATGTGCAATGTGGTTTTCAGAGGGAAGCAGGAATCTGACAGACCACAGGTCCCAGTGTGCAGTGTAGCATCTTTGTGCAAGGAACCACACTGCCTACCCTCAGCTCAATAAAAGATCACTATGCATATTTAGTATGTCTCTTGGATGACTTAAGTTTAGTGAATTTGGGCAAAGTAATTTTTTCTGTATTTCTGTCAAAGCTTTCCCGCATTTCAGCAGCTGACTCATCTGATTTGCCTGTGCTTGTTCGATGGCTGGCTTCAGGAATACACTTATGTCAGGTTATCTGATTTGCTGTTACCATTGCTTTTTATCATCAATCACAGCTAAGCTCTTAATACCTTGTTTCCTTGTCTCTGTACTGTCTTATTACAGCTGTGCTTGCTGCTGACACTACAGAAGATTCCATCACTGACGGTAAGAACAGCAAAGGTGAGCTGAACACAACTGAGGTTGAACGACCAGCGCAACCCATAGAGGCCAAGTATTCTCCTGCAATTAAGGACATTAAAAGTGATACACATGGTAGGTATACAATGATACAAAATCTCGTTCAGATGTTGCAGTTTATGTATTCAGAGATCATACACTTTACCATCTTAACAGTAAACATAAGCTAACTGCTTGTAATACATCAATAAGATAGAGCTAAAAAACAAAAACAAAACCCCCTCAGTACATCACACCATGTATTACTGCTAAACACTGACATGGTAAGAGAGCCACTACAGTAACAGTAATCACAGTAGCCAGGCTCAACTAGAGATCTCATTGCTTCCAAGAAGGAACAAAATCACTCCCAATCTTACTGATTAATGTAAAGAAAGATAATAGGAATAACAGCTTAGAGGAACTTGCCATAACCAAGCGTAGCTGACATTTTAGTTCAGCATTGCACTGGAAGTCACTGAATGAGGACTGAGTTTTGAACATAAACAAAGATTGATTCTTAAGTTATGAACACGGCTGTGGCACGTGCTTCTCCCAGAACATCTGCACTGCAGTTAGTACAATGGGAGCTGGAGCACTAAGCACTTTCTGAAACAGAAAGCCACATTCCTCTTACGTAGGCCCAGTTCTAATAACTATTGCATTTTTTGTTGATTTTCTAGTGAAAGTAAGGAGTGGAAGAATTGAGACTGGGAGTATTTCTTATGTAGGGCAAATGTAAATGAAAATGTTATTTTTTTCTCACCTTCATCTGTATATCTGTGCCAGGCAAGCCGTGACCTAATCAGAATATGCCTCTTACGTCTCTTACAAGCATGCATCATATTTTGGCAGGCAAAGTGCAAGAATAATGCTGGAAATGCTTGAGAATCATGATACAGACCTCACTGGAGACAATTAAAAAAGATCTATAACCATCACAAAGATTTTATTCATCTGTTCTCTGTTTTGACATCATTAAATATGTCCCAGGCACTTCATATGCACTTGCTATTTAGCGATACCATAAGTAATAAAATACTATATACTACCAGAGTTGGATTTTGCACATCATTCTAAGTCAATTAAAGTAGTCTCCTTTCATACAATGTTTGACACATTATGGATATTTCTCGATCAGAAACATATGTACTTGACGGGGTATTTTTAAAGGTACACTATGTGCACTGGAAAGTTTGATGATTACTTTCATCATAAGAAGGTAATCATAAAAGAACTAATGGATATCTGCATTCTCAGCTAATCTCTCACTTATGCCAAAAATTACAATTTCTGTAATATTCATAATAAATGCCAAGTAACTTTGACTAATAAACTTGAAAACATGTAATTAGAAGACTAATAAATCTTGCTTTAATGAGAAGCAGATGTTATGTTCCACTGTGCCTACAGGACATTCTAATGTTTGGCACAGGTTGGGAACATTCTGCATTAATTATATTTTAAAAGAATATAAGTAGCTGTATAGCTTTAGCCAAGCTCAGTCAGTCATATTTAACATATACATGTGATTTGAGAAATTATCATTTTTAAAAGTGCTGGAACTTCTTTTTTTAGGCCACACAGCACCTCTGTCATATACTACCACCTGTGCCAACAGGCCGTGTTTCCCTGGAGTCCTGTGCTTTGATCGGAAACCACCTTACACTGGATACCTTTGTGGCCGATGTCCAGCAGGCTTTTTGGGAAATGGCAGAGTCTGTACCAAAGTCCCCAGACCAGGTACTTTATGATTTTTGGAATTTTGAAACAGTTTTGCAGACAATGGCTGTAAGAAAATGTGAAACAGTGTGGCATTAAAATACAATGCACTTTATAATCAATCACCGAAGACTTTTGCTCTGACTGTGAACATTCTTACCTGATGAACAGCTAGGAAGTCTCATTTCAGGAATACCTAGCTCTGAGAGCTGAAATTAAATAGATTCACTATCTATCTCATTTGCCACTAGAGAGAACTCTTCACACCAAGACTTAGTAGATGGTATAAATCATGACACCTGTATTTTTGCCAGAGCATTGGCACGATTCCGAAATATGCTCCTTCCTTCTCAGTAAGACACATGCCAGTAACACCTTGGCTTTCTGATTCTTTCACTGTAAGGCATCTGTACTCCAAGGTGACCTGTGAAGATGATGATAAACAAAGCGTCATGTAAGAACAACTATACCAACAATTAAAAACAATAATTTAATAGATAATTAAAACATTTCCATAGGGTCTTTCATAGCTTTAATAGCATTTTTCCACAGGAAGTTCAGAAAATCAGCTAGTCCTATTAATCTCTAAGGACTGATCATTAGAAAAAGTCTTCTGCTGTAATAAGAAAAGCTGGACCCTGACCTCAGGCAGGAAGTGGTGATAGATAGCAACCACTCATCATTCTTATGATCTTGCTTGCTATGAAGTTCTCCATATAAATTCTCTATATATTTTTATATAAATTCTCACAGTTCAATGTACAGTTCTCTAAGGACAGTCTGGACAGTTGTCCCCTTTTTGCAGCCAAGAGTAATTTACTTAGTGAACTGACATTTATTCCTTACTAACAGCAATTATTAGGTCCGGTTCCTCGGTTTTCTTTTAATTTTTTTTCTAAGTATTCCAGATGAACTTGCTTGATTTGAAATCTGTCAAATTATTCCTCAACCTCCTACATTTGATAAACCTACCTTCACTTCCCATTTTATTCCAAATCAATGACTATTGCCTTGGTGTTGTATTTTAATGCACTCTATCAAAGTGGAAGCAATTTTACCACTTAGTGTAGGCATCATCCACTCTCTTTGAACTATAAATTGATTTTAGCCAGTTCTCTGAATTTAAAGGCCCCAAAAATAAAACTAACATTTTTCTTTCTCTGTCCAGCAACAAGTATGTACAACGTATTACTCAGTTTGTCAGTCTCAAAGTCAGCTATTGATGGGTCTCTAACTTGTTGAAGCTGTAAAAGCAGCTGATCAAAAATATAAAGCATTGTGCATACAAATAAATTAGCATTTCTATTATTGCCCAAAGCTTGCTTTGTTGCTAATGGAATAATACACTGTATACCCCAAAGGTCATTTAAATGCTGCTGCACAGAACAGAGATTCTGCAGCTACAGAACAGTAGCAATAAATCAGACACACTTACACTGTGCTTATATAACCATTAAATAAATAATTTGTGCATGTTCTAAAAAAGGAAGCTGAGATAGCAGGTGCCATTTACTATGATTCACACTTTTCACATACAGCTCCAGGCAAGATTTAACAAATATTCCAAGTTATCAAGATCTGAAACTAATACGTGCTTCTTTCAAAAGTAAGTCATATACTAGAGGCTGGGTGGTTGTTTCTCTTTTTCCTCTTGAATACGGAAACTGCATCTAGGAGCTCATACGACAAAGGCAACCAGCTGGAGCACTTTGGAGAGGGAAGGAAAAGCAATCCTTTTGTTCCACCTGAACCCTACCTTCATTCAAGTCACTGTGTCAACTGTGTGAATTTTTACTTCTCAGTCCTCTGATGCAAATACTCTTTGCAACCACAGCATTCAAATTACGTATGGAAATGCCTGCCTATTTTTTCCCACTGGAAACAGAGATGTCTAAAATTAGACACCGAAGTCAAAGAAGAGTGGCATTTTTCAAATTACTCAGCAGACCTGTTGACATCAGTGGGAATAGGAAGTGCTAAAAACTCTTGTTCACAGTTTCAGGGATTTCACACAAATCTTTCTATTGGGTAAGGGATGAAAACAGCTTTCGTTTTTCAAGAGTTCAGGAAGTGCAACTTTCTATCTTTCTTGTACTATACAAGATGTCTGGATGCCTGGATGTTACAGGCAAGACCAACATTTAAAAAATCATGCACCTCAAGGTTAAATGAGAGCAGTCATTTGTTTCAGTATTTAGAAATGAGAGCAACTGCTGAAACTGTCTGAATGTCCCAATTTATAACCAGAATGAGCAGTTTCAAATATGGCTTGCCACTTCAAGGAGAAGTATTGTAAAGCACTGATGATTAAAAGGTATCAGAAAAAAAAAGGAATGAACTTTCAATTAAATTTATGTATGTAAGTTGTGGATTATGATTATTCTGAAATCCTGCCTCTGAATAACAGCTTCTCTCCTTGTATTTTATGCTATCATTCTCCAAACAAAACAGAGTAAATCCTCTTCAGAGTGCTACAGCACTTGTGAAGGTACTGAGATTACATGCTACTTCTTTCCAGGCCTTAGAAATTTTAATCTACAAATGCTCTTACTAATTCCTATTTTGTAGTTTTATTGGCTGTTTTTGGCAAGTATTTATATTCAATGGTTGTGATCTAAGGATTAATGGATAAGAATGTTTCCATGCAGAAATTGTAAAATTACCCATCCTACCAAACTGCCTTTGTAGACTACTGAGGAGAAAACACATGTCAGAAGAGTATTGTTTCTTAAGGCAGTGTTTGATGAGAAGATGCACCCAAAAGTCCTCCAGTTTTGACTTACAAAAAAAGGTATCATTTCCTGAGCATTGATAAGTTTTGATCTTTTGATGTACTTGACTTATTGCAAACACGATTCCACTATTTTAATTCTACAAGTAAGTTTCTGAGCTATACATACCTTCTCCACGAACTAGTCAAGGTCTGATTCTATTGTTACTTGCATGTTTTAACTGGTTTGTATCAGTAATTTATACAAGTTTAAATCACCCACTTGTTGCAATTATTTTTGATTTACATCCTTAAAGATAAAAATGACCAGCATCAAAATCTGCATGAAGTTTCCTATATAAGGGGAAATTACTATTTTTAAAAATACATTCTTGTGTGTACTCTTTCCAGGTAAAACAAAGGAAAAAAAATACTTTTCCCTTCAAAATCCAACATGTAATCTGTTCTTTTAAAAATTAGTACATCCCTTACTTTTGCTGGCAGTGTAACAAAAGGAAAGTGTCAGGAATTTAAATCTGTCCAGGCTTCACTGGGCAGATTTCGCATTTGTATACTTTTTGTTGGAAAAAGGCACTTCTATTTAATCAAACCATGCAGTATCACAGGTCATATTCTTGGCATAAAGAAATGAGTATGTCCTAATGGGGGATGCTGGTGACGTTACTGCATGTTGCAATATTAGTTCTAGGCAGGCTTTGCTGCTATTTCTCTAGACTGGTTTCATCATTCACAGTCACAGAGATTCCCATCTGTGCATTCATTAGCAGGTTAGAGAGGTAGGTGTCATCAGAAAAGATTTGTTTTTTTCCTATTAGTAAATCAGCAGTTTTACTGAAAAGACCAGCGCTGCATCCATCATCGATAAAAGATTGTTTGTTCAGAGCCAGCTCTTTCTGCCTCTTCTAGTTTGGAGGAGCCGAAGATCAAGGGAAAGGATTATTTTATGATCTCTGTAATCGAGTTCCATTCTGAATATCACTGCCAGCACTCCTGTCATAGCAGTTAATTTGCAGTATTGCAGACATTTGGCATTTGATATACTTTTCTATTTGCTAGCTATTTGTTATGTTTATGTACTCTATATTTTACACTATTTCAGTACCTGGAGTATGCTTCTGAATTCACTTTGATTTTACATCAGAGATACTCTTTGACCTCCTCATTTACACCACTGTCAGATCAACATCAAGGTGTGGATTTAAAAGCAAAACGTTTTGAATTAGAAGAATGTTTAAACTCATAGCGCTCAGTCTAAAGTCAGAGGAATCTATTATTCTTAACTTTTATATTTTAAACTTTTAACTTGGAAATCATTGCTGTCATTATCAGTACTCACCACAGATCACAGTCCATGAAAAATAAATAACTCCTGGAAAACAACATAGTAAGAGATTTGGTTGCCAACCCAAGGTTTCAGTTCTAAAGCTACCTTCAGGAGTGAAGACCTCTTTTACTGCCTTGAACCACTCAAATATTTTGCTTCAAAAATGGCTGAAGAACATAACGGATTCCTTTCATATCAAACAGAATTGATGAAATTGCATTGAAGAGACCAAGGCCCAGATTCGAGTCTCACTTACACTGGTGTAAATCGTAAGTGATTCCATTAAACAAATAGCATTTCCCTAACGGAGTAAGCTGAGCACTGTTCCTGGAAGAAAGGTTTATAAGAAATGCTAAGGTAGGCCCACCACACACACAACTTCCAACTACAAAACGTTTGTGTGCTGACAGGTATAGATATAATGCACACACTTTGCAGCTTTCAGATGATGCTTTGCATGCAGCAAATAATCAATCCTGACATTGCTCATGCAATGAGTTACAAGACTCACTTGAAGGTAGGAATATTTTAATGTTGTAGTCATTAGCTGTGAAGTTGTCTGAGATCCTTGTAAAGAAGGCGTAACAGAAATACAAAATAAACAGAAAATATTACTCTGATTTACCTCTATGTATTAATAGCTCTCAGCTGCTGATTCTTGTGAAGTCCAGAGCTCTGTGGGCTCTGAAACCTGGAAGCATAGCTTCTCAGTGCCAGAGCTTCCAGCTCCTCACTTTGACTCAAGGCCGTTAAAAATATGGCCATGATTCATCTTCAGAATTTGTGTCGGAAGCTAGTGATCTCTTTAATAAGATATATTTCAGTATTTCTATTTTGCATACTTCAGCCCAGAATGAGTATTTATGCAAAGGGATCTGTTATGTTGTAATGACATGTCCTTCAACAGGTATGTGACAAAAAAGTAGCTGCAAAGTAGTTAGAAATGCAGCCACTCAAAGGCTTAATGTGCTGGATCCATGAAAATAGTTTTGCAAATAGTACATCAGTAATCTTTACACTAGGCCAAGATCAGTCTGACTTTGGACATAAGTGGTGACCACTTCCTACTCTATGAATAAGTAATTGCCACTGAAAACCACCTCCTACACTTCTCGGGATAGGAAGGGAATCAGTCTTTTTGCTTATTTCTCCTTCTTAGGGATACCTACTAAAACACTAACTCTTTTCAGAAAAATATCAGAAGAGGCCTGTACAGTATATGCTATGACCCAAATATAACAACTAAAACAAGTAGAGTGGGAAGAATATGTTTAGATAATTTGAAAGATAAACAGTTACCAGCTTCGCTGAGCCATATACTCTGTCAATCCAGAATTTATTAAGTGCTTCCAAACCAGGTGATGTATTTGGGAAACGATGTAGCTCAGCAATAGAAGAACAATGAAGCCCAAGCCATAAAACCACTAGGGAAGACTAAGCTATATGCCATGAATAATATTTACATTCAATCAGAACATCAAGTACAGATTACATTTCTCTTCTCCCAAGAATGTGCCACCTTCTGCTTAAGCAATCACTGTGCTGTCATGACGTTTAAGAGATAGTAACAACTCAGTCTCCAACAGAAAATAATCTATGGAGGATACAAGCCCTGTAGTTTTTTACACTGACAGAACAGAGAGCAAGATTATCTCTTCCTACAATTTCCAAGCCTACTTAATCATCTACCTATAATAGCACATAGCTTTTTAAGTGAGCCAACCCTGCTTTCATAAATTCAATAACATCGCTGTTTCGTTAAAAGCACTTAGAAGCCCTTTAAAATCATCAGTAACTCATACTGGACCAATATCCTGGCCCCATTAAAGCAAAGCAAGGGTTCTGCCACTAACTGAAAAGTAAAAGCAAACCAGAAGTTGAAAAAAAAAGGATTCAAAAACAATATGAAGTGCAGTGCAGTACAGGACTGTAAAAATCTGGTGTGAAATACACAGATTATACTCAGATTCTGCAGAACAAATTAAGGACTTGCTTTTTAACATTTTGCTGTTGTTGATAAGCAGGTACCTACAGATGTAGTGGCACTCACTTCACTTACTTGCAGAATGAGGTGTTAGTCACTGTCAATACACACAAATCTTGCCCAAACAGGTACACATCATATATGCAGAACTAGTTCATTTCTGAAAGGACAGAGCAACAGTTTATAGATAAAACAACGCTACTGATTCTCTGGGAGGCAGGAGAGAGTGATCTTTCATGCTCGTAATTTGTTGGACTGAGAACTTATCTCAAACAATATGATGAAAATATTGAAGACATTTGGTGGCTTTTGTTCTCACAGAGTCACAGAATAGCTGCGGCTGGTAAGCACCTCTGGAGATCTGGTCCAGCCTCCTACTCGGGCAGGTCAGATAGAGCAGGGTGCCCAGGACCCTGCCCGGTTGAGTTTTGAGTTTCTCCAGGATGGAGACTACACAACTGCTCTGGGCAATCTGTTCCGGCGTTCGATCACCCTCACAGTGAAGAAGCACCTTCCTATGTTCAGACGGAATTTCCTGTATTCTGACCGGTGCCCATTGCCTCTTGTCTGGTCACTGGGAACCACTGAGAAGAGTGTGGTTGGGTCTTCTTTATACCCTCCCACCAGATATGCATCTTAAAGGAAAGCCTTGTGACATAAGATGTCTATGCCCAACATATTACCATAGAATTCAAAGGCCAGAAGTAAATTTTAACATTACTTGACGATGCCTACACTTAACAAAGCAGTGAGTTACAATTAAAACAATGACACTTCAAGAACTCTTGCATTAACAACAGACTATTGAGATGGAGGATAAACTTGAAATTCTCCCCTCATGCTGCTCAGTTTGGATTTAGGCATGTTGACGCCTTCTAAGCTGTGATCTGAATTCAATGCACACTGTTCATACTCTTTCTGCACAGTTAACTAGTTGTGTTGTCATTGCCAACTTGTCAGCAACCGCAAAGTGAAAAATGCATTTGGCTGATCTAGATAAAAATTAGCAGAACTATGAATTCTTGCAATATACATCTGAAAACTTACCATCGAGATCCCTTGCTTTTCTTCTTATATTAGAAAGAACCTAAGGATAGTTGTCATCCTAATCACTTGAAATTGTGCAGAATGGCAATAAATGCAAGATCTCACTGAGGATATTTATATGTGTTTTTATGATATTAAAAGAGATTCATTATTACTCTCCAGCAAGGCAGAGCTGAGATTATTTCTTGGCTTTCATATGTAAAGTAACTCATTTTTATGTGTTTACAGCCCAAAACAACGTAATTGTAATTTCAGACCATTTACATCTTGAATCAAATAAAAGGAGAATTTCAGTGAAATATTCAAACTTAAGCTGTTTTTCTTTAAAGAAATATTATGGATTTTCTTTTGAAGAAATGTTATGAATTTTTTAAAAATGATCTATTACTACAGTTCTAAAGGATTCTATATAGCTGTTTCAGAGAATTAGATGGGGATCTGTCTCGATTTAATCTGTTTTGTATACATCTATCAACTTGTTGAAGCTAGGAGAGAGTCAAAAGGCCCAAGAGGCATCATCTGATAAGAATACACTTTTTATTATTTTTCCCATCTCTCACAGCATTAAGCAGAAGTAAAATATGCTGCCAATTCCTGAAGAGAAAATATAATTTAGCTTTATGAACTCTATCTTAGTGGTCTCTTTACAGCTGCTGAAATAACACAATTGAAGACTCAAATAATAATTGGAGAAGGTAGAACACAAAGACGAACGATAAAAGCTTAGACCCGAAAGGCGGACGAGGGATAACGAAAGAAAGGGCATTAAAATGGTTATGAGGGAGTTAAGTGAGTGATCTACAGCGTTTTGAAAAAGAATGATACTTCTTTTTCTACTACTTCTGCCGTTTTGTTAGCTGGGCTTTCACAGAAAAATACAGGCAGAGCTGCAGCAGCGAGCGGCTCAGAGCCGGTGGCTGCCCCGAGTGCAGAAGGAAACCTCGTAGCAGAGCAAGAGGCAGGGGCAAGTCTCCTGCGAGAGCGGCTACCGCACATCAAACTGGTCTTTCCATTACGTCTTGAAACAAACTGCTAGGAGAGGTCTTTGTGAAGGTATCGTTTGTTTATAAAAACATAGCTTGCTTATGGATTTCCGTATACAATCCAAATAAGGCATTGCTAAGGGAAAGTTGCGGTGCACACTAGCATCCCTGCAATCAACAATTCACACACCAGTTTGCACAACGGCAATCTCCAGTGACTCTGACTTTAAAATTTCTATTGAAAACTTACAGAAGACATCACCAAAAAAAAAAAAAAAAAAAAAAAGAGCCTGCAAATGAAGGGCACAAACTACAGTATTTTCCTCAAAGTTATCTTTGTGTTCATTTCCTTCTCAAAAGTCCTTGCACACCAGTCCTTGCCCGTATGTGATCTACTGTCCCATGAATTGTACTGACTGAAAGCTGATGGATACCTCCTCGGAAAGCAGGTCGGTGTGTATGATGTGAAACAGCGTGTATTAGGATAAGTTGCATATTAAAATCTTTCTTGTTACACTCAAGATTGAATCTCCTCCTAGAAATCTAGCTTATAGTACCTCACACTACTCTTTTCTACTCAGGACACTTAAAAAGGAGTAGGTCTTTTAAAGGCTGAGGAAAACACCTGGTTTAAATGAATCTAAATTAAGCAGAATTACTACCCCAATTCTTTACATTTTTAGATTATTTAAATCCCTAAATTAAGATGCTTTCTACTGAATAGAGTTTATGAATAGAATCATCTTTCTTATCAGGAAGTGGTTTTATCTAATCAAAACCTTTCTAAGGCATTGTTTGGGGATTTCTTGAGTACTAAAGGGATCATCTTGAATTGTATGTATTCCTTAACATATCTCAAATACTTACTGTATTCAGTAATATCACTGCTACATTCATGAACTGTTTGCTTAATGACTGAGCATCTCAAAATCTTTGATCTCGTTTTTTTTAAAGACATCAATTAATGAATTAAAATGTCAATTATGTTATCCTGAAAAATTTATATTTAAAAGCTTACAAGCAAATGAACTATGGACTTATGCAAACAAACTCACACAGGCTTTAATGAGACACGAGTAAACAGATTGTCTCCTTTTGATATCTTCTTGTTTACTCACACAGGATTTCAACATGCAGAACTGGAAAAGTACTATCCTGATCAGAGTCTACTTCCCACTACTATAAGCAGCCACAGTAAACACATCTATCTTTCTCCATCTAAGCTGGATTTCCTGTTTTCACTCCTTCACTGCACAGAATGTCCAAAATATCATTCTTCTGTCAACTGGGAGCTTTTTCATATTTCCAGTGAAAAGAAATATATTCATTCTTAGCCAATCTATTCATGATAAATTCTTTTGATTTCATCTGTTGACCTGCTCAATTAAACACTTCTTCTTCCCTCCTTGATATTTCGCCTCTCTCCCCTTTTCTCCTGACTCTCTGAATATTCTTTGAAAGCAATCTTGTTCTGACACTTTTTTTTCCTTGGTTATACCAAGACATCTTTTAATTGTGTCTATCTCATATTTTCACTGCCCTGATCATGCTCCAGTTTCAGATCACCCTTCTTGACAAGTGGCCAGAAACTGCTAAGTCTTTCTGTATTCTTCTATTTTTACTATTCACAGTTTTTTCTCACCCATTCCTGAACCATTTGCCTTTTTCACAGCATACTGGTAGCATCATCTTGTGATTAATAAATCCAATCATGCCTTTTTTTCTGCTCCTGTTTCAATTCTTCTGCTGATTCCTATTTACAGTTTGCCAAGTTCAGCTACAGTCCTTCACCTTTCAGTATCTGCTCTTCTGACTACAGTGTTTAAATAGTAACACTTCACTCACCATGATGTCTAGACTGGCACCGTTTATGTAGGTTTTAGTTAGACCCAAATCAACACAGGGAAAAGTTTCTGCAAAACCAACCCCACAGTTCCAGAAGTGGATGTCCAAACAGAGTCCAGTGTCACACAGCCGAACTCCTTCGAGTCTCCGCAGACGAGTATGGCCTGATTTATGGCTGCCTCTCCACACCAGACCTTGCTGCATGAGCACAGTCGAGCACATCGTCTGGCTCTATTACCTTTCTCTGTGTCAGTTCTCTAAGCTGTGGTTTTAGAAGTTTTGGGGGAAATCGAGGCTGCACCGGCATTTCAGAATAGTAAAAATCACATCAAAATAGTGGATTGAGAATTTCACTTACTGTCCTTGCTAAAGGCATTTAAAGAATTAGTTTTTTCAGGCACCACTAATTCAAGAATTTTGAGACTGTCTACTGAACTATCTAATTCTTCTAGTGCGAATGCTTCTCCGAGTTTCCCCACCCCTACATTCACTGTCACAGCCTCTACATTAAGGTAAGCAGAGTCCTCTGAGGTTAGACAAAACACAACACTATTGCAAATCCTGAAGTTCACTATTTAGGAGACCTGAGTATGTGTGCTTCCAGGTGTCTGTAAATGATAATCAAATAAATGATCACAGATGATGGATACACAGAAGCAGACACAAAAAATAGATTCATTTGTTGACATTTCTTGACATTTCTGATAATCACTTGTGAATACAGAGAGACTCTTAAACAAAGTTTAGTGTGTGAACTGGCTGTAGATCCCAGGTTTTTTCCTTCACAAAAGCTTTGTGACAGAGCAGTATGATTTTGTATTTCATAGACACAAAAGAAATTTGCATTGCAAATTATGAATAGCTTTAAAGAATTGTGTGTGTACAGCTGCAGCCACAATTGACCAAGAAAACAGACTGAAGTACAGGAAGCAATTGTAATAAAAAACAACTGCTGGGTAAAGCAGACTCCTTAGAATATTCATTATTGTTCATGATTTTGTTAAGTCAACAGGGAAGAAAAGTTGCCCAGGTAGCAATATCAGCAATACAACCTTCTTTTCTATAGGGCTGAGACATAACTCAGGGATGGTGAACTAGATGTTCACCTTTTAATTTCATCATTAAAGCAAAAAGTGAGTAAACTTAATGATCACAGAAGTGAGGGCTTCAGAGCACAGATTTTATTGAGACTGAATATGCCTGCACGGATGGATACAAAGTCGTGTCATTGCTTTGCTCATGTGCTCACGTGTCTACATCTAAGGCATACTAAGTCTACAAGCTGTCTAGCTGTACTAAGCTAGCATAAGCTAAATAGCCTGGCCAGTTTGTTCTATCTGCCTCTGCACAGCTACTGGCTTCCACACAGCTCCTCATCTGTTTTTGATTTGTGAATTCCAGACAGACCTGGGCATCTCTCAGATAAAGGTTATTACTGACATTCTCCCTTTCTCCATTCTTCAAAGCGGAGATTAACTTTTGCATGTGCTTACTTGCATTCTGTTCCGAAACTCTTACAACACATTTGACTTTTCAATTTTTGACATCAAAAATAACCAAATGATCATGGTCTCTGAAGCTTTTATCTGAATTTAAAATAATATCCCACTTTGTTTCTACAAAAATAAGCCCGGAAATTGATCCTCTATAAAGCCAGTGAAGTCAAAACTGTACCTCAGTTAAAGGAATTGATTCTTCGAGTTGGGTATTCAGGGAGTAACTGCTTTTGATCACAAGGGGAGGGACTTCGATCACTGGGACATTCACCCAGTGCTGGCATTGTCTGAAAGTGGGGAAATTCTGCATGCTCTAGAGCAAGGAAGGGAGAATCAAAGTTATATTTCTGAATATCTGGGAAAAGGAAGATGTAGAGTATGCTTGGACTGCTAAAGGGAAGAAGTAGGAACTGAATAAATTCTTAATGGAGAAGGAAGTTATGTCAGAATTTAATCACAAAAAAAGGCAGATTAAGAGTTGATGGAAAAACAGAATTTCCCTAGGATCTCCTAAGGACAGCTCTGGGTTTCCCCTCTCTCATCAAGTAAATACACGAAAAAAAACCAACGTGGAGAAGTAGAGAAACAAATGGAATGATCCCTAATACTCTGGTACAAGACTTCTCAGACTAGCGTAATTTTTCACAGAATCACAGAATGGTTGAGGTTGGAAGGGACCTCTGGAGATCAAGCAGTCCAACCCCCTGCTCAAGCAGGGTCACCTACAGCACGTTCCATGGGATCATGTCCAGGCAGGTACAGAGAGAGAATTTCTGTTCTCTCTTGACATTTTAAATAAGATATATGTGCTGGTAGATGTTTCAAATTTTAAATGATGACCTATATAGTGTAATATGTCAGAAGAGCATTCCTCTGTCGACATTCTTCTGAATGAGAAATGTGCTACACAGCATGTACTACTAAATGTTAATAGCTCTAAAGCTACACAAATTGTAAATTTATTGAATTGTGTTAATAATGAGATGAATTCTTAAACTACTCACAGAATTCTGAAAGAGTTATAACATGATCAGAATTAAAGGTGCCATAATATTCCGTACTGACAGGTAAAAGAGACCATAGCCAGATGATCTTACTAAAAAGAAAAAAAAAAAAAAACCAATCTCCACTTGGAAAGTAGATTGGTTTGGGGGTATTTGATTGACAGAGCACCATCTGGACTACAACACAGATATTATACGGTGATTCTTATATTGCCTTCCTCATGTAAGTGCATAAAAAAGTTACACTTACATTAAAAAAAGTAAATGTGCTTTCTAACAGCTAAACACACAAAAGCATGACAAGGAAGCAGCAATAACTGCTGATCTCTATAAGAAGCTTAGAGCAAAAGCCTGAGGTGTCACCTGCTAGTTTGTGGTCAGGATGGCACTGTCTCCAAGGTACACCACTGGGGAGGGAAAGTACAGAGGTACATAAGATTAAGATCAGCAAAGACCTGGATGAATAGCATAGAAGGAGATAACTGACCTGGTCTGCTCTGTCTCAGGCAGAGTATGAAATGCATGCTGCTTCTCTTGGAATAGAAATGGTTGGGGACAGGAGACGACCCTGAGTCAAAATGTCTCTGTCACTTATCTTAATCCAGGTCTGGATATAGTCTGCTTCTGAAAGCTTGCAAATGCAAACAAATAGACAGAAACTCAAAAGAGAGAAAACATATTTGATTTTTTGCTGTGTTTCAGTGTTGGTATCTCATTCAGGATTTAAGAGACTGGCAAATCTCTCTGCTCTGTTTGTGATCTGCTGTTTTCACTAGCCTATACCGTCATTTTATTACTTTCAGAATGAACTCGATTCCCTTCAACTACAGATATCAAGTAGTTCACTAGAAAATGCAGTTCAGGTGAGAGAACAGAACAGAATCTGCTGTACCTTACCAATGTCATTATAGCATTGGCAAACATAAGCCAGATACTGGTTAGGATGTTTCTGACGTATGCGTTCAGTGCAAGTGGCACATGATACCTGAAACACTAGGTGAGCTGAAGGCTAAGGGGTTCTAATGAAGGGGAATTCCTGCACCACACGGATGGAAAGTGTACTTATGTTGAGTTAGATGAGGGATGTTAAACACTCTGTCTCTGAAATCTGGCCTCTGTCACCCTTGTTCTAATCTTCCCCAGATAGAGAGGCAACAGAAGAATCTATCTTCTCAAGGCCTGATCCATCCCTACACTACGCTGTGCTTACAGTGCTGAAACACCATCAATATAAATGGTGATCTTGCAGTGCACAGCTGGAACAAAGCATCACGTTCTCAATCTCTTATCTGCTTCTGAGAAAAATAAACTCAGTTGTTCCACTGTTCCACATTTCCCAGTTAATACAGAAAGAAATACTGATGGATAGCAAAAAATTGTTTTTGTATCATCATACAACCTTGGGCTCTTTGCCTTGTCATTTTTTTGTTTTTTTCATCCACTCTAGTATGTAATCACAGAGTGGCATCACAGAGAAAATCAGATTCATACAATCACACCTCTGCATTCATAATGGGTTATACATCTGCAGATATTGATCGACTGAAAGCAAAATAAATTGAAGTAATACAGGATTTGAGAAAGCTGCTGACTACAGATAACTGGGTCTGCAATCTTTTAGCATACTTCTTTGTTTTAGCTTATTATCAGGAAAACTGCAGAAAGAAATTTTCAGTTCAGTCTATCCTATTCTAATCCTAACTAGATAGCAGTGTAGTACTGCTAGTAAAAATCTGAACTGATAGCTGAACGGACTACATTCGAACCATGCCAATGTCATAACAGTATCTTACAGACTTCGGTGGCCAGTGTAAAGTGGATGAGGGATCTTAATCAGTACATGTAAGGAACAAACAACAAAATACATCATTACTGTTTGCTGATAGTTCTATTTTAGATGTCAAAAACTGCATCATCATAGATACACTCCAGTAACAGTATGTTCCCTCCTTACAGGGAAGGCTGGAGGTTATCTGCAGAATGAGTATGCTGTACCTCTAACACCTGACCAGGACACAGAAGATCTCCCTTTCTCATTTTGTCAGTCTAATTCCTTTGACAGTTACTAAAATTTAGTTAGGAGAAGAAAAACATTTGATTATGATAAGATGGAAGCAGCTCAAAGCTGTAATTAGGGCTCATTTGGAAAATGTGTCAGGGAGGTGATTCAGCCCTTTGCCGTCACTGCTGTTGATTCTTGGTCCCTGAACTGAGTTTTCTAAAGGCAGCAATAATCATCTGTTACTTGTAACTTTCTATGGGGATATTTCTTCCACTTTTCTCTCTTTCATTTTTAAAAACCCTTTGACTTATTCCACCCTCTCGTGCTCTTATTGTTTATGTCCCTCCTGCTTTTCCCACCTCCTTTCTTCCATTCTATGCTCATCATTCATGGGCAGTAAAATCCAATGCATTTATCTACCGTTGATGTCCATAGTTTGATCTAGCACCATCATACAACTCTAGAACATGTTGTTTCAGGGCAGTAAAAACTCAGCACCCTGCAGAAGAGTGACATTGTTTACAGGGCAAATAAATGTAGCTTTGGATGCCAGGATTTCCTTGGATCTAGTGAACACTCTGTAACTTTCTTTTCGACCTCTGTCAAGTCTCTTAATCTCTTTCCTTGCTAACTGTGGCTAATTTCTATAACAAAATGGGTTTTCTTAAAGTAATTAATATTTACATTTAAAAGATAAAGGTAAACCCCCACATTGAGTTAATCCTAAAACCAAGTGAGGTTTTTGTGTCCAGGATCCAATATATTCTGTGTCCCATGGAGGGAGTACGACAGTACTGGTTAAAAATAGCTTCTTCCATTCATTAGAGTCAGCAGATGGCCATTAATTTTCCTGAAAGTATTGATTCAAACTACTCGTCTGCACTTTCAAGGCCCTTCACAGACTACCCTCTCTCCATCTATCATCTCTCCTTACACAGCTGAGAAGGTGGCTGGCTTTGTAACAAGTGGCTGACAGCTACAAACCAGTAGTCTCTCCTACATGCTGCCCCTCACGTCTGGAGGGAGCTGTACATAGTATTAACAAAGCTTTTCCATTTGTCTCCTTTAAACACCTTCCTAAAACTCTCCTTTGCCATAAGACTACAAAAACTTTGCATAGTTAAACACTAGCTTGATGCGACTACAGTCTGCCTAGGACATGACCTTGCAAAGGGCTGTCTTATTATTTCTCTACTTCTCCATCTCTGGTATCTCTCTGTCCCAAACTGCAATGTTTTGTCTTATTCCTAGATTGCAACAACTTCAGCGCAGAGTCTCTGCACTATGCATTGTCTAGCAGAATGTTTCTGAGTGTGCTATTGCAATACATACAGCTAATGAGAAATACGTATCAGCTGAAATAAACAGGCGGTCAAGAACTGAAGAGTGCATTACAAAATGCAGCACAGTCCCAAATTTTATGGACAAGAGCAGGCCAGCACTAGTAAGGCAGCCCACCAAGTGTTTTGGCCTGGCTGTAATTTATCCCCTGTAAACTCAGTGCTGCACCTCGAAGAGTAATGCCTGATATTCGCTGAGACTTACTAGCTTAGGCTCAATATTAAGCCAACATAAACAGATTTCCTCTAGATCATGAACAGCCATCCTGTAAGCTTCTGTACTGCAGTTCCCTGTGCAGCAGTTCCCTTGTTACCCACAGCAGATAGAGCTGCATTCTTTCTGTACCACCTGGGAGAGACGTGGCCTTATCACATACCATAAATTAACTCTTCCAGATCTAGAACTGATGGTTTATTCATAAGCTACAGATTCACTGTGGTTCCTTTAAAACTCTAGACCAGCAAATCTGACTTTTATCTCCCTTGTGCTCTAGTTTCAAGATCTTCCCAAAGCTATACGGATATTGCTGAAAGAAACAGTGATGATGCGACAGACTCTCATCAGGAAGATGTTTTACAAAAAACAAGGAATATTTATTCCTTTCTTTCCCAAACCCAAATTCCAAGACAAGAAACTATATATTTTCTGGGAAGAAACCCCACGGTCATTAGCACCCCATCTCTTACAATGAAAAGGAAGTTTTCACAGACTCAGACATCATCAGCAAAAAGAAGTGATATGGAATCTGTATTACCTGAGAAACAGTCTTTTCTTGAAAAAATAAAAATTAGTAGTGATACACACACCTTCCTTCTGCACAAGGAACCAGAACCCGAAGAAGCAGCTGTCAGTATGACCACCCATATCCCTATTCATTTTAAACAAAATAAACCAGTTATAATACAGACTCTCTCTTCTCATCTCAAGACAAACGCAAGTTCTTTCTTTACAAGGCCACGTGCTGTTCAGCAAATTCATTCCAAATATGGTTATTCTCCTAGGAAGTGGCTCAGCAGGGTCACAGTCTCAGAGACTGAACTACCTCAAGATTTTGGAACAGAGCAGCAAAGAACATCTCCTCTGGCACCATGCCCGACTTCCTCGTTTCGCTTAAAAGGTTCTTCTTTTGACACAGCTCCACCGAGTGCTAACCTCCCGTTTGGGCCTGTTTTCCAAGCAAGGCTTCCAGCACAGACCATAGCAACCAGAAAAGCACAAAACATAGCAAGAGATCATCTGGGACTACCAAAAACCATCAGTGAGACACAGCATCAGAAAGTCGTTTGCGCGAATACGCTGTGCTTCGCTGGCGTGCAGTGTGAGCCAGCCAAAGATGGAGGATTTAAGTGTGGGTCTTGTCCTACTGGATACAGTGGTAATGGAACTACATGTGAAGGTAAGGGAATGAATCCTTCAAAATTTTTCATGACCTCAAATCTAATCACTGCCCAAAGTAATGGTTTTTATTAAAAAGTTGGAGATTTTGCCAGGTGGGATCATATTGTTTTCAAAGCCAATTATATTTTAAAACAATAAATTAACTTTTCTAACTCCAGAAAAGTTATTTCTGCTTACAAAATGACACACTTGATAATATCTAATCTATTAAAACCAGGGACCAATCGTAATCTTATTTACCCTTCCTTAAGGCCAGATTCACTCTAGCGACATCATTGTATTTAAAACCATATAGAACTTTTGAAGGAAAGAGTAAAATTGACTTCATCTGTCTATGTGCATTCTAGGAAAATCTAATTATTCTACCTTAAAAAATACTTTTAAATATCTAATATCATACAATATTGAACTTGTCATCTGAAATGTAGAGCACCAGAAGAGTTTTCATAATATACTGACTTACAAACAATAGTATTATGCGCATTTTTAAAACAATTAATTCCTTGACTTAGTTATCGTTAATTATACCTTTTTGTTGAAATCCCTCCAATAATTTGATATCTTAATTGGCCCTTCACTGTTAACAGCAGAACACAAAAGCGTTTCCATCACCTATTTATTTCTCTTTTGCGTATAGTTTCTCATGTTCTAGACACACACGGCAGCAGCTCGTGTTGCGGTGTCAGCGGGTGTGCGCTGCACCACAAGGCTCTGCTCGCCGCATGGGGATCCCCCGATACGAGCAAATCTTCGAGGGGGCGGATGTAAAGCCCCTTGTACTGCTGCATCCTTTGGAGCTCAAAGATGCATTACAAAATGCCGAAGAAAAGGTTATAATAATCTAGGGTGCTACACTTTTCATCTGTTTGCACACCACTGAATGTCCCTTTTAAAGGGCTTAAGGCAGACTGGCATGAGAAAGACCCAGTCTTTGACCCCTAATTTACACCTTGAGCTGGGGAAGTACTAAGTAACCCCAAGTCCTGGCAAGTCCAAAGCAAGCTTCACTGCAGAATGGCCACCTCTCAAACACAAGGCCTATGTACATAACTGTATTTACAAATACGGAAATATGGGTGTTTTGTGTATAATTTAGCCATCGGTCTAGTACTTTAAACATACATCTAGCTCCGCCTTCTACTGTCTCACAAGACATTTTCTTCCATTATTGGTATTACTGAAAATTTCTCTGGGAAGTCCGTACGATGAAATACTTTGTTGCCAACATGATTCACTGTCTCAGAGTTTGGTGACATGATACACGAACACTGTGTGTCACTTGTCACTACCCATATCACCTGGCTAAATAACAAGCATGCCTGCTCTGTGATTCTGCTTCATCACGAGCCTCTCTCAGCACCTGCCTATTACCGTCCTGCAACCTGGCCCCAAATGCCTCCAAGCTGTGAGAAGAAGAGCTGTTGCACAACCGGCTGTTCACGTTTCTTCCCATGTCAAATGCAGCAGATTTATCCTGACAGGACATAGAAAGATGAGGGTAATTCCTTGCTTTAAGGACTGCCATAACCTCTGCTATTAACACCTGACAGTCCAGCCACAATTGTACCCATTTCTCTCAAAACAGCAATACTGTCTAAGAACAGAGACCAGAAAATCTGAAAAATGATCAGGTGAGACTAAACCTTGTGAGATCTTTAAGCTTTGATGTGACATCCATGGCAAGTGAGCAAAAATGCTTACAGCCTCAGACACTTTGCTGAGAGTTGTCACTACTGTATTTGATACTGAAATTCACTGAGCTAAAAGAAACAGTTCACCAGCATCAAGGTTTAAAACTTGAGCAACGTGGGGAAACGTGACCTTTGTTTGGTAAGAGTGTCTGAAAATACTTTAAGATGATAAAACCTTTTTGAATGATATTTATCTTATGCCAGAATGTAGGTATTTTTATTAATTGTGCAGGTTCAAAATCCATCTTGGAGAACAGGGAAAAAATAAGCTTCCTGAAAATAGACCTCTTTTCTAAACTAAATCAGACCAGATTTTATTTCTGTAATATTCTTCCCACTTTGGATAAGCCCCTTAGTCTCCCCTTTCTGATGTAATTAGGAGTCTCTTCCCTCTACTATGTATTCCTACTGTTAAAGTCACAGAATCACAGAAAATCCAAGTTGAAATAGATCTCTGGGGAATATGTGGTCCAATTTTGGAAGAACGTAGCTAGATTCATTGTATTTGGCTTACACTTAGCCACCTATACCGGAATGCTCAGTTTAGATAAACACCTCTTAGAAATCTCTATTTACATGACTCCCCTATTTAACAACAACTTTGTGGTATGTAAGAAGCAGAACCTTGCTTCTACCCATGTTGCTTTGGCACAGTAAGTGTCACAGATTCTTAACTCTCCTACAATTTCCGGCTTCAGCTAATTACGCTGTGGATGAACTGAGATGGAGCAGTTTCGTCAAGGCTCAGCTCATCACTTTCATGCCCCTTCCTACAGCTGGTCAAGTTCACAGTTTGTAGAAGTCTTCCTGCACAGGCACAGTATTGTCATTTATTAGCAGCCTAATATTAAGACTAGTCTGCTAACTGTGCAAGGCCTCAAAATGCATCAATTCAGGGAAGCGTTCTGGAGAAAGCCTCTATCACCCGCCTACACAATATAAAAAAATAAGCAGAAGAAGTGAGGCCTACTGCAGTCCACTGGACATTTTGTATTTCTCTTGCGAAAGGTGCCTGCTTGTCTTTACGGAATAAACTTAGCTAAGTGTTCCCTAGTGATGAGGGAGGTTGCTGCATGGACGAATCATCTCCACTCGGTGGTGGTCTTTTTTCCAGGATACGTACCAAAAAACCAATACATCACTATGATACACTTCCAGCAGTTTTACAGGACAGCGCCTTTTACTTTCCAAATGCACTGCAGAACTGCCGTATTACTTGAGTGAGCTTTACTTGAGCTTTAAATTTTTCAGCTCACTATGCCAACAGTTTAAAAAAAGAAACTAGTACTTTAATAATTTATAACTAATTCAAACAGAGCTCTTTTCAGAATGTTTCTTACATTTCTGTCTAGCACCTTAGAACGTCTAACAAACACATCACTACGTGACATTAGAGGCTGATGCTCTGAAACGTTCGTTAGGATGTTGCTGGGGGGCCATCAGTCACCCCAGAGCAATCACTCCCAGTCCTGCTTCCGTCCTCCGCTCTGCTACAGGGATGCTCCCATTTTCAAAGACACTGTATCCACTGGATAAGGAAAAAAAATACTGTCTTTTCCCTGGGCTTGTTTTTTTCACCAGGGTCTATGTGTATGTTACTGTCTGAGGGCAGCTGTTACGCTTCTTGGGCTCCTTAGGGTTCCCTGAGGTGGAACAGATCCTTTCCGTTCGGTAGCAGAGTTGAAGCTAACAAAAGCTTCTGCTCTGGGTGTTTTACTGTGCTTCTCTAAGAGCTCTAAATCTATAGACTGAAGAAAAATAAGAATTTAAACCAAATTCCTGGTCATCCCTGTTTTTATTTAACTCTATTAAAAGGGGAGTGTCTAAAACTGTACAATTAAAAAGAAGTCTGTAAACTGTAACTGTAAACTGTAAAATTAAACAGTCAACAACTCAATTCTGTAAAATACAGGCAATTGTTTAAAACTGTTTTAGATTAGAAGACAGTTAAGATGTATTATTTGTTTTTCTAATAGTCATAAAAGTTCCTCAGAATTCCTGCGAAGAATATTCCTTGCTATTTTAGAAATAGCAATAAAAATATTTTCTTTAAAATATTAAGGCAGTAGAATTCTGGCATATTTTACTATTTTCTGAGGGAAGGGAAATCTGCTCTAGAATGATGGCAGTAATGCTCTCTGCTCAAGTGATGAAAACACAGCACTGCCTTGAGATTACAAAACAAGTATAGAAGTAATTTTCAAAATAACAAGAAAGATGAAGTAGTTGGGAAAGCATTATGATCTCAGGATGCACAGCTGGATAAAACAAGGAAAAATAGAGTGGCTGACATTAGTTTGTTATGAAATTTTTACACACACAAAGCATATTAGACCAGATCAGACCAAAAGTTCATCCCCCATCGCCAACAGCTACCAACAGTAGATGTCCAGCAAGGTATGAGAAAAATATAGGGGTACAGTCCAGAACTGTCTCACAGCAACTTACGGATCACGGGCTTCAGAGAGCAGAAGTCTTTGTAGGTAGTATCTCCCAGTATACGTTTCTTCCGTGCGTTTATACAAATGCTTTTTAAACCCATGTACGTTTCTTTTGCCCAGTGCAGTATCAATGAGCTGCACAGCTGAACTATGTGCTGTTCAGAGGATTATCTCCTTTTTCTTTTGAACTGTCTGCCTGCCAGCTTTACATCTGTCCCTTTCGTACTGAGAGAGTAAAGCAAATTTACCCACATCAACTTTTCCAGGCCAACCATGTATTTGCTTTTTTTGACTGCAGATGAGCACTCCACTGAGATTTCACCAAAAAAACCCCGAATCCATTAGTACATCCTAAGTAGAACTGCTGTCTGCAGTTGTATTCCCAATTTTTCCAGTCCAATTAATCTTGTTAATTTTCTATTTGCTCTGATGGGTATTTATTTCATAACTGGGCTTTAGATTGCTGGACTATTTAAGTGCATGAGTTATTTTAATTGCACTAATGTGTGAAATACAGTCCTGCACAGAAGACCAGCACAGGATAAACACAGTGCAGCATACTGCAGCAACGCCTAAGCTATTTCCCAGTCTTTCAGTGGTGTAAGCCCTAGCATAACACAAAATTTGTGCCTTATCTAATTAGGTGATCATTTTGCATGTGTTCTTTAATGTCTGCAGCTTAGTTACTTGATTTATCCACAGCAGTCTGTCAAAACCCACATGGAAGGCATATGGAATATACAACTCCCAATACAGTTGCTGAAAATGAATCGCTTGGGCAGACCTGCCAGCTCCGCCTGACTTTGATTTTATTGTAGAAATCTTCACCTGCTCCCATTTGCTTTCTTAATACAAACTTTGCCGTCATCTAAGGAAAAACACATTGCTGCTTGGCAGTACGCTTACCTCAGTATCTAGACACCTCCAAATACAAGCATGTAATTAGAGGCACTAACAAGAACAGACACTAAATTAAATAAGGCACTAAACTTCCACTGATTTTTATTGACTTGTCAATCTGATCCTACACAACAGCATTATTTTGTAGCATAAGTAACGTAAGATATTTATTCAGGGTCTCTTCCACATAGTTGAACAGTTGTTCAATCTTGGTATCAAATACATTCCTAGAGCAAGTACGGATACACATATACATGAGAGTCGTGCATCCCATCTTTAGCAATGCACAAAGGCCATCAGCCACGATGGGCTGAACATCTCTACGCGCCGCTCTTTTCGTTTCCTGTGACTGAACGACAGCCATCAGGGCAGTGGCAGATTCCAGTCCTTTCCACCCTTCTCTTGTGTTGGGAAACTGAATCTAAAGATACATATAGAGTGAGTTTTTTTTCCCACTTAAACTGTAGTGGTAACAGTTTTCACCGTGGCACGATGACTGCCAATTGAACAGTCTGTGCATGTCATTTATAGACCTTTGCTATAGATCTGCACTTTATATCCTTTCCCTGTGTACCTTCAGTGCAAAAGATCAATCCACACCTATTCAAAAGTAAAACTGATAATCTAATTATTTCTTACTCTTCTCCTTTAGTTCCTTCCCATGTACTATGCATTTTAAAATTTCATCTCTCCCTTTAGCAGTCGAGGTTTACGTATCTTTTAAGAGAAAATAAACAACTGACAATAATTACATGAAGCAAGGTAGACATTGCTCCTCCCAATGAAGTCTGTCCTGATTTGATTATTTTTACAAATTTTTGAACAGGACTGCAGGTCATGATCTCAAAGCTCAAAACCTTCCTTCTAAAGTATATCCAGGACCTCACATGCTACACTACGTAGGCAGTGTATTCACTATTGAGACATTAAGCAGTAAGCGTCTCCTGTAAGCCGTATGCTGATTATGGTATCAAAACTGGAGGAAACAACACAGTTTGTAGTAGTTCTGAGTATCCCCAAAGTTATCATGGAGAAACCTATAAAAAGTGCATGATCTCATCTTAAAATTAAGAAAAAAGCAAAATGGAAGTCTTTTCATGGGAAAAAAAAGTAGTATCAGGACATTTTCAAAAAAGTACTTTCAAAGAAAACAATAAACTTCTCTATTTCTCACCTCCAGATTTTAAATTACAAACATAAACATATATTTGACAAGAAGATTGACCATTTGCAGCAATGCTTTTCTCTTTACTGCTATTTTATACTACCCAAAAATGTTTTGTGTAAAAACCCTGCAATATCTTTGTACAATTTAGCAAATGTTTATGGGGAAAAAAAATGTTTAGTCCAGAAGATGAAAGACAGAAGTCTGGAAAAGAATGTGACATAAACAGTATAGTTCTATTACTGAGGGAAATGCCTTCTAGGTGAATATTACCCTCCCTGTCTCACTGCAGCCAGAGTGTTCAGCTTTTATCTTTTGCTATTCAGCAGTAATAGAATATTTTTAAACATTTTATTATTAAATGTCACAATAAGAGCTAAATGTTTTAATATCCAAAATACCATGTTCTTTTCTGACAGTTCAAATGTATCTCAAATTGTGTAAAGGCCAGATGGGAAGTAGTCTGTTCAAACGGACACATTCATTTTATGTGTTACCTACAAAAACCCTGAAATAAAGAATGTATTTGAATGTCACTGTGCTTGGCATAGCACTTAGGCACCTGGAGGTTTTATGCAACCACCTTATTACAGGAAAGAGAATCAGATTTCATACACTTTAAAAAGAGTGGTATATTTTTCCCTGTCATGTCTCCCTGTCTCTATGTATCTACCTACTGTTAATTTCTAATTGTTAAATAAAAACCTCGAAAACAAGTTTTATGCTTATCTAAGCACAGAAAAATGAAGATCTTTCAAATGCATGTCTGTGCAATGGACCGGCTTGTACTCTGTTTCGAAAGCAGTAAGACTGTCCTTGTCATCAGTGAGATCAGAGTGAGCCACGGTATGCAAGAGATGGCTTATAATTATATTAAAAGGAATAACAAATTTGTTTGAAACAGCTTCAATTTCTTTCCCTTTCTTCCACTTTCCATTTCAACCCAGACTTCTACCTACTGTCTGCCCTACCACCATGAGGCCCTGAACTATCTGAGCCTCTGACCTACTCCAACAGCTACTACAGGTTGAACTAGAAGATCTCTGGAAAATTTAACATAGCTGCTTAAATGAGTCTAAATCAAATCTATTTAGTTGTCTGGAAAATGTGATTTTTTTTGATGTACACTTCAAATTTAACCTAGCACATGCTGAAAAGGAAATGTCTGAACGTTATAGCCAACCAAATCAAAATTGAATTTAGCTTAATGTCAACTGTATCTCTTCAGGTTTCTGTTCTCAGACATGTCAAATCCTAAAGCTATATTAATGCATAACTGAAAATTTCACAGAATGCTAACAGGAAATTTAAATATTGAAGTATTTGAAGAGCAGATCTAATACCAAATGATTTTTTTTTTAATTTTATTTGTGTCAAAGTGGTTTATTAGAAGGCACCTTCTTGGTGTTTGTCTTTTTAACTGCAATTAAAAAATCTGTGGTGGCTTTCGTAATTTTTTAAATAGCAAACTTCATGTGCAACAGCTTTATGTGGTCTTGGTGAAATCACAAGAGGTGGGGAGGCCTTCAATGGATGAACTTCACTGAAATTATCTGCTACCACAAATATTTGTCCTTCGTGTAGTTTTTCAATTATGCAGTCCAAAACTGTACTCTCAAAGTTCAGTTTAAAGAATAAATTGTACTAGGTTTTTTTTCCTCTTGCAGCAACACTTGAAATGACATTTTGTTTTGAATCTCTTTGGTTTCTTTCTTTGTTATGCATTTTCCTTGGAATAACCTTGCTTAGCTTCATACCCATTACAAAAGACACAATTCTGCCAGTAAAGTGTGCCAAAGTACAGTATTTTTCTCTGCCTTCACTTCCCCCACACACAGATAGGTATTCTTTATTCCATAACGTGTATGTCAAAAGGCTTAAGTGGGAGCCAGCTAACACATATGCCTTATTCTGCTCCTGCATATAGTATAAGTTTCAGTGGCCTTCCTACAGCAGTTTCTTCTCTCCTATTCTCCAGCATTTCACATGCAGAACTACTTCTTATTAGAGGGTTACAAATAGAGGTATGCATGATGCAAAACTTTAGGTATCTGCTGTAGATGTTTAGGTTCGAGAGGCTAACCCTTCCAGGTCCCTTCCCTTTACCACTCCCCCCCCCCCAATTCATGTCATTAGAAATGTTATTCTTCCATTCCCAAATCAGACCCAGGTCTGACTCAATCTCTGGAAGAGATTCTGTCTCTCTATTAAGTACATAGACTGCTCAAAGGAAACAGCTCCCTAACTTAATTATAAGCTGAGCAATGTGAAACACTGTACAGCTCCCTAAATTCAGATCTTTAAGAGACGAGTTTATTGCCTGACTCCTAATGACCAACGTCTAAATACAAAGCAGTATCTCCCACAAAAAAAATTGTTTCTAAAGCTGCAGTACTTCCCAAGTTCACCAATGCCCCTGCTCATCTTCTTCCAAACAATGACATCATTATTGTATGTGTCAAGAAATCGTTACCTAACTTACACCTCCTCTGTAGACCTCACAGTGCCCATTAAAAACTTGAACTGTTGCTTAAATGTTTGCAATTTTGCTGACGAACTCCTCACAACTCTTTTGAATTCAGGGGAAACACTACATTTCTCGTTTCGAATAATTTCTGACACCTTTTAAGGCTTACTGAACATTCACAAGGCACATTTGTAGAGAGGGAAGGGCAAAGTATTTTGTATTACAAACTATGTTTGTACTTCGTCCATCCTTGAACTTCAAAAATATGTACTTAGAAGTGTACATGCTCAGAAGTTAAACAATGTGATTATGTTAAAATAATTCCCTTGCAGACATTATATGGCTACTCATTAGTTAGTGCTATATTATTAACCTACTTACATCCTTTACTGTTTTCCTCAATCCAGCAAGCAATTTGGCTACTAATAAAATGGCATGTGGAAAGCAGTAGTAAGTATGCTCATAACCACAAAGAATGTAATACTTGAACTGCATTCTTTTTCTCATGTTTTATTTTGCTCATGCTTCTTGTAGTGCTGTGTGATCCACCATGTGAGCATGGAGGAACCTGTGTATCTCAAAATACTTGTTCTTGCGCTTATGGATTTGTTGGTCCTCGATATGAAACAAGTACGTATGAATTCATTCAGACTTTTCTTTCCATTACATGTCTGAATTTGCAGAAAATGATAAGACACAAAAAACCTATTTATTTTTCTGTATTTCCCCTCAAAATGATGCCTGAATACAGTAGGAAATCAAAGTATAATGCATTGAAGTAATATACTAGCTCAACTATTTCCGAGCATATTTTTACCACCAGTATAGCTGTATTATGTAAAAATATGCACATCTTTATCAACGTTTTCTACATAAAGTGCTTCTGTAACAACAAACAAGCAAAAAACTCTGTATTATATACAGTAACGTTTATGAAATTCAAAGTTGTGTGAGTGAATGCAGTAACACTGATTTTGAGAACACAAAGACAACCAAAACCATTAAAAGTCACGTTATTGTGCAATACAAGTAACAAGAGATTAAATACATAGAGCATCTGGAAAAAAACCAGCTTTCAAACCCTTCTATATTAGTTGAATGGCAAAACATACACAGTTTCTTTTTTCCAATACTCTCTGCTGATTTAAGTATCAGGTGGCCCTTGAAAGGAATATAATTTTATCTCTGAATGAGAATAGCTGGAATACTTAAAAAGTAAAGTATTTTAGCTCCAAGACTTCTGATGAAAAGAATGAATTAAAAGAAAAGGAAGGGACAGATTCATCTCAATTTACATCTTCCAGTAACATCACCGGTTTCTTTGCTGTAGTAGAGTAGCTTTAGGATTTCTGTGGTTACAAGTAAGAGATTCTTAACTTGATCCTTTGCCTGTTTTCTAGTGGTTTGTAACAGGCACTGCCACAATGGTGGGATCTGTGTGTCATCGGATGAGTGCAAATGCAAAAACGGATGGAGCAGCCCCTCCTGCGAAACAGGTATGTGGTGACAAATCACCAGCCTGCCATTCATTTTGCTGCCTGAAATTCGTGTGATTGGTACAGTTCTGTGTTTGTAGTGGGAACTGCTTTAAGAATCAACATCGGGAACTTAGTAAAGGGCAAAACGTTGAGAGGCTTTGGGTTTATATAGGCATTTTAAGTTTAGATGTTTACCTAAGGGTCACATACTGGAAAGCCACAAGAAGCAGCATACTGCCAGCTTTTCTAAGTTCATGTGATTCTCAAGTTTATTCTGATTAACATGTCTAAGAATGAAAATAAAGCTAATAAACATTTCAGAATCTACTAGCTTACTAGCTCTTTGGTAGCTTCTGCAAACACGAATAGTTCTCATTGGAGATTTTGGAGATAATGTTGATTTAGAGTCACAGTGGAGATGCCACTTACCACAGCCTTGTTGGCTTTGTCCAGAGAGGTCGAAGCACAAATCCTGCCCCACACCTGCAGTGCCTCAGTGATGGAAAAGAAGGCAATGCAAAAGTCCGCACTGCTCATAATCTGTTCAACTTCCATTTTCCATTTTAACCCTGCATATTTATCCCAAGGTATGTTTATAAGGGAGAAAGGATAGTTTGTGTTTTGGTTATTTTTAACAGGATACATTCAAATCTGAACTTAGAAACAGAGTTTATGAAGACAGGAATAGAATGAAGGCTGTTTAAGCCAGGAAGAGACTTCTAGCAAGCAAATGTGACTTCTGCTGCTATATTAGCAGCTATGTAAAGCATTCTGATTAATATTGTATACTCAAAGAAAAAAAATTTTTTTAAATGTAAGCTTTTAGTCCGGGTCTTTGTACTCAGTTTTGCCATTCCAGAAGATGGCTTGTGACTATAGAAGACAGAAAAAAAAACAGGTTCACAAGAAGAACTTAACCATTCATCATATAAAGTTAAATATCTTGCTGCCTCCCGAAGTTCACACTATTCTCCTGGGTACATTTAATACCTGTAGAGTACCTGCAAAGGCATTCACAGCAACACATGCACTCAGGTAAAAGTCACCTCCATCAGTCAGTACAAAACGACAAGGCGAGGATTAGAATTAATTATCTGTTTCAAGCCAGGACTCAAAGTTTTGAAGCCTATTTTGAACAGATTTGGCTCAGCTCTTTCTCTTGGGGCCTAGGTGCTAAAAGGAGGGCTACATGCCTTTTCCTCCAAAGGCACAGCAAGTATAGAACTCACTGGGACAAGTCATGCAAAATACTGAAGGATTGAAAGGATCGGGCATGAGGACTACCTTAGTAATTCCAAACCTCAAGCTTCCAGAGGCATTTTGCTTATGCCATAGCAACTATTAAATGATTTAAAGACACTTTTAGCCTTTATTACTGTTCTTGGTAGATTTCACTAACTCCCTTCTGAGATTCCTCTTCCTGTAAGCGTTCATGTGAACTATCGAGGAAACACAGATTAACCTAGCTAAGATACAGCACAAATGATTTTCATTGCAACTAGCTATTCTGGTTCCCACTACCTCCTCTTTTTCCTGACAAAGATTTGTTTGTCTGACAGTACCTTAGCCAACAGGCTATCTCATTCACCTCTCTGGCACTGTTCTGTTGCACTACACAGAGTATTTTTTGAAGCCTGTTGGGGTTTCCTTCCTGAAGTGAAGCACCCCAAGAACACAGGAATCTCTGGACGCACTGATATATAGAAGCAAAAATACACATTTGTAGAGGACTTCACCAATGGAAATGTACTGACAGTGTCAACATCTGTGAACTAGCTATGACAACGAGGTAACCAATTCAAAGTCACTACTGGCAATGAAAGAAGTCAATTTTGACTTTTTAAATGATTGCTACTTAGTCTAAAAATCAATTCATCTAGACTACAAATTCACATTTTTTCTTCCTAAATTGACGTTTTATTTCTCTTTTAGTTCATCTGAAATATTTTAGTGACCCTTAATTTATTCAAGCTTCAAGTTACTTAATTTATTCAGTGAGGTACTCTGTCAGATACTGAAAGACAAAAGGAATAGAAGGAAAATGACTGCTTTAAAATTGTAAAGAAAACTGTATCAGAATCCTGATTTTTCCACACCAAATTACTTGGTTTCACAATTCAGACATTTTTTCTCACAACTCAGTTAGGTGCCTGCCACACAGAAATATGCAAGACAGCCTTTAATTCCAAATGCCTGTTACATCATCAACAGTAGTAACAGATAAATATACAGGCCAAGAGAGCTCAGCCAGTGGCTTTGCTGGTGATGCACGAGCCAGTATGTTGTGGGGCCTGGCATTTAAACGAGGCAGAACAAATGGAGCTTTTCCTATGCATACCTATTCAGCTTCACTGAAATGCCACTACGCTCTGCTCAATTCCAAAGCAGCAAATGGTTAATATCTCATCTCCAGGCTACCAAGCCACAGGTAATGCGACTCCGTTTTACTGCCTTGGTCAGGATACTACAGTGAAAGCAGATGAACTATGCAAATCACAAGAAGACATCAGAAACAAACTATTAAATTTTGTTTTATTTCATCCCCAAAGCTATGCTAAAACACACTGAAATGCTCCCACTGTGACAACAATGCCAGAGCACTGTACCAGTAAAGATAGTGTGAAATTTGTCCAAATATTACCAGAAATACATAGATATGGTTTAACTCAATTCTAATGACAGGTACAACAGCAAAGGTGTGCCTACTCTAAAAAAATAAATAAAATAAATGGTAAGAGATTAATAGATTTATCTTGTATTTACATACCGCTGTGTGCAATCCTGTGTGCTTAAATGTGTACGGCCAAATACGTGCATGTGTCCTTACGGTTTTTATGGACCACAGTGCCAGAGAGGTAAGAAAGTTCTATTTATCATGTTGATAAAGAATCTAGGCTTAAAATATAAACAGCAGCCTATATCATTGCCTGCCACTGCATGCAGTATATCCAGAGATTTTCCTTGTCATAACTCCCTGTGTGCTCCTTTGATGCTAGGGTCTGTCATAAATCAACCTTAACTTGTTCTTAAAGGTATTGTAAAGGAGTAAGCACTTATTTATAATGGCATTAATGATAACTAAGCAATCTAAAATATCTGAAGTGGAATGACTAATTAGCAACCATGCAATTAAAATTTAAAGCATGGTTCTACTTTGTTCATTTTGGTAACTCTATAGTGTACTGTACTGTGTCTCAGAGCCCAAGGAAAATTTATCTTCAGACAGGCCTCACAGTATCACCCACTTGACTACCCACTCCCACAGGGAATAGGAGACGTACACAGGACTTCTTCAGAGCCCTGTTCAAATACGTGATCAGGTATCACTCTGCCTAAGTTAAAGTAGGGACCCAATTTTGAATCCACGTCCCAAATAGGAAGGTTCTAAACTGAGTACTTTGGGCTTTTCGGCCTCTTCACTTGCACTATAGACGTCAATGCGTTTGTTAGTCCAAACAGAACAGATACAAGAGAGGAGCTATCGCTTAAGGTTCAAATATCACAGTGCTTATACCAGTGCTTATAAATACTCTGCATTTTTCGGGGATGGCTTTTATATCCTCGATTGAACCTCAGCACATAAATACACTGTTATTAGTAAAACAGAATTATTTCAATATTAAAGGTATTTTCCTCTTTTTTTTTTCTGGAATTCCTAGAGAAATTCAATCCTAATGCATATTTTTTTCTAGTGAATAATTCACACACAAAAACTTAATTGTAACTGGAGCTTGCTGGAAGTTCTTCATTTTTGTGATGTTGGGAGTGAAGGAGACAGTAAAAATATGGACATAGTAACCATGTATCTTTCTCTTGACATTTGACATGGAAGGTGACTTTCAACACCTAGGTGGATTTGGTATTTTTATCCTTAAATGTTCTTTTTGAACTAAAACTTGAAAATAAATCTCCGTATCTGTGGGATATGGAAGTCACATGGGGAGAGAGCTGAAGGATACTGAAGAAAAGCAAAGCCTTCAACTCTGCCTCACTGAGAGGGAAGAAATATTACCAAAACAAGGTTAGCAAGTATCAAACGTTGTTCTGCATTTCAAGGACAGCATTAGGTCTACGGTGATAAACACCAAAGAGATTCTGTGGCATAGTCCCATGGTTTAACTTCAGGTACCCAACAACGACCCGTAGACGCTAGGACTAGTCCCCCACATTTTTTTTGCAAACAATGGAAAGAACTGGGAGCCTCCTGTGACGCACCTGCCCCGAACCATCCCCTGGAGGGACACCTTCTCTACCCTGACTAGACAAAGAGCCTCCATGGACTGGTCCTCCAACAGAGGTACCTAAACAAAGGTACCTATATTTAAGCAATGTTAATACCTTGTATGATTTCAGTGCATCAAGCTATTTTCTTTCCTTTCATCAGCTGTTTGCATTCCGCCTTGTAAGAATGGTGGTCACTGTGTTCGAACCAATGTGTGCTCCTGCACTGAGGGTTAACGGGCAGAAGGTGCCAGAAAAGTAAGTTACAGGACTTCCCTTTACTCCTCAGCATTCTCTGACTCATAAACAGGTTTTTCCCCCCCTTCCATGCATGTTAAGTAGAATATTTAGTTTGGATTAATGCTCTAATCTTCTCTATTTGTATCACAGCACGTATAGCACTACTCTAGGTATACTTTAGATATAAAACCAACCTGTTAATTAGAATATCATTATGTCAAGTGAATGTTGGGCACAGAACGTTTTACTGGAATCCTCTCTATATACTTCATGAATTTAGATTGAGTAACACATACTGTATTTGGAGATGATCTAATTATTTTGAATTGAAGAGTCTGGGGGAAAAGCTTAAAGCCAAAGGCAGAGCAGCTGACTGAGATCCTTAAAAATATCAAAACATCATACTTCTAGCTTAATTGATACAGTTGGCTAATAACGCTTCAGCCTTGCCTTTGTTCTGTTCACTGAAAACTCCCTCTTTGCCTTAGCACTGGTATTCCTATTTAACTCCTCTACTCTTATGGGGAAACAGGCTATTTTGGCACTTTTATGAACTGTGTTGCTCAACAATGTTTGTCACCCAGGGAGTTTATGATATGTATGTGAAACTTTTTTTTTTTATTATTATTTCTTAACCAGTTTGAAATTGGCAAAAGGGGAGCTGTGAAAACGACGATTCTTGGCAGAAAGAATCTGTACATTTCCAGAGCACTTTATGTCTCTCACACACAGAGAAAAAAGCCAGTAAAAAATTCCTTCCAGCAATGAAAGCCCTCTCAATCCCCATACTACAGCTCTCCTCTCCTTCAGCTGAGAGAATCATGATGCACAGTTCTGCCTGCCTGCCTGTAAAGGATACAATTGAATAGTCTGTTCTGGCAGGAACAAGCTGGAGGGAAGAAAGGAGGAAAAAAAAAATCTTATGTTCGGCAACTTGTTTTTTAGGTTAGTGAACATTAGAAAAGCACTGTTTCCAGCTTTAAACACACTAGCGTATCTCACAGCTCAAAGAAAATAAGAGCTGGTCAAGATCGCAGTTCTGGGAAAGCATTCCCCTAAATGGTCTAATGCTACCAATGCACTATGTGTTTCCTTCCCCTTTCAGTAACTTTCGAACTTACTGAAAGTTTCGCATCTTGGTATAATCTTCTGCAACAAAGCTTCCTGATAGAATGAAAATATTTTTGTTTGTCTTATCTGAGCCTCCATTCCATTTCAACAACCAATACATAGTCTACTTTATTTAGCTTAATGTTATAAAAGCTTTAACAAAGAACTGGTATCTGCAATGAATGAAAAGAAGCCTGAACAAATAAAAAGCAAATTGTACTGTTTACTTACTCCTTACTGGCCACTATCAATAGGTAAAAATGGTTGAGTAATACGTTATTTTGTTTCTTGTTCAGAATTCACTGCATATGGAATTTTTATCAGGATACGTAGAAACAAGTAAGGTTGTTCATAAGGCTTCATAGCAAGCAGCTGCTATGAGAGCTAGCTGTCTTATCAATCACCAATGTCCTATGACAGACTCCACAGGGTAAAGCTCTTAACCTTGACATGTCACAGGATCCAGATTTCTCAGCTCCCCATGTCTTGAACAAAGGACTGCAGAAAAGGACACGGCAGAAATGAATCCCAGCTGTCCTTCACACACCTTTCCCTGCCAACAGAACAGAATAAACTAGTGGTTACATCGTTTGGAGGCTGCCCTCAATCCAGTATGTTTCAAAGTTTGGATGCCAAGGCATTGCATATCTCTTTTAGGTATGGTTGAGGCTGTGACCTCCTTGATGGATCAGGTGGCATATTCAGGTGGCATACATTTAAGGGTTAGAAGTATACATATAGGGGTGTATTCCTAACTCAGTTACACATACGCACAAATGAAAAAGTGGAAAATAATACACTGAATGAATGAAGAAGCTTCAGTTCCCAACTCATTAAAAAAAGTGAGAAAAGTGCTACAATATCCGTTTCAAGTTCCAGAAACTGGTAACATGGCATATAGCTCATTCTGCCTCATTTGCAGTACTGCTAGCAATATATAGATATTTTTATACATCTATCAAATAGCGATGACTTATAATGACAAGTGGAATTTTGATAATCATGTGGCTGCCTTGGCTGCTGATTCTGTAAGGATGAGCAGACTCCTACAGGCTGTGTGCCTGAGTGTTCAGAAATCACCCTGGGAGAACTATCAATGTAGTGTTTCTAGTAACCTTCCTAGAAATGGTGACAGTGAGAATATGGGAAGGAAGAATCAGAACAAGAACAGCAGATTACCAGTTGGTAGAGAGAGTTTTTTCAGGATTTAAGAATCTTTCCTGTTTGCCTTTAAGGACTCTATTTAATACACCTGCACCCTAAGTAAGAATTACAATTTTGTTCAAGATTTATTACTGCCTATAGTAACTACATGGAGTCCTATCTTTGCACAAAGAGTAAAGAAATACATATGCAACAATAGCAGAACTATAACTAGAAACAAAGTCTACTGAATATTACTGTATAATAATGTGACAGCTCCCATTTGCAAATCACTGAGACAATTTATCACAATTTCAGAGGAACTCAGAAGTGAATCTGTGGCCCAAATCACAGCTCAGTAGTATCCAAAGCACTGACGGCTGCCAGGTTACCCCATACTGAGCAACAGGCAGCTGGCTTAGCCAGAACAAGGGATGTTTCAATTCTGAGAAAAACAATTCCTAGTGAGTGGTTTCATCATTATTTTAATTGCTCTTTACTTTCTGAATATGAACTTCCACTGTCCTTAAGTCCTTGTACACTTCTAGAATAGTTTCTCCGAAGCTCTGACAGTGTGTTAGCTTCACTATGGACTTACATCCAGTCTCTGAGCTTGGAAATTTAGGCAAGATTTAATATCTACTAACAGAACCAATCAAGGTTGAGTGAGTAAACTCAAAGATTACCAAAGAAAAGTCTGAAGAATAGTCCTGCCCATGTATTCCATATAGAGCAGCCATCAGGCTGCTTCAACTTCAGTTTTGGAAAATACTTGCTGTTTTAGAAATTTCCTATGAATCAGAAAACCTGAGAAACACTCTTTTCAAAAACAATGATCCAAACCAAAATATCTTCCTGAGCCTGCAGCTGATGCCTGAAATCAGCATGCTTTTCAGTTTGGCCACTGTTCATACACAACAGCAGACAGTTTATACACAGTTACTTCCGAAATCTACAATAGTGGTACCAACTGCATTAATAAACTCTTAGCTTGCAGCTTTAATATGCTGGGACTTGCAGTTAGAGCAAGTGCGAAATTCCCCACCATGCAACTTCCAAGCTTCCTGTGTAGCCATGGTTACACCTGGGCTACTACAGTTCGCAGGCTCATGGAGTCACTACGAGCTATTGGCTGACCCCTCTGATGGAGAGGCATGACGTCAGGGAAGCTGGGAACGCGAGGATGTCCAGCTCAGAGGCAACTCGCACTTTAAGGTTCTGCCTAACGTGTGAACTCAAGGATCTTGGAACTCAAGGCGTTTGTAGCAGCCTGTCAAACGAGACAGACAACTGCCTTTCTGATGAGTCAATGAAGTAAGAATACTAGTAGTTGTGGGTGTCTGCTTATCCCGTAATTAATGGTCAGATATATTTCTTTCATCTTAACAAATAGGCTATAGAGACACCTTAAAATTCATAACTGAATTAACAGAATAATCTAAACAAACTGTGTATTTGTCATGACACAAGCTTTACTCAATTTTAAGCAGCAACAACATCTAGAGGCAAAGATAAGAGTAAGTCCAATCATTTTTTTGAGTAGCTGTCCCCAGATATTTTGGCACTGTTTCCACTGTTTTTAAAAATTTCTCTTTCCTTCTAATATGTCACCAGCATGAACTGAGAAATAAAAGCTTCAGTTTGCTTTTGGCAGCTTCATAGTCTCAAATGAAGGACTAAGAGCTATGTCAGCCAATCAAAGACAAGTTATTTCTAAATTAAGCCCAAAGTTGCTGTTAGTTTCTTTGAAATATACAGCAATATGCCTCGGGATTTTCACTTCCACTCTTGCACAATTTGGCATTTCTAATGCCTGCCTGACAGCTAAAAACTTGCAAGTCAGGGAGGAGGCACCATGCCTTCACCACTCAGGCTTTCTCTTGTTTCCTTAGTGGATGGGAGAAAGGCATTCAGCCTGAAAGTTTATGTTTGTTCTTCTTGTAAATAAACATTGTCTCCAAAAACGTGTAAATCAACCAAGTCTTATTGGCTGCCAGCTGAGATACAAGGATTTGCCTGGTGTGTTTACTGACAAATAACTGCATGCTGATTATGCAAACCTGTCACCCACATCCAGAATGAGAGGGTGTCAGAAGTGACAATGAAATGGATGGTTATGCATCAGCAATTGTGCAATAACCCTGTATCCTCACTTGAAGAATTGTTTTCAATATAATCAGTCTTGTTGAGCATAAAGAGGTAAATGCTGGCAGTATCTCAAAATAAAATATATTTCCAGATCAACTTCGCATCAAACAAACATATTCTGCTTTAATAATAAAGAAGAGCTATTTGTGGGTTTTTTAGTTCTCTTCTGTAAAAATGCACAATTCTGGAACTTTACTACTTTCCGTGAGGCTTTCATATAGTGTTCACATTGATTTCTATCACATCTTTACAAAAATCAAAGGCAAAGAAGATAGGTCAGACAGATTCCTTTCGCTAGTGTGTTTTTGCAGGACTCCTTTATAAACAATTCTTTGAAAAAGAAAAGCTAATAAAAGCTGAGTTTACTTTTCTTATGAAGGTTTGGAGTGAAGAGAAGGGGAGAGAAATGGAGGGATACATGGGACCACACATTTATCCTTTCTTCACTACCATCTACTTCTAATGAGTTCATCTCTGAGCGAAAAGGCTACACACAGCTCCCTCTGGAGCTCATCAGCAAGCTAAGGTCACTGGAGAACAACGCTGAACATCCTCCTGCTCCCTTCTCCTGAATACCAAGCAAACCTGCAGTCTGACCTCTGCTTTCTCTTACGTACCTTCATGCCACCTGTCTCACAGCCAAGCTATCTGGATTTTACATACTGTGTTAAAACACAGACTACGTTTCTGCACACATGTATTTTATATTGTCAGGCCCAATCTTGCAGACTTTGTATCACATAAATCATTACACTGATACCTGGACGTGGCAGATTGCAACTCAAAGTTAGCAGATAACTATTTCTCCATTCCAATAATTCCTGCAGGTAGGATTTATAGTCACACAATACACAATTTAACTTTCATTCTTCCAGGTCTGCTTTCCTCTCTTATCTCTTCCTTCTCAGTAAGAGAAGGATCTTATTGCATGAGAGCTGGAGACAAACTTATTTGGAAATGTGAACATCAGGTTTCAAAGGTAATTTTTTGCCAAGCAATGTCAGATTGTGAAAGTCACTATTTCCTGTAATCCAGCCTTCCCATATAAAGTTTGTGTAGATTACTGTCAGGTAAATTGCACAAGCAGGAAGTTCTCCTGCTCAAAAAAATCACACCTCCAACAAGTTATCATTTTGACAACTGGCAATATATTCTCAGGAATATCTTCACTGAGTAGACAGATTGATTCAAGCCATCTAAAAATCAGCCAGCTTGCTAACAAGAGGTCCAGCATACCATCCTACATAACTGAATAGGAAATAACTCATGAATATAATCTAAGTGAATGAAAAGTACTTTGTTTTTAGACTTTCACATGTCATGGATGGGCTCATAAGCAACAACTATTTGTCCAAGATTTCCCATAACCTGGGATACTGGGTGTCTGGAAATAAGTAAATAGCTGCTCAGAGCAGAGAGACTTTTAACTTACTGCTGAAAGCGTTAGTTTTACTGACAGAAGGATACAGGTAGTTACTTGTGCAACATCCAGAACAGAAGTAGAAAAAAAAAATTCAGGGCTACTACTATCTTTCCCATTCAGCTGAACACAAAATAATCTTTACATCTTGCCTGGGAAAAATGGCAACACTCTGGCTTTCTAGGGAAAAGGAGAGAGCCAAATGGAAGAACATGACTCAGGTACAACGTGGTTTGTGGCCTGCTCTCTTGGAGCAGCGTTGCTCTCTGCTCACTCTTAGTAGGGATTTGTGACAAAACCCTTAGCTGATCCTATTTAAAAGTTACATTTTGTTCATATGTACGTAGCTGGTAAATTTATTTTAATAAGGTCTTTGAGCACATAGAATTGCATCTACACTTATTTTTCAGAAAAATTACAAGGATCTGTTTCTGTTTCGGTAAAAGATGAGTATCTATATCCTAAATAAGAAGCCAAAAGGCCTTACTAGATTTTTATTCATTCCATTTGTAAGCATTCACAGATTGCACTTTAAGTTTTGCTGGAGTAGGGAATCTAGATTTTCACCCAATTTTTTTTACTTCTATCTTAAATGCACTAAATACATGTGTCAGATCTGCTGCTGCTAAATGCATACCTAAACTAGAATAGCACTTCTGTGTCAGGATAAGTGCTTTTTTTCCACTAACTGGAAGTAACCATAATTTTTGGTATCTATTTCCAATTAAAATATTTAGAAAATATCTGCTCCTAAAAAAAGGGGTCTGGGATTTTCCACTTAAAGCCCAAAGATGGAAAGGTCTGGGATTTGCCACTTAAAGCCCAAAGATGGAAAGGTCTGGAGATTAACATTCTCTGTTTATCCACAGAAAGACACTGGTAAGACGAATCTTCCCAACATTTATTCCCAAATAAGCCACAGTTTGCTCTCTAAGGACGATAATATACCAGGAATAACAGATGAGTACCATGCCAATGCAGACAGCAGCCCTCTTCTGGAATCACAGACAGAGCCCAGCTGAGGCGGGTACACTCTAACAAGGAGCTCCTCGTCTTCAGCTGGGTTATCAGCTGTGCCACAGTGGTTCGCTCCTGTTCTTTTCCTTGGCTTGAAATTGCCTCTAGTATCACTGTGGCTCTCTTCAGTCACACTGCACAAACCTCCCTTTTTCCTTGTACTCATAAAAACAAACCAAACTGCATCAAGCGCAGGCAACAGTGTAGCCCACTCAGAGCAATGAAGACACGCCTAAATGGCAGGTCAGAATGCAAGCACAGAAGCTGCAAAAACAATCAACAGAGGAAAACAATGTGTATGGGAATCTTCTTTCACTTCTTACTCAGGCATGACAAGCAAGCTGCTCAACAGCACAATTTACATACACACTGCAATGGTTCACTGACCTAATAAAACACAAAGTATTCCTCAATAAAGAGAAAATGTTACTAAACCCAGACCTTAACAAGATGGAAATGTAAGTTGAGCTGAGTGTCTACTTTGCTATTTCCCACATCAATTGTAGACTAACTGTTACAAAGATGAGAATAAAGTACAGCTATAGTCTCTTTCAAGTTAATAATGCTGCAATCAGACTAACACCAATGGGTAAAAGAGAAAAAAGTTTTGCTAATGATCTCAAAATCCAACTTTCTAGCAGAATATTCCCAAAATACACTATGTGTATACGTGCACCTGCACATACTTACTTTGTTCACAGTGGCTTTCATTCTGAAAGATGCTGAAATACTTCACAAATATCCAAACATCATACCACTGAACCTCTGGAAAGAGTTTCACCTGGTAAGTGACAACAGGCAAAATGAAGATTCAGAGACACAGAAGCAGAAATATTTCTGTCAAAGGAGAGTGGAAAATCTTCCAGCTGAATTAAAATGGCAATCTGTCACTCATTTCCACTGTGTCCTAAGGGTTAAGCATCTTGCTACCACAGACTATCAAGGCATCTTTTGGACAGACAAATGGACAGAGCAGGACCGTATTTGACTAATACAAAATTACATCATTTAGTTAGAGTGACATTACAGTGTAAACAGGATTTCAATACACTACATATTAACAAAATTTAGTCTACCATCTCAGTAGCTTTGTTATCATATCAGTATTATCATTCCTGTTTTTCTGATCTAAAATTTAAATTATTTTTTGCTTTAATAACTCTAATACGTATTTCTAGTATTTCATATATTAGAAAAAAAACGTATTAGTAAAAGAGAATTGATATATCCAGGGCTTAACATACAACACAAACATATTTCTAATATATTATTTCCAATAACTCTAAAATGTATTTCTGAGTACACATCAGAACAAAAACTAGATACAGGCAAAGCCTGGAATCATACCGCTGTCTGTATGGTCTACAATTTTTCAGATCATTTTTTCATCTGATGTGTGCTAGGAGATGCAAACTAACTCATATTGCTGGAGCTGTGTGGTAAGGTGAATATATCAGAAATGCAAACTGTCACCACACCCATCGCAATTACATTTACAGCTCCCTCTGTGTCTTGTAGTGATTTGTTCTCCTGTGCTGCATCCCTCAGAGGTTTCTATCAGGTTATTTTTGCTATTCAGAAAGGTTAATCAAAGAAGTGGTCTGCATTTCTGTCAGACATATGTGAAACAAGAAATAGGGATAAGCAAACCTCAGAATCATTGATCTGGATAAGGAATCAAATTTTACAAGAACCTTATACAAAATTCTTGAAAATGATTTTATTATATAAAACAGATTACTTCTCTGTAAAATTTAATCTGTGATTATAATTACTGACATTCAATGGTTCACACGTCCCCAAGATACTTTGATATAGCTGGGAGATAAAGTTAGTCCTTTATTTACAATCCTAATCAACACAGATGAGAAATTCCAGAGAAAAACAAGCTCTAGAGCAACATACACATCTGAAACTTAGCATGTTCAAAATTAGTTCTTACTGTCCTTGAAAAAAAAGGGACCAAAAATTTTTAGTGTCCCAAATTCAAAATGTTTTTGAGAGCTATGTGCATTTGGGGCCTTCACAGCAGCAGATATATTGGTACATCTATCTCGTTAATGATCTGTTGAGCATCAGTTATACCCTCTGAAGGGCAGAAATGTTATTTTTTTACCTGAACTAGCTTCTGCTAGTGTCAGGGTAGTAAAATCCAAATAACGGTGCCCTGTATTAGAGACTCCCTTTCTGGTCAAAACACAGCTGTTTTGTGATTCATTTGTTCCAAGGATTAAAGAACATGCAGCAAGAGCAAATCTTTATTTGGAGTCTAGAAGCATCCAACCAATCATTTCCTTACTGCAGTCAGGATAATGTTTCATTTGAGCAGTGCTGCTAAGATGCACAGCGCATCCTGAGAGATGTGGAACCTTGTTTCCAGTTGATCAATTGAACTATGGTATTTTGTGAAACTGCCAGCCTGGCCCTCCATTTCTTGTTCTGTGAAAAAGAACAGCAATATCCCTGCATTTTAAGGCTAAGTCCTCAGATTGTCTCATTCCTACCACAGAACTTCTCTCTAGTTTTTATCAATAGGTGATGTATATTGTCTATAAATGTCTGAAAAGGACTAAAGGTGTCAGTTCTAACACAGAAACTCACTGTTTTGACCACCTACCGGTTTCATTTTTGTTCTCAGCTTGAGTTCTGTCAAACGTATTTTCTTGATGAGACCAGTCAATGTTATTTTTAAAGCTGTCCCATGCTCTGTATCCTTACTGTGTCATATCTCCCCAGCTATGGCTTTTTGTTTTTGAGATGTCAAACCAGATCAAGATAACCACTAAGCAGAAAGGAGAAAGCCAACATTAAAACAACATGTGCACATACGAAAGTCAAAACTGCGACTGATCAAGCTTTCTCCCCCTCAAAAGAGCAATAGAGAGATCAAGTTGAAATATGCACCAGACCCACAAAGAAGTCACTCCAAACCCAACACCAGCCAGAAATAGAAGTAGCTGCCAGTGCATCACATATAAATGACAGCACAGCGATGGAGACTTAAAGGATAAATTGAAGTGTATATACACCAGTAGGTGTTTTTTCTGGCTGCATTTCTGTGCTTTTTGTCAGTAACCTGTAGCCTGATGCATTACCTTAGCTGGCCCACACAGATGTTACTGCTTGAGGCTATTTTCTCTCTTCTATCCAAAGGCAGAATGCATCCAGAAGCAGGTCAATTTTCTCAGCTTCTATAGGGAAAAAAAAAAAAAAAAAAAAAAAAAAAAAAAAAAAAGAAGTTGTCTTGAAAACTGCATCTTCTAATCAACACTGCAGTGTGACGCACTGTCTCCTCATCAGCAGCATGGCTCAAGATACATGATGACAGGTAATTTTTGATTCAGAAAGAAATAGGCTGTGCGCTGTCATTGTCAGGAAAGGACAAGGATGTTCTGCTGCTGCAAAGTGTATTCCTAAAACATTCCAAAGGGCGTCTTTCTGCCAAAATTTCAGGAGCCTGATTTAATATTCCCTCTGTTTTGACTTTATAAAGTGTCATGATGAAGTCTGGATGAAGTCTGTCGTATTTCAAAAAAATTACGAGCCAAAAGAAAAAGAACTATCTGCTTCTACTGAGAGAAGGTGTAACGAGGTACTTGAATCAAAAAGTGGCTTAAGTACAGCCAGAAAAGTTTTTGTCTGCTAATCCACAAAACCAGTGACAGTCTGAGGGAAATGTCTGGGTTTTGTTATTCACTGTAAACTGATCAGAAATAACTGCTGGCTAATAGTGTTAGAATAACAGGTTTCTCTCAACTGCTTGTAGCAGCTGCAGCAAAGAATGCCCTGTGCTTAACTTTGCCCTGGCTCCTTTTCATGTTCCACAGGAGGGAAATTTTGCTTAACACTGTTTACATTTTAAGGGAACTGCTATTGTAAATCAATTGCAAGAAGGGCTAAGAAAGCCACTGGAATTGTAGGTGTCCACTGTTGATGCTACCTATATCAGGAGGCCCTCCCTTCCTTTAGAGACTATATTTAACTCTTTCTTTTCTCACAGTATTAGCAGTCTCTGGAAACAATTATTTGGAAGGGGAAACTGAACCCTTGCCTTACAAACCAGGAGCTCTGACCACCTGGAAGATGTTAGGGTTGACCAACTGAACTACAGTGTTCTGTAGAGATTGATAAGAAGAATCGTAAGCAGCAGTGGGTCAAGTTACCCTGAAGTGGATAAGCTATAGAAAGGGTCAAAGAACGTTTTAAGTGATTATAAGGTCAAAATGCATTAAAGCCATGAAAGAGAAATAGCTGCTAAATAACAGAAGTCAGTAATTTGTCAATGCCTTTAATACACACTAGTCTCGTATGTAATGATGTATGATGTTCTGTGCAACACCTATGTTTTATCTTAACTCTTGCAGCTGCTTGCTACCTTTATCAAAATCACTCCTCACCTAAAATGCAATCATGCTTTCCCTTTAACTTGCATTATCACCTCCAGCATAGGTTTACCTTATCTAACCTGTCAGTATTTGGCAAACATTAAGATCACGGAAGTGCCTTTCTTGTTTTCAAACTGTGGCCTTCACACCCTTCATAGAATTGAGTAACTTGATTGCATATGAAATTCCATGCTTCAGTTCCTACGGGAAGCTTGGAGATCTTGATGTTGACAACAAGGGGAGTGACCTTCAGTGATACTGACTGCATCCAGGACATTTTGATAGTACAAGATTCTCCCCACCCTCAGTGATATATCCTCTCACACCATAACAAAGCAAAAACATGATCATACTTTTATCAATCAACTTAATTAAGGGTAGTCTCCAAGGTAGACGGAAAACCATTCCTGTCTTTGGGTCAAGATGCTAGGCATTTTTCAAGGGGAGGGGAAAAAAAGAAATCTGAGTCTTTTCAAAGTCATGCCCTTGCCTGGGAGGATTAGGATAATTCAGTTTGCTCTCCTAGTGTCTAATAATTTATTTAGTTTTCCTTTGAGAGGCTGTAACATTTTTGTTTGCTATTTTGAAATCAGAACTCCTCCACAGAGGCCAAGGAGTGGGACTAGTAAGGATCGGAACTAGTTAAAATCAACAAACGCTGAAGGCTGTCTTAGGGGTATTGAAAGGGAATTGTGTTAAAGAAAGTTAAAGGAAGAGAGAATAAGGCAGAGATGTCAGATAGGAAAAAAGACGGGTAACACTGCATTCATTTACATGAATGTGCTTTGTGAGTTCTCTATCAAGAAGAGAAAGTACCTGAGCAAGAGGGCAGAATGTCAGAAGTGCTCCTGCCCTTCAACGCGTGCAGCCCTGAGCCTGTATTTCCCGCTTAAGTAACTATGAATGGAACTTCGTTGGATGTGAGTTGCTGCCCAAGTGAGGGAGGTCATAAGCAACAGAACAATGTTGAAGTACTGTATTTCCGTAATTACTTGTTCATTTTTGAGGGCAGTTAAACAGAGACTCAAATATATCTCATGCTGAAAATCAGTTTGCACTGATATCATTTATCAAAACAAAACTGGATCCCAGTTATTAAAGTTCTGCCGAATTACGATGCAAAATGAGCTGAACAGCTTCTGTTACACATAAACCCAAAATCAGAACTGAATCAAGGAGCACACTAGTTTGACTCCCTGTAATTGAAGGAATATACTATCATGTAATTTAGAAAGTCTGATATCAATACAAAACAACTAAGAAAACCTTAATATATAATTTTTAGTAAAAGGAAATACAGAAAATGAAAGGGAAATAAGAAAACCCTGTTCAAACAGGTACTGTGCTTCTGTTTCTTTCTTTCTTGACTTTACTTTTTAGTGGGGGAAGTTTCACAGTATCTAACCAAATTAAAGATATACAATCTTTTACATATGATCTCAATATCAAATCCCTAGATTTCCATAGCATGATTTTGGGGGAGTAGGTTAGTACTGGGGATCTTATGGTCCGTAAGTATTATAAAGCTTAAAGTATCTGAATTCTAGGTCCAAATATTATGGTTTGGTGTTAACTTTTTCTAAATTCTGAATGCTTAAGCTGTTCTATAACTGAAACAGGAAGTCAAAAAACACAGTGTAAGATTGCAGATTAAAACCTGCTGTTCACAATGTAGGCTAAAAAGGGGGGGGGGGGAAGGAAGGGTAAAAGAAAAGACTAAATGACTTCAGAGTTATGGTTTCCATTACACCTTTAACTCAGCTAGGTTTTAACTACTGTTTGCAGCACTTTTTGGTAGCTCAGCAAGAATTCCAGATCCCTGTGAGCCTTAATAAGCAGAGGGCAAGATTACAGCATGGATCAGTTGGTTAGAGTGTGGCGCTGCTAATGCCAAGGTCACGGGTTCAATTCCTGTATGGGCTACCCTAAGGGTTGGACTAGATGATCTCCAGAGGTCCCTTCCAACCTTGCCACTCTATGATTTCTGATTTCTATGATCAGGGAAAGTGGAGAAAGAAGGAAAAAAGAAGATGACAGTTTAAGGGCTTGGATCCAGCCAGCCCTTACAGGTGTGGTAAGTTCAAACTGCCTGAGGGCAGGTCACTATGCCAGGAGATCCATGAGTCTTGGCACAAAGTAAAATGCAAATACAGTAGCCAACCAAAAGCAGCAATGGAGCTCTAAAAGCTGGTAGTGTAGCAACATTTGTACTAAAGGAATAGGTAAGTGTTAAAGACAGGAAAAGCCATAAAAGCAGTATTTCAGTGCATCAGAAAAATAATCAGAGAGCCTAAATCTACATATCTAAAAATGCCCAAGCATACATAAGAAAAGAGCAGACGGTTATCCTCCCATTGAAAAATAGTTACTGTATTTTTGTACATTGTTCTTTATAATCACTCCTGGGTTTAGACTATTTACAGAATTCAATCTTCTATCTGTACAGTAAAGATCTGTCGGGGGGGGGGGGGGGGGAGATGGTAGTTTCAGAGCCCTGTAGACAGTGAAAGCATGAAAGTCGGAATTGCTACAGTATTAGTATTCCAGTTTTGGTCTTAATCACTGCTTTGACGTGCCAAAAGGCATAACAATCTCAAGGCTAACAAAGGCACTGCAATGCTACATCATTAGCTGTCAGCCCCCAAAGTGCTTGCAAAATGAGAGGCCCTGCTCCCTGCTGAGGAGGAGCTTGGTGGTCCACAACTACCCAGCCCAGAAAGCCGGGAGAATCAGAACACTGTTGCTGATTATTGCTATCAGTAATGAATCACTGCAAAATCCCACTGTGCATTTAAGGCCTTTAAGAAAATGGCAGCAGCTGTTCCACAAAATGGTATTCTCAAAACTTTGTTGTCAGATCTTTCAAAAAAAAAAAAATCTCCTCTGGAACGTCACTCTCCATTCTACTTATTGAATCACACAGCTTTACTGTTTTCCCCTCAGTTATCAAATACAACGATATTCCATTACATTAGGATGATCGTGTTTCTAAACTGCGCTGTCTCTAATGGTTCCTTCCTGCAGTTCTCATAACAGACAAGGAGAAACAGCAGACAAGGACTTCAGGTATCCGAACAGAGCATCAACCTATGTCCAGCATCACAGTCACAGAATTCTGTGCGCTGGGACTGCAGATGTTTGACTTGCTAGAACAGTGAGATTTTAGTGCAGGATTTTGTAAAACAGAATTGATAAATCCAGGGCCTAACATACAACACAAAAATTATCAATTAGATTTCTAATGAAATCTAACAAAAAAATCATCTCATTTCCTCTAGTTGAAAGACAGACTTAAATTTCACATCTTATCCACATGAATGAATACAGTGAAAAGGTAAGTACTTCAACAAATAATCATGCAAAAATGCCACATAGGAATACAGATCTGTTTGGTCTTTAAGCTTGATTGAATGCAAGAATATTTGCAAAACTGTGTGAAGCCAACCTATTCTCTGCAAGTTCTTTCTTATTCATATGTGTATCTGAGAGTATCAGATGTTTCCAATCAGCAAGTGAAAGCCTGAACAAAGATTTGGTCTGCCCATAACTGCCACAGAAACTTCACTTGTTTTTTTGGGAGTCACTGTAATTAATACCTCTCTCATTTCCTGGTGAAAGAGCTCTTACTGGAGGTTCTTTAAGAGAGCTTCCACACAAGATTCAGCAGAAGGATTTATAAAAGCTATCAGGTCTGAGTTTCAGATTTAATCCAAATTACTTCTTTGTTCTCCAGTTACAAGCAACTTAAGCTTATTAAAGGATGTAAATAAGTCTCTGGTAAAGTCTTCCTCTTTTCCCAGCTACCATGTTCTTCATTTGATATGTATCTGCAGGTGTCTGTGATCCCACGTGCATGAATGGAGGGAAATGCGTAAGCCCAAGTATCTGCGACTGTCCATCCAGTTGGAAGGGAAAGCACTGTAATGAACGTAAGCATCTCTACTGCCCATCAAACAGATTACTGTTTATTACTTAAGCCAGTCATCACCTACTGTAATCTTTTAATACGAGAAAGCAATATAGAGAATAGAATCTGTTTTTCTTCAAACTGCTAAAATAGAAAAACAATCTTAAGTACAGGAAACACAAAGTATTATAAACATTTGATACTTGCAAAGGAAAAAATGTGTGTGTAGCAGAACCCTGATTCTGCTTCATGCAACTGTTTTACATTTTGGCGGGGGTGGGGAGGGGAATTTATTTGTATAGTATTAAACTTGGAGTATTGATTTTATGTTTAACATGTTATGTTTAACCTAAGTAACAGATTTTATGTTTTATAAATGCCATATATTTCAAAATACAAAACTATTTGAAGTCTGCTGTAAAGCCTTCCAAATTCACATACTGCCAAGGTCATCAGATACATTTTGGTGCATTTGGAGAACGTGTTCTTACTCTCTAATTCTACCACATCTGCCTACAGTTTACATAAAAATGTAATTAAAATCCTCTCATCCTGAAATGTTTTCAAGGAGCATCCTCCCTTACATGGCTATTCACTACCAAGATGCTGACAGATAAAATGGATAAATTTATAATCAAGATGACATACTGTATATAAACTGGATTAAAATATTAGCTTTTTACCTTTCAAGTCCTGCTGGTAAATACAGTTTCAGATTCAGTGTTTGGAATCATAATAACTGCTTCTTGAATTCTGCAGGAAGTCTGTCTCTCTCACACACATACATGAAAACACGCATTCACCCTCTCAAGATCTCTGAACGAATAATATATACAACAAGCATACCAAACTCTACTTTGATTGTATTTATTTAGAACATGTAACACGTACACATGTAACATAGATGAATGTATCATACATAGGGGGAGAATATCCTTAGTTGATAGTGAGCTGGGCATCAGAAATAGCAAAGCTGCTCTTGGTAAGTTGCTACTGTTAAGCAGATAGTTATCAATGACACAATTCTTAAGAATAAGTAAACATTAAAAAAACTAACATTAATTATCTGATGAATAAGACATATTCATTTATTAGGAAATTAGCTACATGAACTAAAACTTTGCATGTTCATATGCAACTCTAAGACAGATCTTGAAAGCCTAGATACTTTGTGTACATCTTCTTATGTGTTTCGTATCAATCTGTTCAGCTGTCTGCCTGCAGAAATGTCTGAATGGTGGAGAATACATAGGTCAAAACCTCTGCGAGTGCTCGGAAGGATGGATGGGAATGCTGTGCCAGACTCGTAAGTGTTGCTACAATTCTGTAGCCACACAGACCGCACTAGATACATTCATACATTGTATTTTCTACTCTGCTTACATTACACATAAAAGTCAGTTTTAAAATGATTAGAATCTAAACTTTACTTTTTATTTGTCAAAACTATCTTATGCTGTGACTAAAACTATTATTTTTCAAAGGCATTTCTGGACTCAACATGACTGAGACAAAGAACTGAGTTATCTTTTACTTTGGCAGATGCAGAGTTTGGCTTGTCAGACAAAATTAGTAGTCTTTAAACTCTGACTTCAAAGTAAAGTAAGAAAGAGAGGTCAGAGACAAAAGGATTATCCTGTTCTGCATGTCCAACTGGAATTAAGCACAGAAAATAACAGTATGCATTTGCTAATCCAACAGCCTGATCCTGTAAATGCTATGCATTTAAACTGATTGCTGAGAAAGGTGGAAGTATTTGCATGGAGAGGGATTGGAAGGCCTGGAAGAGACGCATTACTGCCTATTGCATACAGGGTCACTTCAGTTTGTGGATGTTTGTAGCTATAGACTAAGATGGCACGAGAAAACTATCAAAAGACTCTTCTTACACTCATAGAGAGCATCATTACTTACGGAAATCTTTTTGTCAGCTAAATCCCTACGGTTGTGCAATTGTTTCTTGTGCCAGCTGTCTTCTAGTTCAAACACTGTCACGTTTAAATATATTTATTAGCTGATGATGTATTCTTGATTCACTTTATTAAAGAAAGGAAGAAATTGTGCTTGTTCCTGTGAAAGGCAAGGAAGGTGTAGTACCATAAGCAATTTCTGCTGTCCTATGCAAGCATAAAAGACTAGGCAATTTTTCATATATCTATTTAATCAGGCCCTTTGAAACTGCTCCAGATCTATTCATTTGACATTGTTTTTACTATTTTTCCAGTGTTTTCACTATAGTGGACAATTTGATCAGCTTTTGTCCACTAAGAGCTGGCTGAAATTCCCAAGTCTCACAGTAAACTCAAATAATCAAGTAGTTGGGATTTCACTGTGGTTTTTTAATACAAAAAAAAAAAAAAAAAAAAAAAAAAAAGAGAGAAAACTAGTGCCAGGGGGCTGATGACTGGTTCTTATAATGTTGCTCTAGTGAATTCAGACTGAGGCATGGAGGAAGCAGTGGAAACATCCTCCTCATCACCCTCGCAGATGTTAGACGTAAAGGAAGATTTTCATAGAAGCGTAACAAGGGAAAGCAGGTCTGCATTTTTGTACTCTAACACTGGACTCTATTCAGGCAAATCCAGAATTCAATTAAAAATATGTATTTATCTGTCTAAACATTCGGAGCTTTCTGAGTACTGCATTTGTTCAAAGAATTGCTCACTGTAGCCACTACTCTGGCACCCACGAGCATCCTTTGTCCTTACTCCTGTATTACTATGGGCTTCTTTCTATCTCCAGGCACCACACAAACAGGAGGCCAAATCCATGCAACCTGCCAGAAACAGCAGCACTCTCACGTAGAGGCATTTGGCTCATCGCATCATTCCTCTTCACAAATTGCTTTGTCCAAAAATTTCAGCCTCCAAGCTTTTTGTCTGCTCTGCACCCTCTTTCCGCCTGTGTGTCCTTGATCAAATTCTGTTTTTAGTTATAGCACCCACAACAAAGCTGTATTCCAGACTTGCACCACTTTAACTATAGACGTTGGCTGTCAAACTTAACAATAAAGTGTTCACATTAAAGCATATGAAATTAATAGCAACATATTATTCATGATAGTACAATTATATATTTCTAAATAATTTCAGCTTTATAATGCAAAAGTTAGTTTTAGTAACTTTTCCCAGCAATCACTGTACCTTCTCCACAGTCCATAAGTAACTGAGGGTGTTTTGTTTCTTTGGAGTTTTTTTTAGGGGTAGAAAGAGGTTACACAAGCCCAGCTTCATCCTCTGTTTGCAGTCTACTCACTTAAGCAGCTTCCCATATCAAGACAGAAGAGACAGTATTGCAGATACAGCTTTTATCCATACACAGTGGACCCTGCTTTTTCCTCATTAACTGCACATGCAGTAGGGTGATCAAACTGAAGGATCTACAAAAAATTACATCTTCCAGTTTCACCAGTCTCTGGCTACCACTACACAGCAGAATTTGGCAAGGGTAAATGTAGGTAAAGGAACTTTAAGTGATATTGTATTAAGAGTAATGGATAAAACAATAGTCCTCTCCTATCAGACTGTAAATAAAGAGGTCAATCAACAGAAGTTTTCTTCCCCATTCATCTGTAACTGAATAGCTTCTGAAAGAGAATCAATAGAATAGGTCATCTGTCCCATTAAATACCGTATGCGGTGCGGTACACACATCATCTTTAATAAGTAACTATGACTTTCATCATCATTATCTAAGGATTAATTGTAAAGTTTCAGACTGTATTGCAAATTCTGTGAAATTATCTTATGGGAAGACAGGTTAAAAGTTACACTGTTTGAAATTTTCAGCACACCTGAACTGTAGAAAGTAGCAGCTTTATAGATTAGGCCATATCTGTTTCCATTTTAAGAGCTTTTTCTATTCGACTCTGTCTTTAGCCTTCATTACAGCACCACAGATGTTCTAAAAAGTCCCTCCTTGAAAACACAGAAATAGTATCACAGGATCACCATGTTTTGCCATTAGTGATTTCCTGCCAATTTTAGATTAGATATCCATTCTAAAGCTCCATTCCTGTGGCTTCTCTCTACCTCCTGCTGTGTTAACTCACATCTCTCTCTCTCGAGCTAGGAAAGAAGCACTAGACCAAAGCTGTGAAGATCTGATTCTGCAGTCTGATTCCCCTGACAGATTTAGCTAAAACATAACCCCAAGTAAAGTCAGGAAGCTTCTGGCCAGGGATGTAAATCTGTTGTTAAGGATGAGATTGCGGGATCAAGGTATAATTCAAATAATTAATTATAAAGTATAAGAAGGGTATAGTTGTGAAGGATCTTCATCATTAAAATTCATGCTGCTATCTTCTGTTCTAGTATTATTGAACACATACTGGCTTCTCATTTGCCCTTCAGAATATCTTCGCTTTATTTGCATGTTATAAGTGTCAAGCTTATAGCCTTCCAATTTTCTCAACATTCCTGCTCATTCTCCCTGTCTTGAACATCTCAGACAGGCTTGTTTCTAGTCTTCCTATGTAACTCTTTCAATCCTTAAAAAAAAAAGAAAAATCTTAAAAGAGACTGTCATTTCCATGCAAATTATATCTCTGTTCTTTTAACACTTAGGGATAAATCTCTTTTTGTAATGGGCATTTATTGATTATAATTTTAACACAAGCTTATCTTATTAAATGACTTTCTCCACTGAATCTGTAGGATAATGCATACATAGTCTGTGTCACTTTTAGTGTTTTACGGCTTAGCATCCCTTGCAAATACACTTATGAAAGGTTTATTTGAATTTCAGCTGTTATCATCATCTGTGATTTCAACTCCAATTCTCTTCCAAAATGTTTTAACTTTTCTCCTCACTGAGCTCTTGTTTTTCTGAGCACTACAGCAGGAAGCAGTGGGTAGAAAAGGAGAGACAAGCATTTTACCAGAGGGTGAAGGAGGAGGAGATCTTTTCCCTTTTTTCCTTTGTTGGTATTACCTGAGAATCAAAGGAACCACAAACAGAAAAAAAAAGAATAACTAATCTAAAACCCATTCTGTCAATGCATACCAGACCACCTCTAGCTCCTAGAGCAGTCTCCAGAAGAGTCCATCTCTCTATTTTTACCTGTTCTTATTTTATTCGCTACCAAGCAGAAAGCAGAATCAATTTCCAATTTTCCCCAGCCCAAGTTAGTTTCTAATGATCTCTAGTACTACCATACACAGTTCTCTCTCCCTTCTAGGACAAAAGCCTATTACACAGCAGAACAAAATTTGTGTTGAGTATAAGGAGCCTCTTCTGCTAACAATGTGCTCACTATCATAAGGCGGTAAATGTTTTTTTCCAATGCATGAAACCCAGATTTTTCCAGTCAGAAATCTGAATTCTTTCAAAGTTGATGGAGAAGCTGAAGAAGCAGTTGGCAGATGATTAGCACACTGTTCTAGACTGCACATGATTTCATTCCTTTTCTCCCCCATCCACATCAGGGATTCAAACAGAGGCCTCCCCTTCCCAGAGCAATCATGTATTCAAAGGTTAACAGCTGGCCAGTCTGGGTCCTAAAGAATGTTTTGCAACAGAAACCTAACAAAAGCAAGATAGCTTCTGAAAATCTTATTTCAATGAAACAGCATTTCTTACTTAAAAAAAAAAAAATAGCAGAAATGTATCAACTAGCTCTTAACTGAGAAGGCACGTCTCTAGCTCAAGGTCTCACATCTGGCAGCAGATAACCATCTGATGCATCTTTTAAGTACCTGAAGTTTACCAGCACGTCCAGGTCTCTGCATATTTTTGTTCTGGACATAGTAACGGTCAGTAGTTTTGACACAGGATAAACCCTCATGCTAGCTGACTCTTAAGAGTAGTGGTTTGCTAGGGAGTTCACATCCTCTCATTTTTAAGCTATGTAGATTGCCATTAAGTCTAGTTCTTTACCTCTCTGTTCCTTTAGTTACCAGGCTTCAGCTTAAGTATACACATTTAGATTTTAATACTCTTTCATACAGTAAAATCATTACCTTCTCTATGACAGTTACTAGTGATGATAAGCTGGCAGCATTGGCAATACATTTTCAGTAACATGATAGACAAAAAACATTAAAAAAATCCAGACGATGCTTAAACAAGCATAGAGATAGGAATCATTACAGCAAAATGACAGCTTGCCTCCAACCTTCCAAGATCACCATAACAATTTCTGTAACTTTACTCTGAAAACCACATTTGAATGGCTTAGGATCCCACAATGGGCCCTCTGAAGAAGTCACTGGCCTAACTATTCTGTTTCAGAAACTTCAGACCATAATGTGAAGAATTTATGTAAGTTTTTATCTACATCAAAATCAGAATCTGAGACTAACCAACTGTAATTCTGGAAGTTGCTCCTCCATCCCTTCAATGTGTTGAGGTTTATTTTCCATGGAAAAACCAAACCTCTTGTACTGACACATTATAGCGTTTCAAACCTCAGGGTTTATTTTGCTTAGATACAATAATGGAAGAGATGATGTGAGAACACAGACATACACATACTTTTATTTTCAAATCTATTTTAATGGTGCATGGTAGGAGACCTCCTATGTATTTCTGCCAGACAAGAAAATGTAAGAATCCACCTGTTGATTCATATCTGACTGATTCTGAAGCCATTGAGTTTGACTCTTGGTAACTGGGGAACAATATGCCAGCAATATTTATTTAAAGTTTAACTCATGAGATCTAATTAAAAATATGACATGTGTGTTCTTCCTGATTTGATGCCCTATGAATTAGCTGTTCTCTTTCCTCTATGCCAAAACAGTGTCATAAAAATACAAACTGCTAATCATGATGAAAAACTGGCTGGGATTTGAGTAATTCAACTGATTACGTTTTGTAGCTTTAAAGAAAAAAGGGACACTGATTCTTTTATTATCTTTAGCATCTTCAAATGGATGGGCCTCTAAGTACACTGGTATTGTAAATAACATTTAAAGATTTTAATTGTTCCCTTTTACTTAGAATGAATAGCCCATTACTGATCATGTAAGACCACGAAATTACATGTCCTCTTGCACTGGTTTCCAGGGATGTAAAATACGCAATTCATAAAAATCTCCCTTTTACTTCTTGGGATATCATCACCTTTGGGAGTGCATATGTAACATATCCTTTTATCTCAAGTAAAGAAAGGATCTTTTAACAGCTCTTACTTCAATTGGAACAAAATAAAATCAATTTTGGCACAAATCTGACCAACTATCACTGCCCAGAACGTATCTTGGCTTTCAAAACTAAGCTTCATATAGATCTATTTCCTACCAAGCTGAGGTGATTACTTTGGCACAGTCTTCTCTTTTCCCATCATTTTGAAGAGGACAAGAATGAAGAGAGAGAATTCTAAACGTAACAGACACATGGGCATAAAAAAGCCTATGGTAAACAAAGACCTAAATGTTTTTACTAATTATCCTTTCCTCCACCATATGAACATAAGAGTCATAGGATGTTTTGTCATACCATATTCGAAAGCATCTTTCCAGCCTATTTGCAAACGCTACAATACATGTATTTCCAAGCAACTTTATCTTTCATTTGTAGCACTTTGTGAGCAAAAATGTCTCTTTGGAAGCAGATGCTTAAGACCAAATGTCTGTGCTTGCAGACATGGCTATACTGGTTCAGCATGTGGAGAAAAGGTAAGGTATGGTGCAAAAACTGGATTCTTATAGTAAGAGGAACAAAAACAACCAAACGTAACTAGAATAGTTTACAAGAAAATGTTAACCTTATGAAAGATGTAAATAAGGTTATAAAATAATTTTAAGGAAGTTTAGTTTCTGCTAAGCTCCTAATCTAACACTGTATCCATGTTCAAAATAAAATCTTCTGTTATGAACAGTTTAATACTACAAGTATAAAATCCACAAAAGTTGTGTCTACTCTGAGAGCTAGCCTTAACACATTTCTCCCGTCCACACCCACTAATCATCTGCACAATAAGCCCCACAAAAAAAGCCCTGATTGCAGTCCAATCCAAGCCTAGATGCCTTTCTGAATTGCAAGGCCAATCCTACCACATACCTCACCATCCTTACCATACTCCCCTTCCCCCATTTTATATCCCCATCACTTTCCTAAGTTATCCTCTTGCTCGCAATATGGAATTGCAGGCCTTGCACCCAAGAAGTCTGCCAGCAGCAATCACTCTTGGTCATTCCTTCCCACTCCAGTTCCCTATGCCACAGGACACACATATAGCCTACTCATCTTGCTGATGATGTCTATGTTAAATACCACTACAGTCATATCCAAAGTGCAAAATACCAAAAGAGTTCCTCTGAGCAGAGAAGTATCTGCCTCTTTCTTCCAAGTAGCTGTGCTAGAAGCTCCTTTCCAGATGAATTCTCCTAGCCACTTTCAGAAGTCACTGCTCCATTACCAGATAGGTGTTTCCACATATGCTCAAACAGAGCTAACTGGAACTAAATCACCTGTGCCCTCCCAAGGTAAATGACAAAAATAACTGGCGTATCTCCTGCCATGTATCTTCTTGCTCTGATAGCTGTTCCTCTCACCTTAGGAACAAACAATTATTTTTTTCTTCCAGAGAGCACTGAGCAAAGCACAAACCGAAATGCATTTAACACAAACCTTTTTTTATTACAAATTTGAGAAGCAGTAATTTGGGCAAAGAACATCTTCATCTCCCTCTCAAAAATGCTCAACTATGTCCCACTACCAGAATGCTAGCTATGGTAAGGTTACAGTAATGGCTCACATCTGACTGTGCTAAACCTGAACGTCACCTCAATAATATCTTTGGGTCCAGAGTCTCCCCCACACCTCAGCACTAAGACAACACCTTTCTTCCGTCTTGCATACTGCGCCTGACCCTCGTACAGTGCTATCAACTTAAATTCCCTCTTATATTCTGAGGATTGCTTTACTTCATATCACACACCCTGTTCCTCAGTCTTCTCACTTCCACAGTCACAAGCATTAAAAATATTTTATACATTTGCCATTGTGAAGGGGTGCATTTTTAAGACACAGCATCTTCCTTTAGCTCTAACAATACTCTACATGGATAGGCAGGTTGTCCTGTCATTTATCTGTACTCAAAGGCTGAGAAAAAAAAAAAAATCAACACCTTTTCATTTCTATTACATAATGCACTGATGGAAACCATGAAGATCTATTCAGATAGCCACTCTACTCTGCTAATGGTAATTATATTTTATTATCAAAATTGAAGTCATATATAATTTTCTTAACAAGTACATTCTCACACTGAATTACATCAATAGTGAAGTACAGCAGATGTAGATGAGTAAGTGCTGCAATTTTCTATATATTAAAAAAATCTATTAAATAGGTTAGCAGTAGCTTAGGAAAACACGTTGTGTATTTTCTGAAATAATTAATAGTAGTTCAGACAGAAAGAGGAGTGAATATGAACTAATGTTCACAGCTGTTTATATTCAGAGGACTTTGTAGACTGAGAGATGCCCTTTTTGGTATACCAGACCAAGATTATCAGGTTTGTTTTACAGCATTACTCTAGTTGTGAACGGGTGAAGTATGATATTGGTCAGTTCACAAATGAAGTGGAACTTTGTTGCACTTCACAGAAAATTGCAGAAGATGGAAAGGTACTGAATAAAATAAGTTAACAAGTCTCCTTCAACCTGTAAGCCTTGCTTAAAGCCAGAATCAAAGTTAGTACCAAAAATGGCAGATTTAGTGGCATCTAGTTTAAATTACACAGCTTATATTATCACATATGAAGCCAACTGAGTGAAGAAGGTAAGTGTTTCCCTCTCCAGAAAGTCAAAATTGTAAGAGGTATTAATAAAGAGAAACTCATTTACCAGCATGGACTAAAATAAATTGTAAGCATACGAACTCATACTTGTATTATTGTAGAAATGTTGGTAAGACACGCCTCCCAACAGTTAATTTATGAGACAGGATCAGGTATAAGTAAACAGTATGAATAAGCTTTAATCAGTTTCTTCTCCAAACCTATCAATTATGGAAATTTCACAATTTATCCAGCTAATTTGTTCATGTACTTGACTACATTATTTTTGTTTTTCCTAACATCTAATATAAAGCTAATCTGTTAGAAGTAAACTTGATACTACTTGCGGTAACTTCGGTGGATATAGAGAAAAGATTTCACAGTCCTTTTAGTAACACCATTTGATATACTGGAAGATAATTACAATGTCCCCTCCCTGATTTTCTCTCATTTTCCTAAACAAAACAAAACAAGCGTTAAATCTTTTTATTCCATTTGGCTTCCTCTGAGCTCTCTCCGCTTTGTCCCTATTCTTCTGAAAATGCAATGCTGGAGCTGAAGGCCAGTGCTGACTAGTGCAAAGTAACTGCCTCCCTGTATGACTTCTGATTCTCTTGTTAACACACCTGCAGAAGAAACATACATTTTTCTGCTACAGCACTGTAACCAGCTCAGTCTCTTCCACAATACTGATGCCGTATCAGTTATTTCCCATTTGGTATTTGTGCAGTTGACTTCTCTTTATAAACTTCCTTGTCTTCATTTTGTCTTCGTTTTATTTTGTTTTGCATCTCAAACTGTTTCACCTACTTATTAAGATTTTTAATTCCAAGCCTGCTTGCACTACCTCCATCTGTGACATCATTCAAAAATATGACATCCCATTGCCTAAGACATTAATGAAAGTAGTGAACAGTAGAAAAATAAGAGCCTGTGAGTACCCATCTTGAGATGAGACTATTGATAAAATTATTCTTTAAGAATGGTTTCTCAAACCTCTATGCTTCCCTACTTATTTCATCTAAAATATGCATGTAGTCATGAGTCTGGAGCATGTCAGGAGTCTGCCTAAAGAAAAAAAATGCATCTGTTGGTGAATACCGGATGGCTGTTTCTTATTACTGCATTATGCTTGAGGGATTTATAAACTGATTTCAAATTTGTGTCAGCATCTTTCCAGATACCAACTTAGGCTGATCAGTTTGTCTTACCTCTCCTGTTTTCTTATTTAAAGATATGTACTATGTTTCCTGGAACTACTTACATCTTTCAGGAGTTCTCAGAGCTAATTACTGTTGGTTTAGAAACCACTTCAAGTATGCTGGCACAAATTCCATGAGGCACTGCATTAGCTGCTTCGCATGAAGGCCCTCATACTAGGACTTACCATATGGGAAACTAATGCAAAGTAGTTGGTACACCATAAAATTGAAGTCCTGTTTTTGCCACAGTCATTTCACCTTGCAAACAGGCCTTAAATCTGACTCTTCTGAATCTAAATATTCAATTCTTTCTCTACTTTCCCTTGCATTCCTGTTTCCTTAATAATTCTGATCATGTTAAATCTTTGGTCACATTTGACATTTCTCTGAAGACTAAAGAAGAAAAGATATGGAAACGTTAGCTTTGCCTGTGTCATCTGCCATCTGTAATTTTCTCTCCCTGTTAGATTTACCAGTATATTTTGCTATGGGAGTTACAATTCACACTTTACTCTGTTTCTGTTATGAATTTTCAAATAATGGGAACAATACAGTAGTAGTGACATGTAAAATTAGTCAAAAAACCTGCATTAAATTGGAGCTGAGCAGCTTCTTCCCTTCACTCAGGAACAGCTGACAAGGGAGGTTCTAAGTGACTGCACCAGTAATTAACTGAATCTTGCCAACATCCCCTTCCTAGAGAAGGAAATGTAAGGTAATTGCCACATATCCAGTTTAGGAAACTGATTTCCTCATTTGAAATTAATTACTGGTCTTCAATGCAGCCTCACAAAATTAGAGCTAAAGATACACTTTCAGTAGTATTTTTCCCCATAGTACGGGTTGAAAATATTGAGAGGCTAGACACAGGGAGCTGAAAAAAAAAAAAAACACTTTGCTGCAGAACTCCTCCCTCCCTCCTGCCCCCCCCTCCCGCCCCCCCCCCCCCCACACACACACACAAAAGAGCAAATGTCTAGAGTCTGGTTTTGCCAGAACATTTGGAAAGCCGGACAGCCTATTTCATCTAATCAAGTTACTCCTTTGCACTGCTGCAATCTTAAGTATAGTTCCCTACTGTACAGTCAGTATTCCTGGAAGAACAATACACATCTTCCTAAATTATCCATCATCTATATCCTAGTTCCCATATTTATATTGTCAAGTGATCTACAATTCATTTTCTGACATTTTCGGTTTACTTCGTTTTGGAGTTCTGCTAAACAAAGCCTGCCAAAAGCACTGCTCAGGCTAATGAACTTGCTAGAGTAACAATCACTATCTTAGAAACCTTTTGCGTATTTATTTGTATTGACTCTTTTGCGACAGCCAGATGATTTAGTTTCATGAAGAGAATGCTCCTGCTGACTTTTACATTCAAAACAGCCATTAGATCACACTTGCTCAGGGCTGGAAAGGGAGACCCAAACAAAATACACTGAACAGACCTCTCTTCCAGTGGAAGCATACTTAGTAAAAACTTTGGTTTAAGTCCCAGAGATGAAAATAATCACTGTAACATTTCTACTACAGGGAGTTTTACAAGAAGTTGAAATTCATGTTGCTACTCTTGTCCTATCTGACACCATCATACTTTGTTTTTTTTATTCTTTCCAAATAGATTAAAGTAATAGAATTAATTAAGCTAATAGAATTAATTAAAGCTAAGCCATGTTATCTAGTTGGATGTAGATGGTAGATAATATTACAAGCTATCATGATGTTTTATTTTCCCAGTAACACTTTAAATATTAATGTACTAGACTTGCTTATCTATTGAATAGATACACATAACTGTACTTAGCAGTCTAACTCATTCAGCAAATAATAATTAAAAAAAGGAAAAACTTTTATCAGTTATTTTTAAAACTAGAATTTACCTGTAAAACATACAGCAAAATAGGCCATTCGTTCTCTTACGAATGAATTTGGTGACTAAACACACTATTGATTTCCATACAGCCTAAAAATACAAGTGAATGTTTTTACTAAGCAATTTCTCTTATTTTTCAATACTCTGCTGTAGCTACTAACCTTAATGCCAGTATTACTTTGTTCACATATACATCAAGAGACATTAAACAACAACAGTCAGACCTCAAGTTATGCAAGCTGTATTCAACACCTGTGAATATACAAGCTAGATGTGTGGAGTTTTAGGAAAAAAAAGACACACCTATTCATAAATTAGTGGATAAATAAGATGAAATTAATATGAAATAGAAAGAAGTTGAATATAAGTGATATTCAGCTATACATATATGTTAGTCAGACTTCTTGCTTATTAATCGGGAATGTTAGGAGTAGTTTATGCTATTTAAGCAAGACAAATGACTGATTTTCTCATCATATTATGGAATACCTTCAAAACACATACACTTGCTTGTGTACACAGACTGTGTTCAGAGACATCCTGAAATTGGAAGGGCAAGAAATAAAGTGAAACAAGCAGCAGCAGAACCACAAGGAGGTTAGTTTAGATCCCATTCAAGGGTTTGGGCTTCCAGGCACAATCTGATACATTCAAACAGAAACATGTCACAGGATGTAAGCTTGTCAGCTCAGGTCTCTGCTAGCCTGGACAGTATTATGCTCCATTCAACGGGTGACAAAAACCACAACTGGCCCTTGAAAGATTTAAAGAAATATGGTACTGCACAGCAAAATTGGAATCTGCAGTGTGTATGAATACTTGAACACAAGCTTGGAGAAGCTCATGAAGGGACAAAAATTACAAAAACATTAATTCTATTCATTTCCTGGACTACTGCTGATATGTCTCTGCAATAAAAGGATGCATTTTATACTCTCTCCTTAAGCATAAAGGTGACAGTAGAGTATTACTGATTTGGAAATTACAATGTTGTTTATCTCATTAAAGTTTCACAAATACAGGAGAAAACAGTTCAGTGACAGTCTTCTCAGAAATGCCTTGGCTTCAGCTGACAAGTTCCTTCAAAATGAGGCTCCAGAGTGATTGTAGATAAGTCTGTGTATTGAGACTTACAAATCTCTCTTGTTCTGTACTAAATAAATGCTCCAATTTTCTTCACAGCTTTTTTTACCAAAACATAGCAGAAGCATTTGCAGCATTTTATGTTTGACTACACCCTATTTTATCTGTGTGTGTGTGTGTGTGTGAGTGTGTGTGTGTGTAAATACATTCACACATACCATATATACACATAAAAATTTAGGTATTTCAGTATAAATATGTACACAGATATATATAGGTGTCTGTGTGTGCATATACACACATGCACATACACACTTTTATTTGACCTCTAAATATGAATTTTTCTTTCAAGTATTACACACTTTTCCATATAAAATCAAATCTAACTAAACCTCTCTAAATCTCAGCAGGCACTTTCAAAAGTATGTTCTCTTTTCATATAAGGTAAACATGTTGTATCTTATTCACAAATAACCATCTGCTACCTAGATATATCACTATCAGAAACAACGGTAGAGTAGAGTCAAAACTGGAAGTAAAATTTGGATACGTGATGCCAATATAAAAGTTAACATGTCATGTCAAAAACAGACACATGAAGATTGAAGAGCACCTTTCCTCTTGTCCTGAATAATAAATTAATATCAAAATCTTTACGTGCTTTGTAATACGGATTTCTGTAATACTGCCCTTCAAAACTGGTTCTTAAATCTATATGCTAGCATAAAATAAAGCTTTTCATATCATCTATTATCTTGTTTTGGGATAGAGAAAATTCACTCATGTATTTAAACCAAGATGATATTCATGAACAACTTTTGCTGTAGGAAAATGGGGTAAGTGCACTGAAACACTTTCAGGCAAGAAGCCAACAATCTCCATGCGTTGTAGAGAAGTGGCAGTGATTTTTTTTAGGCACACCTGCTTTAGATGAAAGAAATTGAATTCCAACTCCGTAACTGTCAAATAATAGAGCCTAAGCCAAATCATTTCAGCAATACAGCTATTTTCCTGTTGAAGCAATGGAGCAGAAATCAGCCTTAGCTAGATGGTATCTTTTTATGTGCATGCTTTGGAAACAGTTCCATTCATCATTCACTGCTTAATCCATTTCAAAACCATCTTCTTCTTTATCTGGTTAATAAAAACTTTGGTCACCTAAGTCAAAATTGTGAAAAAATGTGGATTGTGATTTTGCCACAATTACGTAAAAAATCCAAAGAAAATACAGTGCATTTGAACACTTACACGTAATATTTCTTGCATGATACTATACGCATAAAACTGTTCCTTATGTAGTCCCATAAGCAGCCAAATACTCATTTCTTTTTTTCAGCTCCCAATAGGATGAAGATAACATAACAGCAGGACAGTGAAGACAATCATTTGGGAATTGGTAATCTGGCACTGCGCACATTTTTCGCTTGCGAAGATGAAGTGTGAAGGAATTGTTAATCCTCTCCTTTTCACCCTCATATCATCACACAGAAGAATAAAAATACCTTACCATGTATCAAGGAACATACCTTTTTTTCCTGAAACTGTCTTGAATAGAAAGACTCAACTTCATTTTTTGTAGCTGTAGTTACACTATCATCATTGACTGCACCTGACAACAGCAAAATTTTAAAACGCTAGAGGCTGTTTTATAAAGATTTTAGTGTCATGTTACTCTGCTTTCATTAAAATTTGGAAGGCACAGATAAACTGCCTTATTTATTATTTTTAAGGAAGTGTATTAACCGTAATCCAGAGAAAAGTGAATAAATGAGAACCTGCTGTAATGAGGAATTTCAGAGACTACTGAGGGAAAGACCTCAATAATGTTTAATTAACATTAGCTCCGCCCTGTAATATCATTGAGCTAGCTGAGTAACTGAACAATTGTTAAAGCCAAATGCTTTAGTTTCCTAAGTTGATAATGTGCCAGCAATTATTTCAGATACTGATTTTTTCCACAGTGTTTTGAATTGAAGTTACGGATATTGTATCTGTTGAAAAGTTGGCATTTAGTTGCATTTACCCCTGAGTTCTCCTTCAATCTCTGTAACGATTACAGATTGGCCATGAGTGAGTCAACCTAGGTTAACAAGGGCCCATGTAATCCTGATACTTTAATCTCTGGAAGAATTTTATAAAATTAGCTAGTTTTTTAATCATATGCTTAGTGAAACACTGGAAAATCTAGCTGCTCTCAAAAATTTCTTCATTGGAAAATTCAGATTTACAGAAATCTACCCTCATCTCACCTAGCAGTGGCTAAAAGACAAGCAGCTTGAAAGCTTCAACTATTTCAGCACATGAAGTGGTACTAATATGGGATGGAGTAACAGCAGGAAACCCAGGGGGGAGAAATGGAAAGAGTGCAAGAACGGAATAAGGAACCCAGTTTTAAGTTCACATGGAAATAATCGTTTTAAACTGTCACCTTGGACAACTTTCACATTCAGTAAGGTAAATCCCAAAACACAGTCCAGGCATTCACACTCTCTTTTCATTTGTCTTACTGGAAGATTCAGAGCAGCTACAGATCAAAACCACAGTGCCTTTACAGAGGAATGCACAGAAATTTTGACATTTTCTCACTCTTTCAGAAGTAACAGAAAGGGAATAATCATACAACTAAGGATTTTTTCACTGAACCTTCAGAGTTGCAACAGTACCTCGGTGTAAGATTTGATCTGACCCTCACTGTCAATTTCTAAGAATAAAACACACTGTGAGACCTTTGAATACTGCAAATTAAATGTTGAAAACACTTGGAAAAACTGTTGGTACTGTAACTCACAGAAACACTCCTCCTCCCTTTTCCCTAACTCCTAATAGTAGCAGAAATTTTTTTCTTTACACAGCTAACTTTGAATATAGCAAGAGGCTTTTAATTGTATCAATACTGTTTTCCAATAAATGGTTTTCTACTCTTTATTTCTGGAGTTTTTCCTTTCATTTTGTATTATGAACTTCTCCGATGTGAAGTTTACCAAATGCAGAAGAATGCAAAAACAAATTACACTTGCACTCCTTTTAAGTTTTCTGCTAACTATACACATAGAGGAAGGACTAGTCTTCAAAAATAATGGCTATATTTTACTAAATTTCAAAAAAAAAAATCTTAATTTCATACCGATATGGATCAGCATTAGTAACATTAGTATGAAGTTATACTTTTAACATTCACTTTAACAGTTCCAGGAAGACATTAACACTAAAGGAGAACATTGGCACCAGATGAGTATCTGCAAGATTAAATTTAGGGTGGCAATTACGCCTTTCTTGAAGTACAGCCTCAATCAATAAAAAAGATTTCTATTGCCTTGCCTTCATAATGTCTACAAGAGACAGTGCTAATGAACAAAACCCCTTGCCAAGATTGGATTTGGAAGCTTAAAACAGCTTTGAACGTCTTACCCCTTCTCCGTGTACTTCTAGAAGTGACTAAGACATGTACATATCGAATGTACATCTCCCACGTATTTTCAGAAAACTACAAAAGGTATTTTGAATCTTTGTGGTTACAGTAACTCTAGTTATAAAACATGATCTGTTGATAAATGCCAACACTTTGGTCCTAGTATCTAATATGAAACTACAGGTAACCTCTCGATCATGTTAGTTTAACATTCCTTTTTTTGAGGATGAACTTTGGCACTGACTCCTTCCTCTGAGCCACTTCAGCAAATGGTTTTCTTTCCTTGGTTGTCCAATAAACTTTGCTAATAAGCCACTATATATGATCATGATTATATTCTTAGTTCGTGTTTTAAACATGACACAAAATAATGTAAGATAAAAAATATTTTCCAGGGAATTTCATAGGTGCTTTGTATCTTGTTGAGAAATACCCAATCAGTCCACCTCTCTGCAAAAAGGTTTTATTTTCCTAAATTTCGTATTCTATTTCTAAGCCACTTCTTATTGTTACATGTCCAAAGAAGACTTTGTTTCCCAGAAGTTATTTATAGATCCTGCTAAAACATCAGTATAAATTCACTACAAGAAATCATGATTTCTTGCTATGGGAATAACATTCAGAAATATGAGGCAGAAGGGAGAGTATCTGGATTTTTTGTCTAATGTAAATCTTTTTAAGAGGACCACTGGCAGATTTAAGTCATCTATGGCTTCTAACATTCATTTATGTAGATGTCTGCACATTATGACTCCAGTTATATTCTTTCTGAATTTTCATTGGTTTTGTGTATTTTCACAAGAAAAGCTCACAGTAATACTTTTTTGCCTAGAAAGCAGGAGACTGCAAGAATTAAGAAGGAGATACATTTTTGTACTCCATCATTATTAACTTCTGCTGAAAAGATGGTGCTTTTACATGTTTCATTGCACATACATATGTATTCACATATGAGTATCTCTAGCACGAGCTGAAAAACACTAATTGCTATGAAGCAAAGAAAATGTTTTCAGAAGAGCAACAGCCATGCTAACTGTATTTCAACACAAAAAATCATATTCCTTCCATTTAAAAGTGAGAGTGTTTTTCCTCATATTAGGAAGTGCAACACATTCTGAAGTTAATTTACTCCCTACAGAACAGACAGTAAGATACTGCATGTTAATTTCTTTCTTCTGAGTTTTGCTCCAGATATGTACCACTTACAGAGGCCTGCTGATATAATTCCTTGGTTTATCCACAAAGAACTACAGCAGGTGCTAAACAACAGAAGCCACTAATCCAATCCTAGAGAGACCACCCATAGCAGAAGGAAGTGTAATCTGGTCTCTATGTGTATTTAATGCTTAGGCTTCCTGTCAGAAAACCCTGTTCCCCATGGATCACTGAAAAAAATAGGAGATGATGCATTGAAATGATACAGGTTTGGCCTCGATTCAAGCTGATGACATATTGAGAGGTTCTGCCAACTCATATATCATGCCCAAATATTAAAGACTTCATAATACTACATATACATAAATAAACACACATACAATTATGCAGGCAATTATTTTCACTTTAAATTATTTAACTACAAAAGCTGTAGGGCATGACATGCTCTGTGGGCCTGATACTACATCTTTATGCTTAATTGATTTTTTACTATTAACATCATTTGGAAAAGGAGCAGGGCATATCACAATATACATAGTATGCATAACAATATGTATGTTTAAGGTTACAGTTTATACTTCAGGAAACAAATTTATATCCAGGAGCTCTGATGTAGCATACGACTGTCATATCCAAATTAGTGTTCATTATTAGTAAGTTTTCATTGCATCAGTGCTTGAGAAATGGAGTTCTGGAGTTGACCCCCTGGATCAACTGCAAGGCAGGTTTACAAAGAAAGTCTTTGCCTTAAAGGAAATACAAAAACGTTACTCTGCCTTTCGTGTTGTTTCCTACTTGCAGCAGCTCAGATTTGGAGAACTTGACAGGAATGCAGATAAGCCACCACACAGGAACTCCTCTTGCAGAGACCTCTTCACCCCCAGTGAAGTCAGGTTCCTCAGACACAGCACATGCCTGTCTCAATCTTGGTGTCCACCTTCCTGATCTTTGATTTATGGCTCAGATTTGTTCAACTTTTATGCTCTTAACCAAGATAAGGCTTCTAGACATCCCTCCACTGACTGTATGAATCACAGACTACTCAATTCCAAATTAGATGTATTAGTTGGGCTCTCCTGATATGATAGAAGAAAGAGAAAACCTAATTCTATGTTGGAGTTAGTTCTGTTATTCCTTTTCTATTTGACAGATGACTTAACACTTCCCCAAACTGTGCAGCTAACCTCGTCAGGAGCAGCCATCCTATTAAAACTGATCAAAACAACAAAGAATATTTCCTGAGGAAAAACCCTAACTAGACAAATTCTCAGACTGCATCAGAAAGAACTATTATTTTAATGATCATAATTTTATTTAGAATTTCTGTAGTAACTTTACTCTCTAAATTTTACTCTTCTATCATGACGGTGTTCCCAACAGCTTCAGCCAGTTTTTCAGTTGGTTTCTGTGACGTCCTGTTAAGACTTTTTTTTCCTGTTTAGAAGTCATTTCAGCTTAGACATGTAACTTGCTGGCATTTCCACAATAAAAGGAAGATAGGAATAAAACTGTTTTGACTAATTTACCAAGAGAATCCACAGAATCAGTTGGCCATAGTGTCATAGGAAGAAAGAAACATACTACAGGCTCACTTAGTCTTCAATTCTTTGCTTTTTTTTTTCCCTGAAGCATTTTTCAGCATGCGTTACCCATGACTGATTTATTAGATTCCTAGTGCTGTCAAGAGTCTGTGTCAGGTGTAAGACAGATTTGTCATAATGGCATAGCAAAACCAGATTTTTCCATTCAAAAGCTGCATGCCTTTCCTATACTCTGCAACAATCTTCTGATAGTCAACAAAGAGTTTATTATTAGCATTAATGTGTATGACCCAAGAGAAAGAACACTCAAGCCTTTTGTGATTATTAGGATTACTTATTTGAAGTTTTAACTACATCAGGCGTACTGAAAAAATTTCTCTGGGCATAGAACGAAGCAGCCTATCTGCTTCATACCACAAGCCACTATCAACCTAATACTTTAATTTGCCCTTTAACACAGAGACCATTTCAAAATCTTTCTCCTGCTATTAAAACACTTTTATAAGTTTATGCCTTTGTAAACCTAGCAATCATTTTCCCCTCAATAGCTGTAACCTGCCATCATTTTACAAGACCAAATTACTGAAGAAGACTGGAGGTCCATGAAGGCAAATGACATGAAACTGGGAGAGATTTTCTGTAGGAGACAAAAATGTACCCAAATACTATTCACACACAAAATGAAATTCAGAACTTACTTTCTTCTCTTCACATGTAACAATAGACAAAATACATAGAAAAAAAATAAACTTCTCTTAAGATGTTAACTATTTTTGCAACTTCTATTTGAAAATATCTGAAAATGACACAAGAGACGTAAACACTGAGATAAGCAGAATTGCTTTAAAGACCATAGCTAGGAAGATCAAGAAAGAAAACACTCACTTACTGCAGTCATGCTAGGTTCAGGCTATTGTAAACTAAAACAACGTAATAAAGAGATTTGTAGCTGAACAAGGCACACAGGGATTTATCGTGGGTTTAGAACATACAAATATTGTAACTTAAGCACATAACAATGATTTTCATTTCTTTTTAAAAAAAGAGAATTAGAGGACAGAAATGAATCCAAAATAAATAAAGAGACTCAGTCTCAAGGTAACAAAAGTTAGGGATGAATTTTTGAGTCATAAGGTCTGAAAAAATACAGAAGAACCAGAGCAAGGTTACAGCTGCAGTAGAAAGGAGCTGGGGAATAGAGAGCAGATAGGAAGAAAATTAACAGCTATTACACTAGAGACTACTTGGATTTAAAAAGAAAGACAAAGGTTTACATAATATAATTGGAAATAATTATAGACCTGTAAAGTGAGATTACAAGCTAACCAGCAAAAATGTTTGTATGTGAATGGCAAATCTCTTTAAAAGGTTAAAAGATTGATCTTGAAGGGGCTGTATATTTGCTGATTTTAAGCTGAGGGAATCTATCAGCTTATATAATCTTTATAATCATGAATTTTGTTTTTTTTTAAATAACTGAATCAAACATATTGAACTCAAATCCAATGACTTAACTTGAAGTAACTGGTATACATATGCAAAACACAGAGCTTTGCACAAAGTACATGAATCTACTATTCATACTTCTGCTTTAGGATATTTCACTGATCAGGCATGAAAAAATGCACTTGCATAAATAAAGCTTCAACAAAAAAAATAAAATAGTACTGAAAAGGGCCTCAAAAGAATGTTAAATTTCTTCTTCTGCCTCAAGTATGCTTGAAATTACTCACAAAGTAGAATGTGCTGGAGTAAGCAAAATCGATTTTCTCTTGAGCTGCAAATGATAGGCCAGTGATCAGAACAGAATATTACGGGGCTTGAAAATGGACTCAAACCCAAATTTTTGGAGGTCAGTATTACATGAACACATGAACTGGATAAATGAAACAGATCTGCGAAATGAAGAAATCAGATGCAGCAAGACAAGGGCTCTTCCACAGGTCTGACAAGATGCCTCTGCCAGAGCAAGCATCTGTTTACTGCCAGCGACGATGATCCAGCTGAAGGCCAAGAGACAACACAGAAGGCAGGCAGGGAGGCTTCCATGGCCTGTGCAGGCAGGAGGAAGTGAAGTCATTTTCAATGAAGTCGAGAGCAGTGTCAGCAACAGCTGCTGCTTATGCATTTTTGTGGAGGTGCCAGTTCTACCAAACCAGATCAAACCTCTTCAACGCAACCTTAGGGCCAAGAGCTGAACCCAAATCTCTATAGTCCTCACTCAAGACTTCTACAGTAAAGCCATCTTTCCTTTCTAAAGAAACTGACTCTGGACAGGTCTTGTTGTATTAACACAAAAAGCCTATCATATTCAATAAGTAATAGTGAACACAACACAGAAGTCTTGCATCTTTCAAAAGCTACATGGCCATGTGGAATTCACAGGGCACCGTAAAGGACAAGCTAAAACACAAACAAACCAAATGTCAATGTAAGCCCAGGCTGCCACTGCTTAGCCCACAATTCAGCTGAAATAAACTTCACAAAGCAAGTTCCAGTAAACTTAAACCCATCTGAATGCTTCAGTATGAATCTAAATGCACTTGTCCACTCATCACAGTTAATGAGTAATTTGAGAACCAACTAATATCCATAGATGCATGAGAACGCATCCCTGTACTTAATAAGGAAGCTTCCTGTCAGCAACTTGGCACTACCTACTGCTCCTAATGGTTGAATGGTATTCTGTGTCCACGAAAAAAAATCTTAACTTCTAAATTTATTACTGTACTCATGACAGTACTGCAATCTAATACCAGCTAAGAAGGCTACAGAGTATTTTGCTTAGATACATGCTGTAGACTAAGGTCTGTCCTGGGGTGCAAGTGCAAGATGCATCTGTACACCTGAGGGCTAAATTTAGATGAAGGAGAAAAGGCCATACCGGATACTTTGGATCGTTTCATGCTTGGATTTGCAGTCAGCAGCTTTAAATTTTCCTAGTTAAGAGAGGGTACATGCAATACAGTCAATTTTATGCAAGTTAGGTGTGCTCACAGATTGTCAGTAAGCTGCTCCTACTTGAGCAGTTTGAGCAAAATTGCTACTAGACATGCAGAAAAAAACCCTAAAGCAAGATGAAAAAAAAAAAGAAGCAGGAGCTCAGGAAGTTTTCTAGATAATTCTAAGTTCATTCTCAAGATCAGGCACTCTTTCAACACTTAAACACACAAAGAAAGATGCCAGAAGCTAAAGAGAATTCCTCTGTTTCTACAGCTGAATCAGTAAGTACAAGCTTTGCCTACTCTACTGTAGCCAGGCCAAAAGTATTCTCAACTTGCAGTTTTCCACAGCTCCCTACAGACCCTTCACATTCTTTTCACTGCCTTATCTGTTTTGAAGTTTCTGTTACAGATGCTCATGCCTCTACATCAGGTAGCCAAGGTGTATCATGTCAAGCAAACATTGTGTACATCAGTTTATTCACTTAAAAATCATATGCATTTCCTCCTTGTTCTCCACTGAACGAAAGGAAGCAGGTAACAGGAACTATCCAGTAGACTGAACCAAGAATTTAAGTGAAGTAACAAAACGTGAACCCTCAAGAAAGAGGGAAATCATTTAATTTCAGAAGGGTATGTTTTTATATAAAACCACAAAAAAATGAAGCTTGAGGAAATAAAGAACATGCAACTGAGTTTTAATCTGGAGATTTATCAGTTCATACTATCAAAACAAAAACATAAAATTATTTGTAAATTAGAAAGATGCCTATGAGGTGTTGGGATTTGAGGTCAGCACTCGATGTGTTTTACTGAAAAGTCACTATTGAATATGCCATACAAACTAATCAGAAATTGCTTTGTTAACAAGATTATAGCAAGACAAAAGCTAAAACATTATTAAAAAAATACACTTCCATAAAGATTATGGAATGATTGTTTACTTCTCTTTCATAAAAATAACTACTGGAGAACACAAATTGAATTAGACATTTATTGGGCACAGCCCGCTTTTTAGCAAGCAGTTTATAGGCAAAATAATGTATAACTCAAAGAAAGACATCAGGTCAAGTCTGACCTTTAGATTTTCAAAAAAATCTATTTAATATTACTGCATATTTTATTACTATTTTACAAATTTACCACCAAGACAATGGAAATGTTTACATTTCATTTTTCAGACCATGTAAACAACATCTAGCCAATGAAAACATGGCCACTCAAGAGCACCAAAACTTAAAATGGACTTGGATCAAAATATATACACAAAAAACTCAGGTGATTATGTAATCACTGTTCAAACCAAGAGAAAATAAATTAATGTTCCAGATTATATGATTTCAAATGTAAACTCTTACATGTGATATGGGTAAAATGACTCATTTGATACATATTTGTTGTAATATTCCAATGGTCACTTCATGTAGTCACCTGCAATGGCCTCAGTTCCTCTCTACTCCCTTTTATATGCTGTTTCTATCATAGAATCATAGAATCAGTAAGGTTGGAAGGGACCTCTGGAGATCATCTAGTCCAACCTCCCCGCTCAGCACAGTCACCTACAGCATGTCAGACAGGGTTGCATCCAGGCGGGCCTTGAAGATCTCCAGAAAAGGAGACTCCACAACCTCTCTGGGCAACCTATTCCAGGGCTCCGTCACTCTCACAGGGAAGAAATTCCCCCTCACGTTCAGGCGGAACTTCCTGCGCTTCAGTTTCTGCCCATTGCCTCTTGTCCTGTCTCACGGGACAACTGAAGAGTTAGGCCCTGTCCGCCTGACACCCGCCCTTCAGGTACTTGTACACACTGATAAGATCCCCCCTCAGTCTTCTCTTCCCCACGCTGAAGAGGCCCAGCTCTCGCAGCCATTCCTCATAGGGCAGATGCTCCAGCCCTCTGATCATCTTCGTAGCCCTGCGCTGGACTCTCTTCAGTAGCTCCATGTCTCTCTTGTCCTGGGGAGCCCAGAACTGGACACAGGACTCCAGATGAGGCCTCCCCAGGGCTGAGTAGAGGGGCAGGATCACCTCCCTCGACCTGCTGGCAACACTCTTCCCAATGAACCCCAGGAGACCATTGGCCTTCCTGGCCACAAGGGCACATTGCTGGCTCATGGTCAATTTGTCATCCACCAGCACTCCCAGGTCCTTCTCTGCAGAGCTGCTCTCCAGCAGGTCAGCCCCCACCTTGTACTGGTGCCTAGAGTATGGGTGAAATTCTGGTCTTGAGCTAAAGAAGGAATTAACAGTCCAAACTGAAGCTGACTAAATCCTTCATAACTAAGCAGGGCATTGTACTAGAAAAGCCCTTTAACTTGGTGTATCTTCTCTTCTTTAAGCTCTACTTCTCCCACCACTGAACTTCTACATCTTTTTTCTATGTTGCTGATCACTCTCACTGCTCTCCTTTAGACTTCTGTAATTGTCCACACCTTTCTTGACGTCCAGTGTCCCTGTCTGAATACAATACTTAAGCTGAGGCCTTTTGGTGTCAAATACTAACACAATACTAAGGCATATTAAAGAAGTATGCCTAAAGTTTTCTTTATACATCCTGGATGCTTTTCAGTTTTTTCACTGCAGCAGGATACTACTGACTTGCAATCAATCTGTGATCCACTACAATCCTCTAGATCCCTTTTTACAGAACTGGCCATCTACCCATCTGGTATTTCTACTGGTGATTATTCCTGCAAAGTGTAGTAAGTTGTACTTTCCCTTGCTGAACAGCATCCTATTTTTTCAAACAACTGCTCCAATTTGTAAGATCATTTTGAATTCTAATCCTTTCAGTTTACTTGCAGCCCACTGCAGCTTTACATTACTGCGAATTTCATACACAGGGTCTCTGTTCTATTATCTCAGACACTAACAAAAACAGACTGTCATCAAGCACATGGCAGACCCAACAGAGCCTCACTAGAGAAATACTTCCATACAGAAACTGCAAACCATTCCTAACTTTAGATTTTTTCCCCCCTCTCCTCACAGTAAACGCATCTGGGCCGTGTTTCTCTAAGCTTACTTATGAAGAGTTCTGAAAAAATTGCAAAGGAAAATGAAATTAAGACATGTACTGCCTTCCACACACAAAAAGGATTGCTTTACAAGTTTTTTCTTAGAAGTTTATCTCAGCTATTACTCATTTCCTTGTTAGAATCCAGTTTATGCACAGAGATAGACAAAATCCTCCATAATCCACCACCTCCTTTTCCCCTTTCTTTAAGCATGTGACATCATATCCAATTGCCAATCAAAGCCCTAGAGCCAGAGGATGTTCTTTGCTCCTTATCTTTGATTTCAAAATGGGAGTATGATGGATACTCTGGCAGAAATGAGAACAGTCTATAATAATCCTGAGATTCTGAAAACCTTAAGGCACCAGTTCAGTTTCACTCATTTAACAACACAAAACATTATTTATTTGCCTTTAAAGAAATATGTGGCAGCTCACCATAGTGAATTCATCCTTGTTTTGAAATCTACGTTAGCAGTGTTCAGACAGGAACAGTAAGTATAGATTTTAAAAATAGCCTTGCAAAATATTATCTCTGAAAAAGTGGAAGCGATGCTGCTGGAATGTGGTTTGATGCCATACTGTTGATAGTATCTAGAGATGGAACAGTTGCACACTTTCTGTATTTCCAGCATAACTTCTAAAACATAATTGAAAACTCAAAAAACGTGGTATGCTCACAATATTGATGGTACACGTTCAAAGAAAGGCAGTGCTCATTTAGGCTGCGCTCATCTTTTCGTATTACAAACTTGAACTGGAAACACCACAAGTTTTGTGCCTCTGTAGCAGCAAGACACTTCAAATGAGAACATTTTTAATCCTCTAGAAACTGTAATAGAGGTCAAATGCCATTACAGTGTTTAATATTTTATTTTTAGGAAGACTGATGACACCATAGCTCATTGGGTATTAATGAAGAGACGCAACAGTCTCATTTTCTTGGGTTCTGAGCATCCTGGGCAGAAAAGTTCACACAAAAACTGGGTCCAACACACGTTCTGTGGCGAATTGTTTGCTATCCTCAGCCGCAGTAACATTTTGAAAGCTGTGAGATCTCCTTTTGCGCACATAAGCCCGCTTCGTTTGTGTTTCTCAACAGCGGAAGGCACGTCAGGGGAACAAAACTGAGCAGGAGGCATTTTAATAACGTACGCCCATTAAGTCATTTCAGCGCAAGTTAATTAAGCTGCAAGACATCATTTTCCATGGAAACTATGCTTTACGCTAGCACAACTCTACAGGAGATCTAATAGAAAACATCTTACGGTCTCGCAGTGCAGCACGAGGGACAAGGGACAAGGCACCACGCACCAGTCCGCCGGCGGCGGCTCGAAATGGCGGCGGCTCCGCCGCCCCCCCCCCCCCCGCTCGCGCGGCTGCGAGAACCTTCCAGAAAGCGCCTTCAAGGGCCCGGCCGCACCGCGCCGCGCCAGGCGGTTTCGCTTTCGCCTTCTTGGGAGCGGCCAAGCCTTTGGGTTTGTTTCTGGGCTAGCAGGGAAAGCTGCAAGGGAAAGTCAGGGAAAAGAAGTGTTTTTGAAAAGCAGAATATCCAGTTCTTCCATATCCAGTTCCTGGAAGTACTGTCAAATGGTTTAAATCCAGCCTGGCTAGCTGCTGGCGCAGCCCACGCTGAAGCAGCGCTCAGCACTCCGTAGCTGGAACCACCGTAACCTGACAGAGGAAACGAGCTGTTTTGCCCCAGCTAGTTCGCATGAGCCGGGCTCGCATTCGCCTCTGGAGCTCAGCAGCAGCCCCTTCTCCGTGGAAATGCAGGGGCAGGAGCTTTCCTAGGACACGTTTTCCTATAGGACTCTGCCTCGGTTTGTCAGACGGGGTTACGGGAAGGGGTGTAAACCTGTGACTTCTGGGCAGAGCAGATCTCCCTTTTGTTAGCCAAGCGCCTCCGCCGATTAAATTCCAACAGCCAAAAAAAGTTACTTGCCTCTAAGATGAAAAAGATCATGGAAATAACATCTGCAGGAGATAACTAGGGGATGAGAGTGAGAGACAGATGAACGAGTAAGAGCTGGGGACCACTACAAACTTCTGTGCCTGCAGGTTTGCTTAAAAAAAAACAGATTAATAAAACATAGAGGTATGATAACCAAATAAAATATTATCTATTAATCTTTTGCATTTTCACTACAGCTGTAGCCTGCACGCAAACTGGGCTGGTTACCTTTCCGTGTCCTTTAGGCGCCTGCTGCTGTCCTGACTACTTTAAAGATCAGACACTCTATCACAAATACACTTTCCAGTTAGCTGAGGATACTCCTTCAGAGGTTGTATTTTTTTTTTTTTTTTTTTTTTAAGGAAAAAGTCTTACAAGCGCAACAACCAACTCCTGGTAGCAAAGAAAAGTTTTAATTGCAAAGAGGCATTTTTCCAGGTAGTATATGTGCCATCGTTTTTCATTTCTATTAACTGAACTTCATATACTGCAAGTTATGTGAAAAGAAGATAGATGATAGAAAATTTATTGAATTTTATTTCTAGAGCTATGCTACTTTTTAATTTTTAATCGTATGACTTTATATGCCATTTACAAAGAGAACAAGACGGTACTTTTTTTCCAACTTACTACAGTGTTTAGCATATTTGCACTCTGCCTGACCTGAAGGAAAGAGTTAATAATAAATCTTGCATTCATTTTAGCTTAGTGTGGTTTTATGTCTAAAACAACCTGTTAACAGAGAGGATACGACAGAGCTGTAATATTCGCTATCCCTTCAAAACTTCTTAACCTGGAAATTGGCATGTAACATCAGTACTAAAATAAATCAGAGTAATGTAGTAATTGTCTAAAATACTGTGAACTATGTAATAAAGCTTTCTGCTGTCACAAAATATTTTATAGTTTCCACCTGCAAGGTTGTAAGATGCAGGAGAAAAAAATCTACAGGTTTATTTCTCTAAAAATTCCCATCTTTGTGAACATTGGTTTAGCTCCATTCATTTGTAGCAAATTGACACCTACAACTTTACAAAGCTCCAGTAAAACACATAATGTTCAATTTCTCCCTTCTGAGACTCTCTGTCAAGCATCATATAGGCAGGCAAATATACAGCATATAGGCAGTTAAATATACAGCAGTCAGTTCTGAAACTGTCTATTTAACATACGGAACTGAAACATGCTAAACCCAGATGCAGCGCTGTAGGAAACAATGCAAGCTAAAAGGTGTCCAGAGCATTGTGTTACCTGTGAGCACCTCCGTTATTAGTACACACCACAGCTGCAAGATGCATGCCTATTTATTTTCTACGTCTTTCTGATTTTTATGTAAATGTTCTGAGCTCACACAAATAAATAGTAAGATGTAAATAAACTTAGTTTTACTAAGTTTGTTTTATTTTATTATAGAATCTAAGGATTTTTTTTAAGATAAACCAACTACCAGCTAGCACACTTAAGCAAAGTGTAGGTTACAATATGTTCTCCAGTCATTCTGGTGAAAGCAGTAACGCTTATGAACAAACTTTTTAAGGTTATAAATATATTTTTTATAAACTATCATATTTTTTCTGGCTATTAACTTAATTTCTTCCTTACTGCCTTCACTAACTTTACCAATAACATGATTTCAGCATTCTTATGTAACAAGCTAAGTAATAATACATGTAGTTGAATACTTATTTATTTTTGAGATACCAGGCTACAAGCTCAGCTGAAGCGCTACTTCGTGGAAAATACTCTTTTAAATGTGATACATATTTGTATCACGCTTTGTATTTGGCCTTCTGTATGAAAAGATTTTATGCAATAATAATCTTCCAACAAGAATTGTGCTTACACCAAAAGATGCAAGGCAGGCAATCTATTGATATCTAACTTATCTAACTTGACAGGATGGTTTCTTTGTTTTATTTTTAATATTAACACCCATTCTGACTTCTTCCATTCCACAATGTATACAATTAGGTCTCATCTATATCAAGGAAGGACCAGAATACATTGGAAGAAAGACTTAACAGTACATATAATCTTAGAAGAGCCTGCCAGTCTCCCATTTCCATAGAGCTTATTTGGAAGACTGTATTACTTGGAGGAGAGAAAACAACAAGTTTCATCTCAGATCTGCCACAAATTTATCACAGACTTTCAGCAAAAGCATTAAAATGTTCTATACTTCAGTTACCTCACTTATTAAGATGTATAAAGAGCTCTCCTTGTTTTGAAAATCTTTTCTGTAAGAGGATAACCTAATGGAGGGGTTTAATGGAGAATAAATCCTTTTCGGGCATATAGGCATGTCTTACCATCATCCACTGCAACAATATCTCCAGCAGCATCAAAAACACGTAAGGATTAGCAGTGAACCCTGCCAGTTAAGAACACACCTGGCTCCCTATATACTTTCTTACGTATTCTTCACTGCTACAGTGTTTGACTAATCCATGTTTTGGTGAGGCATCATGCCTCAGGAACTAAGTGTCTATGAAACCCTTTGCCTGTAGGCCGCATATGAAGCAGAATCCTCATAAACAAACAGTTTTGATTTGATTTTGAAATCACCAGTTTTGCTATAAGTGGAAATTCATCCTTGGCATATGATAATCCAGTCTGGCAACAATCTTCTTCCCTGCAATTTTTGATAACCTTCCAGCAAAACAACTAACATCTGTAACCTGGAACAAACTTCCTGTGAGCGTTCAAATTACTGTCTGCCAATATGTGAGCTGCCATGAGATAACTAGCAAATGAAACCTGCATGAATATGATGTGAGGAGGAAGAACACAAGAAAGAAGAGATCTTTCCTTAAGTCTCATCTCTCTATCATCTTTCAACTTCTGAGGCATATCAGCCAGCAGTACAAAGCCAAATAAACTCTTCCTGGCTTGGTAGTTTGATTTCTATGCCAGAGTCACTGGAAGTGAGAAAAGCAACAGTTAAGGACGAAGGAGATGGAGATACACATCCAAATGGACATGAAGGGAAGGAAGGGGACAAAGAGGCAGAAGAGGGACATGACTGAGGAAAAGTTGCTTCTGGTGGTGTCAGGACAGGGAGGAAAGAAGGGAAAAACAAGGAAAGCAGCAATTGCAAAGATCACCCATGAGGCTTGAAATTATTTCTATATAATTGCAGCATTTTTCCTCAGATGAACTGAGTCCTTGATGAGCTTCCTCAAAAGCTCACATCAAATCAGTACACATTCAATTAGCACATCATGGCTCGTGTTTCTTAAGAGGAATTAGTAAAACTAAAATTTTGGCCTGACTGAGGCTAAATGCACGCTGAATTTTGAGTCATTTCAAACAGCTGGCACCATCGTGGATTAGTGACTACAGTGCCTCAGATCCCGGAAGCTGGGCTGTGATTTTGGGTCTTGCTGCAGTTTTCACTAAGCAGGTATGACTTTTGGTATGTGCCAAGCCTCAGGAGACTAACCTTCAAGGAAGGAAGGAAGAAGAAAGCTTGATTAAAAGTAAACTAAAATTGCTGCATTGAATCCTTTGAGATATTTTCATCTAGTTCTTTGTTTTTCAAAACTGACACAGCAGAACTCACTCCAACTGAGTTAACTATAAAACTTTCTGCAAAACTTCTTTTGTACTGAAGTATGACAGAATATTTCACAGCCAATTATAGACAAAACAGTTCATAAGAAAGAGAATATCAGACAGGAATCCTACTGATTACCATGATCAAGTTTAAAAAACCAATAAATTTAATATGACTAAATTGTCAGGGATGATTTTGAAACTGAAGAATTCAACTGGAGTTCATAAAGGTCCAGAAAAACAGGGAGGAAAGTAAAAATAAGATAATTCTTCTTGCTGTTTTTATAGATTAGGTAAAAACATTGTATAAGACAGGCTGTTTCCTTCTAAAAATGACTGGACTTGGTACTTTAGAATTTTGCCTAAGATGGTACAGAAAATCCCACCACAAAGCAGCAGCATAAAACTTGAAACTAAAAACTGATTAACTGATCTTAAGAGGCCTTTCTGCTTTCTATCTTCATAATGCAGGCAGTACCAGGGCATATTCCACTTTGCAGTGGAGTCTTATAAACTGAAATTTCTGGGAAGTTGTTGTGGTGAGGAAATGGAAGTTTCATTTATCTAGCCTCAAGGAACTGCAAATTCCATACTGTGTAGTCCTGCCTGACTTTTGCATTGATTTCTCTGCCTACTGATCAGTCAGAAAACTGGTGAAGTCATTTTTAAACATTTTTCATACTACCAGGACTGATTCTTCTCCACTACAGCATGGAGTTGTAAATTTTGTTTAATATATTAAATTTCCAAAGCTAAATTGCATTGGCAGTTTTATTTCCTTACTTTCCTGACCTTGATAGGTTTAAAAATCAGATACTTAACCTTGCATTAATGGTACGGGTTTTATTGCACAAAATTACACATTTAAAGCCATTATTATAACCTCTGCTCCTATGTATAAGAGACTGAGAGGCATTCATACATCTGCCTGGAAAATGCCTGGTAGAGGAAGAAGAGGAAACTTCTGTGGCATCATCTTTTTCTTTTAACTCTGTTACTAAGCTTCACTCTCCCAGTTAGTATGCCAAAAGCTCTCAACCCTAACAAAATTACATAGCTATTTCTAATCGCGATAAGACTGACAGATGCAATGTAAATTGTGGGATTCCAATTCATGAATTAGACTTTTCCTTCACAAGGAAAAGGGTTAGTCTTGCATTTGCTTATTCCATGCAAAGTTCTAGTAAAGGCAAAATTAGTGTCATCCTAACATGAGTTTGCAAAATGAGTTAAAGAAGAACCCACTAATAAAAGATCATTTTGAAGTATTGGTCCTTCCATGCTCATTAAAAATCCGCTCACTCAGCTTTGTAGTATTTAAAATCCAGGTTGCTGAAGATGTACAATGTAGCTTGTAAACTCATCTCAGGCTGGATTTGCTACAGGTGCAGTGAAGAAATACTCATGCTCAACTTGCTCGCTTATGCTTGTTTTCAGTAGTGAGTAGTTTAACTCACTTTGAGTTAAACATGTGGACAAACTTATGACAAAAAAAAAAAATCCACATTGCAGTGTAGGTATAGTTTGCAGGCTAGGCCTGACACCCCTTTTACGGCTATATAAAGAATTTTGTTAAGAAAGCTTCTAGAAGAAAACCTCAGGTCCACTTGAGCATTCTCAAGCAAGTGCTTAGCTCTGATGGAAAGTCCCCATGTTCTACCCAGCAGGTCCTTTTGCTTCATTGAGCCTTGCAGTGGCGTCATGTGGTCCAACACTGGGGAGGCAAGATGGGTCTAGAAGACCCCAAAGTTGAAGGCAGATGGGATTCAAAACTAGTCTTTCCACTCTAAAGTAAATGCAAAGGAAAAATGCTGCGTTGCCATCGCGCACGCACTTGGGGGCTGTGTGCCTCTCCAGGGACCGTCCAGCCTCAGATAAGTGTGAAAAACTAACTGTGTTCACACATGCAGTTCACCAATTCAAGCCAGACAACTCAAGTTAAGATTATGACTTTGTTCTCCATAATTTAAAGAATGAATAATGTGAAGGGGAAGCATGGGCTGCACTCCTCCACTTCCGGTAATCTGGCTGTCAGTCATATGTCTGAGGGATTTAATTACTTTTGCACAGTTAATCTCTTAATTTTTGTTCTATCTCAGATAAACGCTTTGTTAGTAGAATTGCAATTTGCAGATCTTTGGAGCAAGGTAGATTGATTCTAACTGGAAAGGTCATGTGCTTCATAATGTTATTGTTCTGTTGCATTAATTACCACTTGCAATTCAGTGTTACCCACTATGTCTGCAATTTTGCATTCAGATAGGGCAATCCAGTAGTTACCAGACCTTATCAATATGCAATAAAAAGTGCCAGCTCTTGTTTGTGCTATCACTGGGAAATGCCAGATGGCCTTTTCTGGCTCATGACCCAAATAGATTTGCTGGTTATGTTGTTAGTTTACTTCAAATGTTTAATTGCTTTAATTGTCACAGTGCTATGTTTTCTAATAACATTTCTTGAAAAAACATAAATTTATTCTTTTTACTAGCCATTTCTCTTTTAAAACTTGATACTAAGTATACACTAAGGTTAGACTCACAGGATGAAGATAGATTTTTGTACTGAAAAGAAAAACCCAACAAAAACTTGGAAATACAAAAACTTTAAACTTCATTGTATCCATAGGGCTTTATGGTTCACCTTAGATTTAGTAGAATCCTGTGGAGACCTTTTAAATGCAGTAAAATATCTGCCCCAGGTAAAATTGCCAACACTGTGGAACAAAGGTTTTCTAAGTGGTGGTTTATAATGCATGTGGGATTTGAAAAGTACATTTTTCCTTTTCTCAAAGATAAGGCTTATTAAGATGGCATACCACCTTGGAGGCAATAATGGTTTTTTCCATACTTCAAGTTTGCAGTAATACTATTTCTTGTAAGAAAACAAAAAGAGGGTTCTTTTTTTAGCTTAGATGAGGTTAATGCTATCTGACCCAGTATTGTTACTGTAAAATACAGATTTAAAAGCACTCTTGCTCTTATAAGCACAGGAATGACCACTGCCAAGATAAATCACCAATATTCAATCTATATTAGATTTAAATCTTTCTTTTTGGTACTGTGTTTCCTTCACATCTTCACAAGTTAAGGTGTTTGAGGCATACATTGCAATTAAATAAAATATATTCTAGAGATGAGAGAAACCTATTATCTAATCCAGATCAGGACTTTAAGTATATTAGCTAAATGCTTTCAGGAATCAAATACCCAGCCGCGGCCTAGTATGTGGCCTACTACCCCACTATCCCACTATCAAACTGCCCTGTGTTTTGAAGACATTCAGATTCAAAAGTGTATCTACTGTAATTCCTTTAGGAGGTACTTCCTTTAGTTGACTTGTCAAACAGAATACATTGTTTTAAATATGCAGATTGTTCTGAAATGTTTAATTGCATGATGCTTCGTATTAAAGTAAGGCTTGCTGAACATATTAAAAGGCGGGTGAATCACTTTAAAAAGCATAACAGGCATGCACACTTCAATTATGCCAGTGCTTCACCTGTAAAGTATTGTTTCAAGCAAAGCAGATTTAGCAGAACATTGGCTTTATGGTAGCATCAATTTGTTAACTAAATTAGAATGATATATATCAAAAAACTATTGCCTATATATCAAAAAACTATTGCCATAGACTTATATTTTAGATCTAGTTTAAACAATAGAGGAAACAATTACCAACATGAAAACTCTCCTAAGTGGCATCCAGTAACACAGCTGGTTGGGACTGTATAGCTTTCCCACTCTCGACTAGAGGCCTGCATTCCTAGTAGGGGCATCCTGGTAGAAGTTTTCTTCAGAGTCCCCAAAACCTCTGTTTGATTTAATTGGAATTTGACTGCAAAAAGCTAGTCCTTCAAATTTTTTCTCAAATCTACTCAGAAATTCTGCATAAATATGCTTAGTTCTTCGATTGTTCCTTCTTTCCTCATCCACCCTGCCGTTCTTTACACATCTTCTGATACAAGCCTAGCTGTAATCAGTAAATTAGGACCATTGCATAAAATTATAGATAAATGTAGGTTGGAAGTCACTTGGTCCAACCTCCTACTAGATGCTGTAGAGGTTTGGCTGTGAGGATTTGGTGGGGTCGGCCTTGGCAGCCATGTTAACGTCAAGCTAAATGGCACTGACGGCTGTCACTTGGTTCACAGAGTGAGTCTTTCCATCAGAGAAGCATGATTTGCCCTTGGCAAACGGGTGCTGGCTGCTCCCGTAACCTCCTCACCCTTCACGTGTCTGGAAGCCATATCACATCCATGAAGATTTGGTCTGTACGTTTTCCAGGCACTGAACTGAGGCTGACTGGCCTGTAGCTCCCTACATCCTCCTTCTTACCTTTTTTAAGATCTCATTTGTTGGCAGTGTCATTAAATTCTGACATTTGGCTAGGGCCTGGATTTTATTCTATTTTATTTTGTTGTCCTGAAATTTCTCTCATTTATTCTTTCCAGTATCTCCTATTGTATTAGAGCTTAAGGGAAAGTTTAATAACCAAAAATACAACTACTTTACTGCATATTATTTCATTTGTTCCAGAACCAACCTCACTAATTCCTCTGCCCTTTTTATTTACATTCTATTTTTGCAAGCAACTACTCTGTCCTTTAATAGTTGTTAAGACAGTCTATGCAGATTTAACACTTAATCATTCCTCATTAGTTCGTCCTTCCAACTCCTGACTCACTTTTGTGAATATTAATTAGATTGTTAAAGGCTTGGTGAGTATATGGGTCTCAGTCTTTCCTTTTTGGAAACTCTAATTCTAATTCAAATTCTAATTCAAAGGACTAGACAACCCATAGCCAACCGTGACATCTCTGGATTGGAAGGAGAATAATATTTTCACTTCTCATTTATGTTCAGAGCACCTCAATCACTTCTGTAAGTCCTGACTGCTATTGACTTCCCAAAGGTTTTCAGTTGTGGAGACTGACTTTTATTTCTGAAGAAATAAAATTATTCTCTCAATAAACAGGAGATGCAAAGGAGCAATTCAGAGAAAGAATAAAGAAATATTTTAATTAAGTACTGGAATAGACAGGTTGTTATACAACTGCTTGGTTAATGGCATAAATATTGATCAATAACATAAAGTAGTATTAATGTAAATGTTCTTTTTCGTAGTGGTGCAGCTAAGCAAACTTTTTGGGAAAAAAATTAAATTTGGTGATACCTACATGGAATTAAGAAATAGAAAAAATGCAAGAAAAAAGAGAAACAGGCAAACTGTTACCTTTTAAATAAAATCCCTTAATTCTATTGTCATTTGAAATTTTTTAAAATATTTCTTTTACTCTATTTTTCATTAAAAGGCTAGAAACATAAACAATTTTTCTGACCTAACATAATATTTTTTCCAATTTCTGATTTGTCATAAATACTTTCATTCTCAAATTTAAAAAGTTGAGTTAGGAAATCAATTTTTATTATTTAAATTCATTTTCTCAACAAGCAAATCAATAAACAATACTTAATAGGTAAAAGAAAGTTCATGAAGCTGCTCAAATACATATTCCCATTTAAAGATCGCATACTTTGAATACTACACAGTATCTAAATTATGAGAGGGGCATGTTAGCTAGAACAAACAAAAAGCTAGGGAAATGTTTTTAGCTTAAAAAAAAGTTTCAGTTACATTAGCATAGGTCACCTTCAACTTCTGTATTACAGAAAGTGCTTATTTTTATGCATAGTCCTATTTGACAGAGGGGTTTGTATTTTCCTCTAGGATAAAAAACAAATGGTACTGAAACTCCTGCAAGTCCCTTAGCTCATTCATTATGTTGAGAGAACTAGAATATTAGTGCAGGAAACAAAGCGTTCAAAGAAGAAAATGGAGGTTGTTATGGTAGAAAAATACTATTAGTGTGTCACTCGTCCTCCCAGTGCTCCACACGCACGAAGGGGACTTGGACACTTGAGCAGAATTCTATGTCTGCTGCGCTCTCATGGATTAAATCTTTCTTCAAAAAAAGGAGCAAATACAAGAAACATCAATCTTCTGTTGTAAATAAATTAAACAGCGTGCTCACATCTTTCACATTATTGGTACATGTTTAAAACAGTGGCACTAGCCTGAGGTCTATTTAAAATAATTTGCATAGTTCTATATGAATGACTTCAAAAAAAGAAAGGGAGTGATGGAGAAACCAGGCATGACTTGCAAAAGTTATTTTTCAAATCAAACTGTAGGACATCTTAATTGGTATGCCTTAGAAAAGTATTTTCCATTTTCAGGAAGAGAGATGTGGGCTCAAATCTTTAAGGCTTCATCAGACTTCAAAAGATGCTAACACTTCAGAGAAGATTTACATACGACCAGTTTTCCTTAAGAATCTTTAGTATCTTAAGAGAAGATGTGGGCTCCCAACGAGCTGAATAACTTCATGCCTTTTGCAGTCATCAAAAATATGTTCATTTTATTGTTTCACTATGCTTTAGAATGGCAACATTTTTATCTTGTGGTATCTACAAATACACAGAGATGTTAACCCGTAGATTACTTTGAGCGTAATAACACAAGAAATAATAAGTGATGTAATTCTGGAACAACTGCACTGAAATCAGTGGAGCTGTTCCAAATGTACCAGTATATCATCATCATATAGGAGAGCAGAATTTAGCTCACCATGTTTAATTGTTTGAAAACACACAAGATCAGTTGGTAACATAAAGGCTGATAGTGGTCCTTAACACTTAATGCGTGCTCCCGGAGCAGGAGAAAGCTGCTGCCAGTTGGTAAAATATTACCCTGGTTCTGCTGGATTTGTGCATTCTTGAGTAATGGCTGATCTAATTTAATTAAATGGCTCAGCAATATTGTTACAGAGGTTATTGTTAGTGTTGGGTGATGTGATTCAGACAAAAATAAGACTCAAACTTTCTACTGAATATTCAAAGCATGCAATTTTGACAACCTGAGAAAAAAACTATTTTGTATACCTTTGTGTTTCTGCATTTACCTAAATGAGAAAAGAAGGGGCTAATAAACAGAAAATAGGCCTATCTAGGATTTCAAAGAGCTTTATAAAACATCAAGTGAGTTAGTTCCATAACAACTCAGAAGGCAAATAACTTATTATCTCTATTTGACACATGGCTGAACTGATCAGGGGTTTGGAACAGCTAACATATGAGAAGGAACTAAGTAGACTAGGACTCATCAGGTTGGAAAAGATGGCAACTATAAAATCCTGAACAGCACGGAAAAGGACAATAATTATTCATTATTTCTCATAATACGTAGACCAGAAAACACTCAGAAAAAAGAAAGGAAAAACTTTTAAAAGCAAAGGGAAATACATTTTTAGGCATAAGCAACTCACTAAGTCACTCACACTTCTAAAAAAAGAATAGCAATTTGGCAAATAAGTCTTTGCATCATCTGCACCTTAGAAAATAGTTCTTTCTATAAACTGCATAAAACTCCATTGAAGAAACAGAGGAAGTATGATGAGGATCAGAAGCAGGGAAAGAGAAAAGAGAAAATACACATTGCCTGATTCCAGGCAAATCACTTTTTTTTTAACAGAGATAACCTACAGACTATACACTGAAGCATACAGTACTATTTTAACTAATGCATTTTAATTGTGGAGCTCATTGCCATAGAACTATATGGAAACCAAAAGTATAAGTGGATTTTAAAAGGAATTAGGCAGATTTATGAGAGCTGCCAGGGATGGTGCAAACGTAACCGTTCCTCAGGAAAGCCCCAAAGTGTCCATCGCCTGGGCTGAATAAATATGCCAAGAGTGTGTTTACCTTGTGCTCCTCCTGTTTCTTTTACTAACTGTTACTGGAAATTGCTGGAGACAAAGTAGTGGACCAGAAGTGTGTGGCCAGTCCAGCAGTTTTTATTTTGTTTTCAAAGGAAGGCATAAGTGAAATCCTGTTCTCCTGAAGTCAGCAAGCGTTACTGCTGTCACTGGCTCCTGCACATCATCCCGTACGTTCACCCTGTATAGTATAGTAAAAGCCAAGCTAGAACCACAAAACAGTCTCTATTTCCTGCAAAAGAGAACATTACCTAGACCTTCCAAAGGCTGCATTTCAACTCTCTTCACTTCTCAAGAAAACAACAAAAAAACTCTCTTTGCATATTCCTGCCCAGCTCCAGCATTTAAATATTTCAGATAATTTGCATAAGACACCAACTGTTATTATAAACAATCCACTGTGATATCTGTTGTGAAAAAGAAATTTTTATAGGAAACTAACACTCTAAACCCACTAATAACTATACCTACGCCAACAGAAATCCTTTAAGGTTTGAATTTTTTTGCTTCTTCAAGTAGGTGGTCCAAAGCACTATATTGTTACAATAGTCATGAATAAAAGAAGTCCACTTTGGGCTATGTAAGTGAGCTGCTGTCCTGGGTGACACAGCATCATTGTTCATACAGGAATGACAAACTGGCTGAAACAATTAACAGGATTATAACCTCGGTTCACTCTTAATGGCAAACCTGGACTGAACTGCTTGTAACCACATTTTTCAAAAATAATCTGTTAATACAATCAGTAACTGTAACATCCCTGCTTGCTGGGCAGGTAGGTAATGTACAGGTAATAAAAAAAATGCGTGTGCTGCAAAAAGGAATACCCTACATTTAGCAGTGAATGAAGGTTCCACACTATATTTAATTATTTTTACTTTAAAATATTATTCCCTCCTTGCAGACTAAAACTTCTAATGTTCTATTTGTGTAAATCACTGTGGCAGGGAACATGCATCACAATCGTTCAGCTTGCAGTAGAATAATTGAATGTGGGGGGTTTCATCGTGCTCGTGTAAGAGATCCAGAAGATATTTCATAACAGCAGTAAAGTAACTCCAGGGAGTGTAGTTATCATGATTATCATCAGGCAATTACTGTCGAGCTACTGAAGGATAAGAGACCTTGAGATGCATTACTTGCATCATAACACTGACATTAAGAGTTCAATTATCACATAATACCTGCTTGTTTATCTTGTTTTACTATTTAACTTTCTAGTACGTGTAAAGGGAGAAAGGCAACAATAAAATATACATACAGGGCAAAAAAGCTATAGAAATGTACCTGAAAAGAATGCATAATAATTAGGATTTGTTTTATTTAAGAAAAAATAATACATCTTTTTAGAAGAATATTCAAAGCTCTTTTTGGAGAGCTTCTGCAACTGTTTCCATGGATTCTAACTTAATAAACACTTAAAACACAAAAAGCTACTTGTAATCTCACAACTAATCCCACCGTGATTCTGTAAGGCCTTGATCCAGCAAAGTGCTGTTCATTCTGACTCACTCCAGCAAAGCACTTAACTCATGCTTAGCTTTAAGCACTTGAGAATCCCTCTTTGACCTCAGTAGATTTAGGCATGATTAAAATGAAGTATATGTTTAAACTGCTGTGGGATTTGGGGTTCTAAAAAAGAGGAGGGTTTTTTGTTTTTTGTTTTTTGTTTTTTTTTTTTTTTTTTTTTTTTTTTTTTTTGAAGGAGGAAAAATAGTATTTATGTAAAATATAATAACAGAAAAATAAAGATATTCTAAAATATTCTGAGGAGGTTAAAATTCTCTAAGAAATATGTCACTTTAAACATATATTATTATGTGTTGAAAATTAAATGTACATATAACACTGTGTAAGGCATATTGCCTAGCCTGTTGCCTGTGGACTTTTGCTCTTCAGATTTTTTACTTGTAATTATGCTTTATTGCTGTGGATAGTCAATAGGATTAATACTGACTTGATTTGAAATTCCTGTGCTTAAATGGCTGACTTGTCTGGATCATTTTCTGAATACTGGGCCAGTAGTTTTTTTTCTTAGACAGAGCCCTCATTAATTTATGGCATCCCATTCAATTTCAATTGAATGTCTTCCTTAGAAAAAAGGATTTTTGTGGTTGGCAGTGAACTAGATTGAGACAGTTCCAAGGAAGCACAGTTTCATACAAACATGAAAGCATGGGCAATTTATCATGTTTACTGAAAGTCAATCTTTGAGAAATATTACGGGGGTTTCATTGTCTTCATCATTTTCTATCATAAAGATGCATAGTCCAGCAAAGAAATAACCAAAAATATGAGGGAAGGCATATGTCTTTGGCCACAGGTATACACAGCATAGGATATATGTACCTATACTTAGACTCACAGATTTCAATTTCTTAGCTTTTAATCAAATCTGTTATTAAATTAGCTTGCACATCTTTATATCACCCTACACTTCAGATATATATACAATTGAAAATTAATAGCAATTACTATTTATAATAAACATAATTGAGTTTAGCATGGAATTCTAAGTCTAGAAGATCCTCATCTTCATGAGATACTGAGCTTGCTTTTTACACCAGTTAACCTTGCTGCAATAGAGGCAAAATCTGCAGCAATAAAACTTGACTATCCAGTGCAGGGTTTTCTCACTAAACTTCTGTGCTGGATTTAGGGGTTGTTTGGGTGGCAGGGACCACAACAGTGGTCCAAACAGTGTTTTCTGAACCAGTGCCTGCCACACTGCTTTCCCTTGGAGAAGGGAATAGGAAAATGCCTTGCTCCTATGACGCTGCTGTGCTCCCACAGAGACCTTACTCCAGAGATTGCCACAACAACCAGAAAGAGCTGAAGTCTGGGAGCTGTAACAGCAGCTCTGAGGGAGAAACGTGATGGGATTCTGAAGCAGAATGTGAACTACAGTTATAAAATAACTTCTGTTCCCTATTTAATGGATTTGTACTACTAATGTTGTAATTTTCATTTTTATTTGTTTTTCCACATTTAATATTTGTCAAAGGTCCTTATTCTATTCTGTGGCTTTGAGTTCCATAGGTTAGTTATTGTAGTCTAGGCAGGCTCCTAAAATCAGATGTTTTCCTCAGACCAGCAGTGAAAGGGTGGCAAACTTAGAAGCATGAGAGCTATAGAAGCATGTGAGGAAGTACAATCTGCTATACAAAGGGGAAGAAAAACATTCGTAAGGTAAAATTAGAAGCAAGAAAGGTAAGAAAGAAAACAGTCAGAGTAACAGGACATGATAACCCCTGCTATTCTGCTTCCCTTGATCATTGTGGCATCCATGTGGAATTTTATATTGCAGTTTCCTATTGATCATCCAACTGGCAAATTAGGTTCAAAGGATTCATGGAAATTTTCTGAAAACCAGCTATTTTGCTGTGTACTGCACTTCACTCCTAGCAAAACTATAACACTCTTCCCTGTACTGACTGCTAGCAGCAAGCTAGGATATGTTTACAGGGCTTTTAAAACTATAAGGCAGCCTTGCCACACTCAGTGACCTCCAAAGTGAGTAGAATTGCAAATGGCAAAGACTGAATTTAATTCAGTACCCAGGATGCCATTAATGTTTTACATGCGTGATCAATGAGCAGAACTGTGATGTGAAAAGAACTGACTATTCATGGGAATGAAATTGTCTAACCTTAATGTCAAAGACAGAATACTATTTTCACTTTGACAAGACTGTTTTGGACTTCTTCCAAGAACAGTGATGTACAAAAAGCTCATTAGAAACTTCAAACCAAATAACCAACCAATGTCCTTTGTCAGGTCTAGAGTAACTTAGGGTGTAATTGATTATGTTCATATGACTTATTGGCCATAGCATGTATAATATGATATAATACAATGAATATCTTTGCAAAATCCTCCTGAACAGCTTTGCCACATTATTGTTCTAACCCTCATATTTCTTCTCCTACCCCTATAGCTTATTGTTGCTATTTGAGGCTGTATTTTGCATTTATACTTAATGGTGTTGTGTGATTAAGTCATACAAAAAACAGACCTCTCGATTTAAATGCTTCAGAGACACAAAAGCATCAGGCTTAGACCTGTCTTTAACACCACTACCTCAAGATTTAAATATAGATTGTACACTCCAGAAGGGATCATTACAATCAGGCAATTAGATGGACCCTGTATGATACCATCTGTCTGAGTTATGACAGGGAAGATGAATTCCAATCCTTCCTCTACCTATCCTTCACCAGCAATTCATCACATGCTCACTTCAGGTTGCTAGCCCTTAAAATGAGAGCTGTACAGTAGGTGATAAAAAGAAGTGTCATAACCTGTGAAATTTATAGCTTTCTCTATCTTAAAACTAGCAAGAGGTATCAGTGACCTGTACTCGGTTTCAGTGTAAGTACTGACCTACTAAATCTACTTTACTGTATCCATCAGTTCTGATAAATTTAAACCGTATCCCACCTAAGATCAAGCTTCTAAGCTTCTGCAGAGAAGGCCAAAAACCTACTGAACTTAAGAACAGTTATGTCCAGATGGAAGACACTTTTGAGCATTAAGAAAAACAATTTACTCACATTAGCCATTGATTCATTTGGGCAGAGTAGAGCAGATCAGGAGCAAAATGCTGTGTTCCATCAGGGAAGAAATTCCATCCTGCTGGCAGTCAGTCACCCTGACTCACCCACACTGGGCAAATCACACCAGTGTCTGATCCTCCTCAGTCCTTGCTCCCACAGGCAGATAAATGAAATTTGGAAGGAGACACAAAGAAACTTTTGGGGGATTAGGGGCAGTCATCCTCTGTTGGGCTAGTCAAACACACCATCTCCATGACCTGTTGAGGAAGACAGAGTGCTGAAGATCTGCTGTTGTTAATAATTCTTTTGCTGTACCATGCTGCTTGCCTTACAATTCAGTTATACAGACCTCTACTCAACCTTAGCTCCTTAGCTTTACTTGAAACAATTTAGGAAGTCATAGGGTGCTGTAAAACCCTTATTTCTATCAAGAAATTCGCTTCTAGTGTGCATCAATATATATTAGAATATAACAGCAAATAAAAAGATCCAAATGATTTTTAACTGTTCTGAATAGAAAGGTAAAAATACAGTTAGCAACCTGTACATATATCCATACAACTTTCAAGATAATCCACAGACATGAAACAGATGAAATATTGGACTGCTTGATCTTTCCATTTCTGTTCATAAGATTCATTGGTATAGTAAGAGTTCAGAGGTTACCACTATATGCTCTGGTAGCCATGTAGTGATATTGGGCATTTTCAAGTAATGGCATATTTTACGACAAAGTTCACATTTCACTAGGTAAAGAGTCATTCAACAGTCATAACTGTACCTATGCCTACAGATAGACATAGCAAAAATAGCATAGAAGTCCTTGCTTGTGTAATGCAGAGAGAAGCTGCTCATAGAATAAGCAGAAAAATGAATATAGCTGAAAAGCATAATATAATACATTCATTAAACTCTGTATTTGTTTAAATCATCAAAAAATAATAATCATTTACAGTAGCAACTCAGCCCTGAGCACTGTAAAGATAATCCAAATTTTTCAGAAGAAAAGTTTACAAAAGGTTACGAAAATAAGTCTTGCATTGTTTTTTCTTTTAGTCAAAATCCATTAGTTAAAAAAATCTTACATTAATTTTTCTGTCTACTTTTATGAGTTTTTTGCTGTTGTAAATTTACTGTACGGTCTTTTCCAGAAAAATAATTGTAGTATTTTTTTCCAAACAACTTCAATTCGCCTTTAAATATCCATCTTTAAAACCCATTTTTATTATTAGAATTCCATTGAATACGAGGAAGTGCTTTGCCTGTTGTAGGCATGTCGCTTTGTAATATTGCCTTCCAGACAAAATGCCTTTTTTCTATCCAGATAAGAACATCTCTTTCCTGTTGACATTATCCTTTTCCTACATCACATCATGTATCATGTATCATGTAACACTGGAGAAGATGCAACACATTCTGTTTTCTCAAAGATCTGTTAGCACAACTACATATTAATAAAAGCTTTCTGGGGCAGTATTCCATTCCTGTGAAATCTCATACCCTGTATATGTAAAGAGTTAAACCCTTCTTTATGATTGCAGCCACTGTACCTATGTAGCAGCATAGTTAAGAGGAGAGATGGAAGCGAATTCCTGGGAGAAATAACGATACGGAAAGGAGATTTGTGAAATTATAAGCAGGAACACAGATCCTGGTGATTCAAGTTTTGTAGAAGTGCATGGTGCACCTTACTGCGTCAGCTGCTTAAGCAGAATTTTAGTCTTTTCCTGTTTTCATTGTATACTTTCTGTGGCCTGCATGTTTCCCTTCAGCCTAAATGAGGGAATTTAAAGTATCTGAACTCTAGACAGTAAAAATGAGATAAGTTTATCTTTACTGGACTTCACAGTATTTTCCCATGTGGCAATGAAATAATTATCTCCTGAATTCAAGGTATCATTACCATAAAATTCAAACTGGAATCTAGTTGTTTATTCTGAAAATTACCTTTTACAAATAGGAACAGAAATTTAGACTGCAAAAAGACAGGTGGTAAATCAATTCAAAGCAGAACTGGAGAAATTAAGTGAGTTAGAATAAGTCAAACCAGTCCTAGGCCAAATGCCATTAAGAAGCAGTTTGTGAGCAATGAAGAAAGTTTCATTGCCATGGGCTGGAACAAAAGTGATTGCAAGCTTGCATCATGTTATGACACCAAATTTCATGAGCTTTCATCTATCTATTAACTACAACAACTTATTGATGAGAAACAGCATCCCTAGAAGCTGCTCTGATACACTACAAAATTGCTGCAGATAATCAGGTATGCAGATCACTTTTTTGGGACACTCTGCCAGCATTAAACTTACACATATGCAAAAACATCCTGAAAGCTCAGATTCTGAATGAAATCCAGTAGTCAAAAATTGAATTTATTTCTGGATACCCATTTAAACACAATTTGCAAAGTATGGGCTAAGAGCCACATCTAGCTCACTTTAATGACTGCGGTACAGTACCAGCAATGGAGTAAAATGTATCCTTATTGATTTAAACACTCTTATTTTCCATAGTAAGCTTATTTTCTATAGTTGTTCTAACTATACTAAAACTCAAATGTTTGCAGGAAAAAGAAAACATCTAAGAAGGGGAAGTATTGTCAAAGTGAATTCATTTGCAAATTCAAGATAACATTTGCAGTAAAAAAAGATGTTATATTTGCCCAGCTATTTCTCTAATGATTTTTACTGCCTTCTAAATTTGTAATTATGCAGACATATCTGAGAGTTAAATACTGCAGAACATTATATATGAATTATTGTTTCCTAATATTTTATCAAAAGTATAATCATATTATATGGAGGAAAAGCTAGTTTTTCAGTTGTTTATGCCTGTGGATATATTTACCTTACGTCTCTGATGAAATTTGTAAATGCAGGTGTTTTCTGATTATCAAGAACATTTTACATAATGCATATGGACTAGCAAACTTGTGGATACAACCAACATGTAAAACTTCACTTTGTTCTTACTCTATTTCTACATCCCTCCAAAAACTGTTCCAGTATTTGTTCTGTCTCCTTGGCACGGCTGGAGGAAGCGAAGCAGTAACACCTAGAAACTGTCCTTTCCCTCTCAGTGTGTCGAGGTACTCAGGACAGTGAGTAATGGAACAGGCTTGTGGCTAAATTGCTCAGTGGATGACTATTCAGTAAAGAGGATTTTCTAGAGGTAGGTAACCCAGGCAAGATAAAGTTCATTGCATCATTAAACAGGCTTTTTCTCTAATTAACATGGGCTGAACATATCACTGGCCTGATTTAAAATTCCAACCATTCTGGTTTAAGCAGGAGTCCGGATTACGCAGACTCCAGCTCTGCCATCTGAAGAAGGGCAGTGGCTCCTTGCTGTAAGCCCCAGCCTGTTTGTGCAGCAGAAACTGTGCATTTTTGCTGTATTTTTTGAGTAGCCATTCATAAAATTCGTGCAAGTTTTTCATTAAGACATTTCTCACAGAAATGAGAGTTGAACACTTTTTTTATGGTGGTGCAAATGTATGTTTTATATAAGGCACAAGCTCCTTTGATCTTAGTAGTTTTTGATGACAGCTGCATGTCAGGTGTCCGTCTGGATTTCTATGTAATTTTCCAAGCCATATGGTGATCCAAAATCACGTAGTTTTGCCAGGGTCTTTTTAGCATTTTAGTATTGGATAAGGAAATCCAAAATGTGATAGGATTTAAACCTTGATCCTTTGATATATATAAAGCTGTGGGCCCCCAGCATCACAAACTAGCTTTGCTCCAGCTAAGGAATGAGGAAGACAGAATGGAAGTAAGTTTTGCTGTGGTTATATAAATAGTTGCATAAACTTCAAGCTCATGACACTTGATAGTAATGACTTTGGAGAAAAGTTGTAAAGATTGTGCTTTCATCGTCACGTGCACCGTTAAGGCTAAGACAATAGTCTTAGTAGTAGCCATACCAAAAAGACAAAGGTGTAGGAATTTCTGAAGGGACAGATTATGTACAGTGCAAGTATGTGCCACCTCACACAACAGCACCCTAATCCTCACTGAGGCTTAACGGTACAGCTGTACATTTGCACTTCATGACAATTTGGCATGATTTTTAAAAAGTGATACCAAAAAAAGTATCAGGGTTTCAAATGTTTCTGATATGCAAAAAAGAACTTTGAATGGGGGAGCAAGGAATTACTACCATGTTCTGCTGATCTAAGCAAGTGAAAACTGGAGAGCAAGAAGTGGAGGGGCAGACATTGCCATAGGCCAGTGAGCATTAATAAGGATACAGTTTACTAAAAGGTAGTGTGACATGGGAAATATGAAGACACCTAAGAAAGACAGCTCATAGAGAGCAACACAGACATAAAAATTAAGCAAAAAAAATCGCTTGATGAAATATGTGAGTCTCTGAAAGGTTTGCAGTTAGAGTCCAGTTCTTAAAAGCTGATGCATAAATTCTACAGTATCTGCATAGTAAACTCAAGGATTTAAAATACTCTTCAATTGGACATTTTTCTCCATAGGAAATGTGCTAGAAGCTTTCCTTTGTAATCTACAGTTAAAGAGATTATTATTCTCTGATAGAGTAGAATGATCTGACACACTGTGTACCACAACCAAAAGCAAAATATTAGTTGGAAAAAGCATGTTGTTTGCATTTAGAGAAAAGCAAGAATGTAAAAAGCACAAAAAAGAAGGAAAAAAGAGCAAGGAGAAAAATTAAAGTATCTTGACTGTTAGTGCTTTCTGATTTCAGAGCACCAGTTCTAGAGATTCCAGTTCAACAAATCCTTTCATGTCTGAAATAATGAAAAAAAGGCTTCTAGTTAAATACTTGCTTAAGGTTTTGAAAATAAGAAAAGGTCAAAACATTTAAGTGGAAACAGAAAGAGAAAGAAATACTATCCATACCACCACTGCCTGCAAATTAATACCTCCTATTTGGCAGAAGAGAAAGTGGCAAATACAGAAAAAGGCACAGTGATACTTCTTTAAATTATGCCCTTGCTGCTATCAAACACCTCTCACTGGAGGTAAAGTCCCATCAGGATTCTCCCCAAAAGCCCAGTACTGGACTTTCGGTATTCAAAAGCAGTGGAAAGGATGCAGGAGTAGGCACTAACCTGTTCTTGTTGAGTTCTTGCCACTGACTGAGCGAGAACTGGGAAACAACTACAGCGCGGCATGGGCTAGGATCCTACAGCCAGCTGACATGCCACCATTTCTTATGTTGAAGGCACATGGGATTTAGGATATGACCATTTTTGACACATTGGGCCAAACTCATTCCTACTGTAACTCTACCAGTGATAACAGACTTACTTACATCAAAGATGTGTTTGGACCACCGCCTTTTCACAAAGATACTGCAGCTGGAACTCTGGAAAAAGAAAGGTATCTTATTTTTGTTGCCTCAGGCATGCTGTAATTTGTTGTTCAGTTCTGTTAATTTAAGCACTTAACCAAATAGTTCACTTAGTAGAACATATTATTAAAAGTATTTTGCTGAAGTTTTATTACAGAGTTTCCAACACGTGAAAATATTTTCACAGGACAGTATTTAAAAGGAGTCTGACCACAAAAGTATTCTTGTGAAGACGCAGCAAACCATTCCTGATGGATTTCTACAACAATATCTTTTGCAGCTGGCAGGTTTCTTTTTAATACAATACTATTCTCATTAAGGGATTTAAAACTAATCAGTTTGCAATCTGTTCTTAAACATCTAGATTCCTATGAGATTAAAAATAATGTTCAGTGATACATTCTCTACCTACATTTTATCATTCTCTAATTATGTTCCATCACAAGGGCATAAAAAAGCACAACATCCTACCATTAACACTGCAAAAGTGGGCAAAACTGTGTTGCCTGAGTATTTGGGATCAGTTAAACTTCCTTCTGTTCTGGAGTTTATTTTCACTTGTATAAGCCTCCATGTGAGCAGGTGTGCATTTCCTCTGTACTTCATTCCAGAACCTTTCTACCTATTCTTTGACCTTTTCCTTATCTAATGTATCAGGTTAATATGAAATTGATCCAAATTAAAGTGAAACAAAGACTTGTATTTGAATTTTGCCAATTAAAAAAAAAAAAGACTATTTTGAGGGGGCAAAAGTAAACATTTTGTGCCATGAAATAAACAAGTATTTTGCAAAAAATACAGCTGCCATTTAAAAAAACAGATCAGTGATTAAAAATTGCATTGAATTCTAGTTATTATAGTTGTGGCTTGAGAGAAATCCAGCTCTTGTGAAAGAGATGTAAAAAGAAAAAAGTTAAAAGCTAAAATTGTCTGTTAAAAAAACAAAGCAAACTGATACCCTATTAGAGGACAGTCATTCCTGTCTTCCTCAGCAAAGCACAGTAGATATAAGGGCATAAGCAGAGCAATAGTAAAATCAAATTCATTGCTTTAATTGATTGTACTATCTGCTTTTGGCTTGTGCCTCACATTTTCTGAATTTCCACAGAACGGTACCCAGATGTAAATCAGTGTGCAACCTCTTCCTGGTACACCGTTCACCCAGGATAAAGAGTCAGAGCCGGAGCCATGGGATCATGAGGTTGATCTCATTCAAACTCTCTGTCCTTCTGGAGCTGAAGAACCTGAATTTCCCCCTTCACATTGGTAATGCTGAAGTCTTCCAAAAGCCTTGGTTTTAATCAAAACGCTTACAGTGCCTTCAGCAGCACTGGCTGAGCTGGCTTGCCCAACAATGCAGCTCCCTGGAAGGCCACGCCACCTTGAGAAGCAGGCTCCTGCGAAGCGCCGTGCGAGCAGTTCCCTGGAAAGGGGCCTTCCGATGCTCGCTACAGCTCCAAAATCAAGCGCCTCTGAGGGGCAGCGAAGGCTGGGGTGGGCGTGGGGAACCGGTACTGTGTTCATTCAGCATCTCTGCAAAATACTTCTGCTGGCAAATAGCCGATAAGGGAAATGATAAAACAGGTCAGGAGAGAGCCATCACCAAGAAAATATAGTAATTTATCAGTAAAAGTACAATCACATTGTCAGTTTAAAAATCTCGAGTAAAGCATCTAAATAAATCTTAAAATATGTGTATAGAACCTTGAAAATTGACTATTACTTATTAATAATACCATTTCTGCATACGTATACATACGCGTTTGCAAATGTACACACATATATTTTTATATATACATATAGGTACGCATATAGATACATTCCTGCATTTGTATACACACATGCGCATACAAAATAAACTCTCTTTTAAAGCCACACAGAACTTGTGTTTCTGAAAAAAAAACTTTCAAAAAAACCAGAATGTGGGTAGGTAGGATAAAATCCAGTTTTGCAGAACGGTTTGGTATATGTGAATACAGGTAAATATATCTCCAGTGTACAGATATCTATCTACATTTCTAAGATAAGAATCACATTACATCAGAGATGATTGAAGTCGTAGTAATAGACATTTCCCCAAAGATATGCAAGTACTAGTCATTAAAAAGTGTTTCTTTTATAACTAGATCACACAAATTAAAAGTCGCTAAGTGCAATAAAGAAACTGAACAACTCTCAATGTATGCTTCTATACCAGGGAGTATTGTGCCTTGCCCAAAAACAAACTAACTGTCCACAGCATGGCTATGCTCCATTATAATGCTTCTTCCAACTTATTATCATCAGACACATATTAGTCAGAAATAATTATTCACACTGAACAGTATATTCCCAGTGAACCTTGCCCATATACTGAACACCTATAGAAGAAAATATTTGGCACACTTTAAGAGAAAAATAACACATAACAGGAAAGAATGAGGTTTTCTTATTCAGATACAACGTGACAATATAGTAAGACTTCCTAGAGAAGGTTTCTAGCCTCTGAAGTCATTAAAACCTCATGGGGTGGGAGGAAAAAGTAGCTCTAACTTAAACAATTGGCGCACTCAGTCCCTAAACTACTGCCTTTCAACGTGCCTATCCTTCCTGACTTTCGGAGAGGTCAGACTTCTGATCCGAGGCACTTCTTTGCTATCAGTATAAATTCTCATTTTTCCAGTAAATCTTTGCAGACTTTAAAACAGCACATGGCCTTGAGAATTGGAGCTTAAGAGTAAGGGAATTTGTGCGAAAAGACTTCATAGCTCAGTATAAAAGAGATCACATTGACACTACATAAACCTACACTGACCCTGTTTATAAGAACACTAGAATGATTTTCAACACAGTCTGTTGCATTTACCAAAGCTTTTACAAGTTCCTTCACCATATTCCACTATCAGTTTGTATTTCCTACATTAGGTGTGATTTCAAGAAATTCAAGTCTTTCTGTACAGTCTTTCTGTAGCAATATTAATTCTCTGTCATGATAAAAGTACAAAATACTTCCCAAAAAATAACAATATTTTGACATTTTTCTCCTTGCCTTTTAAATATGTATTTTTAGATTTCTATATTTCAAAATATGATTTCCTAGAAGATTTTTAACATTTTTCCTGGCTAAGAGCAAAACAGTATTAGCATCTCTAGCAGAAAACTCCAGTAATTGGGTTGACAATTAAAAACAGAAATATCAAGCTGCTGAGGGAAGATTACCCAGGTCCAGCAATTTGCAGTTCTGTTTAGCAGGACAGAATGCTTAAGGGCATTACACAAATAGCATAAAATGTGCTATGTAATGGCAGTGACATTTTCAGCTATCATTATTGTAAAAGGCAACAAAATATATATTGTCAACGAGCATACCTGCAACTGCTAACATTCTCAAAGCATGTATTCAAAGAAGCCATTTTTCAGTTGTCCCAGATAATTTGATGTGGGACATAAGTTCCTTTATTTCAGAAAATTCAAAACAATAAATGAATCCCAACTTTCCGACAAGCAACACTTTATACTGTTTTGATTACAACAGTACTCTACCTGGCAACTCCGAGGGCCTAAGACCCATAACCTGCCCTCATCTCTCCAGCTTCTCCTTCAGGAAACACCATCACACCAAAAGACAAAGGTACAAAGGGTTCCTGTTTGCTAATACACCTATGAGAAAATTTCAAAGTTCAGAACTGGTATCTCTTTGCTTGGGCTTCTAATTATTGAGGATTTTAGTACCTGCACTATCTTTGCAGTTGTTCCATTGGCTTTCTAGGAGAAAATCATTCAAATTAACAGAGTACAAGGAAAGGTGAGATGCAGTCAATACAATCCAGAATCCTACCTACAGCTAACTAATCTACAAAGATGTCCTAAGCAATTGCTTAGTAATATTTTCATCATGAGCAAATAATGTGCAAATATCATTAGCATCACGAAAAAAATCAACAGGAAAAAATATAAGGAATTCAGCTAAGAATTCCATATTACATAGGTGAGAGGACACAGATATGTGGGTTTTGTTAAGATGGAATTGGATAATACCTAGTAGAAAAAAAGCATTTGTTTTTGATCTCCACTTCTCTTATGCATTTATTTGACCTTCTGACTTATTCCCTTCCTCCCTCTCTTTTAGTCCTCCTTACAGATACACCTAGAAATTTAGACTCGGCGTTGTATGCAGCTCCCACCAGTTTACAGGTATTATAGCCAATGTGACCTGTGGAAATTTTATTCAAAGTAAACAATATTTGTGTCATAAGCAACAAATTTTCAAAAAGCACTGTATATTCTGTATATATGTGTAAGTCTAGCATTTCTCATATTTGATTCTGATATAAATTATACTGCTGTAAACATGAAAAATTACAATAAATATAGTGATAATACAAGAAAGGGATAGAACTAAATACATTATTTAAACAAGCTTCTTAAAGAAAAATACTTTACAGTAACTGAATGCAGTTACTTTACAGTAACAGAGAAATCCTAGTAAGAAATTTTAAGAATAATTAAGAAGCAAATCCAAGAAGGCACAGGACAATGAAAAAAAGCACACAAGGAAAGACAACAAATTTAACAGGATTAGATTCATCTCTGCCTACACACTGAGCTCAGATCTTCACTCTCCTGAAGTTCTTGAAGGTAAAAAAATCAAAGCAGGTCTAGCTTTTCAGTTTAAGTTTCTACTCATTCCAAGATGGAACAGACACAAAATATTATTGTCTCTTACATGTGCTAAAGAAATGTAGCAATACCCTGTACTAAATGATAGAGACTAGAAATGCTTTTACTGCAATTTTAATGCAATTACTGTTTCGATACAGATTTCATTTCTTAACTCAGTCACTCCTTTGCCCTGGTATACCACGGCCAATCTTTTAGCAGCACTTTTGCTCTGCTACTCATTTATCTTATACTGGTTTTATATGTGCTTAATTTTTATTTTAGTGGTGAAGGGCATTTTTATATTATTTGCTACCAGCATTCTCTTTCTTTTAAATAATAAAACATTGTCATTGCCAGGTGTCCAGAAAGGTAACAACCAAGATTGAACATAAGAAGTAGAGGGCTACATCTTCATTTATCTTCTTTCCACTCAACAGAACAACATTTGGATTTACTCCATTTAAGGATCTAGTTCTCAATTTATATTTGATATAAAGCAAGTCTCACTGCTGATGTCTTTCGAGGCTAATGAAAAGAATCTCATTTATTTTCTACAGTTTCTTAAACATCATCTCAGTCCCAGGACAGGGTCCTGGGGGCATTACAATGCACCTTTCGAATGGTCTATTGATCTTCATTCCAGATCCCTGTGCCTTCACAGCACAAGGCAGGCTCAGAGCTTGCACTGTACCTGACATAGAGTGAGTCCAGCACATCACAGCTCCTTACGGATCCTGACTGCTGGTCTTAAGAGAAACAGTTAAGGAAGGAGATAAGGAAAAGATGTCAGAATCACGAGAAAAAAAAAGGAATGAAAGAACAAAAAATGAAGTGTGAAAATAGCATAGGCAAAGATACAAAGGGTCAAAGAGTGATGAGTCAGGTTAGCTACAAGGGTAAAAATTATTTTGAAAAGAATTAAAGGGTATTAGAGACTTGAAAGAGAGCACATTTTAAAGAAGGCCACACTCTCACTTTTTATTTTGAGGAGAAAGAAAGAATCCAAGGAGAGGTAGATGAGTCCAGATGATATTTATTAAAAAAATAAAACCAGTCACCAAACAACCAAACAGCTTAAAGTTGAACAGGCTTCTTTATAAGATTTCTGTGAAATGAATATGGATTATTCACGACTTACATTTCAGTTACCAAACTCTTAATAACCCTTGCCTCAACTATTTATTTATCTGGCAGACCACCTCAGTATAAGCTTGTATACTGCCCTCTATCTTGGAGGCTCTTAATCAGCTTACACTAAGGCCAATAGGATACCTCTCTTCCTATGAAGCAAATATAGCCCGTATGCTTTTCATCCACCATTAAGAGTAAGCTCCTTTAGACATCAGTGAGCTGCCTAAAGGTTTGAGGTCTCCTCTTGAAGATTTAGATTCAATGATCATTGGCCAAGTTTGCAAAGAAAATCCTTCTTCATCAGAATGTAAGGTACTGCACAGAACTTTTATCAATCAGATAAAGAAAGATTGGCTAAAAATCATTAAAATAACTTAGTAAAAAATGTGCAAGGCATGTCAGATTAAGAGTAGTCAACTTCCCTGACAGTACTAAAATTTTCATAAGGTGAGAGCTACAGCACATGTGCCATATGGACCAGGAAGCTCAAGGTAGGAGAAAAAGAAATGTTAATGAGAGGAGATGACAAGAATTCTCTAAGGGACCTATTACTCTGCTGCTGGCTGGCCTACAGTCAGGTTGGGTGTACTGCTGCATCCAGAGGCAGGCAAGCCATGACAATCCAGCAGCTCCTGCTAGCTCACCTTCTTCCTCTACTGATGCACCAGGCTGCCCAGGAGCTGCCAAGTCAGCCACATCCCTGCAGGAATTATACAACATCCTCTCCAGGCACTTCAGGTATTGCTCCAAGGAAAATCACAGAATGGTCTTCAAGGCACATGCCCCATCATTAACATATCACTGTTTTTTATAAACATGCCTCCACTTATTTGTAAAATAGACAATTATATTAATTTTTGAGAATAAAATTTGAGACGCAAGTTTAATAGGAAATTTGTAGAGGCAGAGCTTGAACAGAGACTCCTCCAGCCAGATAGCATTTAAACCACAAATAATATTCTTGCTCAAAGATAAGAAACTCCTCTGGGCAGGCACTCTGCCTTCCTGAGTTATGAATAATACTTAGAACACTTCAGGGGTTATCTAGTACTAAGAAAACATTTATTAACACTGTATATTAACTCATGCTGGCATTAGATTTTGTTATTTTTCTAAGTAAAATTGCATTTTTAAATGAAAATATAAAGGATTTTTGCCTGCCAAGAGCAAGTTTTAGGTTGGATTTCTTCATCTTAAATAACTATTAAAAATGAAAACCCTTTGCTATGATGAAGTATCCTAAAGAGGAATCACTAGAATCTCCAGCAAAATTCCAGACTCTGGGGCTGGGGACCTGCAAAAAGAATTACTCTTAATGTCCTGCATTTAAATGCTTGTGTTCATAGTTTCTGACAAAAAGAGATTTTTTTTTTTTTGATGTGACTTGAGCATTTTTTCCACTTCATTTGCAACAGGTACAATCTTTTTTCAGCTTTCTAAAATATAGACAGACTGTGAATAGTCTCCTAAGCATCTGGTGGTTTAATTCTGCTTTCCACAGCCAGCTCCCAAAGCCCTAGTACCCTTTTGTTCACAATCCATACAGACAGTAGGAGGGTTGGAATTTTCTGAGCTCTTCCAACATGAGATTCCCTAGTTACTACAAAGACAGACAAGAAGGTAAGAACCCTACCACCCTACCCTACCACCACTACCTCCCCACCACTTTTCCACATTGCAACTGCAGTTGCAGTTAATCTGGAAAATATTCATTTGTTCTCATTTCACATCATCATCTGACACATTTCATCAACTTTTGCTTGCAACATAAATGCTATGGAATTGTACTAGCAATAAATGATCTGGATGGTGGCAAGACTGTTTTCATACTATACCTATTCTACGTATCACAGCATGGCATTTACCCTTTTTCACCACATTACTGTACAGAAAGCTCATGGTGAGGCACTGTATCTGCAGTAACCCCTTTGCAGAGTCATTGTTTTCCAAGGCAGTCTCTTATCCTTGCACATGGCTACAGGAAACTACAGCTGATGTATTACGACAAACTGTCCTCATAAGCAAATTTTTCTCTGGCTTGTCTTCTTGCCTTTTCATTATTTACTATCTCATCAAAACACATATGCAAATTTAAATAGGAAAACTGATACAAAATCTTTTAGATCACCATTAATAGTATAAAGCACAAACAAAAACTGAAGTAGCGGGTCTGTCAAAGTAACGATTGCCTGCAGCTGTTTCTGTTGTCTTTCTCTCCTACTGAAGGGACACAAAATATTTTTGAGAAAATTATCAGGATAGGTGGTTCCTTCAGCTCCCTTCACAGGTTCTAGAACTGTGCTTGGTGAAATGCAATTCATAACTGGGCAGACCCCTACTGAAAGTGTGTTTCTGTGTTGTTGTTTAGTTTATTTGTGATATTCTTGCACTGTTTTCCTTCATTTGTTCCTTTCATAAAACTCCTCTGCTCACTTTCTGCATCTTGCAGAATGTTCATCCTCTTTTCTAAACACTGGGGTCCACAAAGAGGACTGTACATCTTTCTGTCCAGTTACTCCCCTGGTCTTATCTGCTACCCATCTGGTTTGAGTTGAGGAGAGTACTCATTGTTTTCAGTGCTTTAGCTCCTCGCCTTCAGTTGATTCTTTCAGAGGAATTTCTGCTAAGTTTTGCCTACCAGAATATTTTCCTGAAAATTTGACATTTTCAGCTATAAAGATAGCTTTCCAATTATTATGCTTCTGAAACTGATACATTTTCAGTTATCAGATTTCCTTTTCCTACCTGATCTTTTCTTCCTCCTTGATTTTATTCCCTTTCCACTTCCTTAGGACCTGCTTTTATATGAATGACATCTGTAGATCCAAGAAATCCTTGATCTTTGTGGCTTTGAAAGACAGCCACCTATGCCTTAGGGTCACAAACCATCTCTTTCATTAGAAGTACAAGCTTGCATTTCAGCAAACAAAATCTTTTCTCCTTTCAAGGCAAGCAGCAGAACATGCCATGTCATGCAGGCCACAATAACTGATGATTCTTTGCCATTTCTTATAGTGGACACAAAAATATACTTACTAGGAATGGGAATTTTCTTACTTAACATTTTGTATGTATTACTCAAATGTTTGCTGGTGCAGCCTTTAAACTTAGCCAGTCTATTCCTTCAGTAAATCAGCTCTCTAAAGCAAAACTCAAATATTAGATGAAGGTCATATGTCTTTAAAAAAACTTTGTCAGATCAAAGCTTAAGCCAAGTCCTAAACTGGGTCACCGAAGACCTGTTACCTTACTGACACAAGATAAAACCCATCTCCAAAACAAAACATCAACATTTTCATTTGCAGAAGTCCTTTGCTGTGATCAGAGTTGTGAGTTTGGACTAGATGTATGTAATTCTGAAATTCAAACTTGATTTTATCCTGAAAATTGCTTTTTTATTTGTAAAGGCTGGCATATGGCTTAAGAACAACCTAAAATTATATATATATATATATATATATATGTTATATTCAACAACTTCTTGTAAAAGTTCTTTTGTACGCAAGAATTAAGAAAACTGATATTAAACTCCAAAGAGAATTCAGACAGTCAGAATGAAACTGTATCAAATGGAATTTCAGTAAATTCATTGGAGCTAACATCTTCTCTCTTGCAAAAATCATTTTGAAAAGTGTCCTGCCCTCTTCGTTCAACACTGTTAACTTGCACAATGGTCATGTACCTTGCAAATCTCTCTCAATTAAAATCTACTTTAAATCATAGCAGTTTTGAGCCACTCAATTATCATTTTACCTCCTCATTACTGAAAATGCACTATCTGTATCTTAATTTATTATTCACATAGATACTCTGAAATTCCCTTTGGAAATCATCACCTTCACTGAGATAAACTCATCCATGACAGATAACTGCTCTGTCAGTACTGAGTAATCCAAATCAGATTAGGACTGAATGTGTATTAGTAAAATCAGACAGAAATCTATTCCAAACAGAGTACAAACAAGCCCTACTTTAGAAAAGAAATGAATGCAACTCCTCCTTGAGTACATCATTCACTAGAAAAAAAGGTGTTTTGCTTTGCTAAGAAAACCTGCAGAAGAATGTGATTTGTGGAATTGGCAGAGGTCCGGAAAGCATTACATTTTTCTTTTCCTTTTTTTCTTTCTTTATAATAAGACCACTCTTAAAATCCAACATTCACATATATACTTTTTATAATTAAAAGTAAAGCATTGGAATTTTTGCTGCCACATTGTACAAAGACTTTAGTCCACTTTGGACACAGGATATAAACACTGGTCCAGCTTCACCAGTTTCCTGGAGTCTTTCTTTCATAAACATATGCAACAAAAAGGCATGAAAGCTTTTCCCCCATAACTGTTTCTAGGGTGTTTTTTTTTTTTTTTTTTTTTTTTTGCTTCAGGATCTTTCTGTTCCATTCTCTAATCTCTTCTGCCCCAAAGGGACACTTCAACTCTTTATCCTTGCTCAAGTTAATAGGGCTCAGAGGATTTAGCAGAATAATTCTTCATCTCCAGAAAGACTCAATAGTTTGAGAACGTGATGACTTAACGGCAGCATTGCATTCACTGACAAAATCCTAGCTCTTCTCAGTCTCTTACACCCAAATGTAAAAATTCAGCTCAATTTGTTTGTTTTAACTCCTAGATCCATTTTTCTATTTTACAAATTATCAAGAAAGACTTCAGAGGTGATGCAGCTTTGTGTAAGATGTGTAAGACAGGGAATGCCTCCAGCTTCTCAGCCCACCATTTCAGTTCCGTGTTGGTGTTACAACTCTCCTTTTCCCATGTCTTGGTTTCTCTGTTCAGGACAGCCAGGCACATGTACTGGAAGAGAGCCACATCATACTCTCACAAAAGTCTTCAAGGTGGATAAGGAAGAGAGCAGGTCTGTGAAATGTTCTGCAGCTTATGCCTGCCCTATGGGTCAGATCCTCTGACTACATAAATCAGATTAAACATTAACTATTTCAACATCAACTATTTTATTTTGAATTAATTTCTTCATTCGATGACAGATAAAGACTGAAGATGGCAAGAGAAATGGAAGATTTACTCTGAAATTCTATTACATGTCACTTCTCACAACTAAAAGTTAGAGCCTGTAAGTACCCTCTATTTGAGCAGTTTCACTTCAGATAACCAGCTAAGCTACAGAAATCATATCTGCCTTCATGAACCAGAAAAAGTAAATACTGCAGAACTAGATTGCAGTTTTCAGACTGCAGTGTTTTCCCATCCTCTTGTACTTTCTTTCTATATGTCACTGTGATAAACTTGGATATGGATCTCAAGGATAGCAGAAATGCTTGAATACCTTAGACCTTTATCAAGCAAATACAGATGTCTGAATACCTATCAAGTGTTTATAAAAACAGGAATAGATCGCATGTCTAGCTTGCATTCAAGGCACACAAGCTAGCTTTCATCTACCTGTCCTGTAATACCTCGCTGGCTATTCAAATAGCAAGAAGCTCAGTGCAGACTGCACCACCAAAGAAGCAAGATAAACTAGTCTGCACAGAGCTGCATCTTCTCTTTTTCTCTTGAAGCTCATCAACAAGGCCTTGCTAGGACCTCCAGGCTGCCTTTTCCAGTGAGCTATCTAGCCACATAGTCAAGACTCATTCACATAGGCACTAAAAACAGGAGATTTAAAGAACTGATGTGACTGCAGTGCAGGCCTATTCTTAGTTTGCTTGGAATCCTTGTGAGCCAGCCAGGCTCCTTTTCTAATTTTAATCCATTAAAAAAACCTTTTTCTGCAGTTCAGCTTCATTTGGATGGACCAGAATCTTCAGGTCTTCTTCCTGCAACTCTCTGGAATCTTAAGAGGAAACTGAAACCAGAGTTGAAGACACATTCCAACTGCCGATTAAACATTGTGAAAAGATAGATTAATCTCCATGGACCTCAAAGTTGACAAAGTCATTGTTTAATGCGTTTAGATATAAAGCTAAAAGAAATTTGATAACAGCAATAAGGCCGCTCCAAGAATATCATTATCATGAAATAATTACATCCCAACAGGATTAGAGGTAATCAGCTACACCGTGTCTCAGTAGACCTCCGAGGGTGATTATCTAACCACAAGAACACCACCCATTGTGTCTCACGGCTTAAATGTGTTCTGATAAAATAACATAGCTTCAAAGTTTGTGTAGCTGTTTGTGTCAGGAGAGGAGCAAGAAAATTATAGTCATAGTATATTTTCTGGTTTACTGGTAACTTTGTATTTAAAAAAATTAAAATCTTGCAGGAAATTCTGAAATATATTCAATATAAAAATATGCTTAGTGTTTAGACTGTGATATAAATGATCAAAATTAGAACATTTAAATTTATCTTGACAGGCTGTGTTTTTTCCATGCTGCTATGACTTCAATTTGTATGACTATTTTAATGTTATTTAAATATAGAAGTATGCTTAACGCATTTATAAATAACTAAAATGAAAAAGGAAGTGTTTCATAGAAGATTATGAGCCAGACAAAATATTGTTTACTTAAATGACCCAAAAATAAAGTAATAAATCTTTAGTGTCTCCAGGAAATGAAACTATTATGCATGATTGAATGTATTTATTTATACTAATAAAAAATATTATCTCCAAAGGTATTACTTTGCTATCATTTCTTATATGCTGTCAGAGGGTTAGCCAAATATAAGATCTAGTAAAATATATGACATAAACAGAAGAACTCCACTGTGCTAGTCTCCTATGCAGTCATAGCAATATAGCATCATATTGATTCTGTTATATATTTTCTTATCTGTGTGTGGCAACTGACAGTAAATTTCAGCTTTGATAGTGGAATACTGCATGTGACATGCTGGGCCCTGGATCTGTTAAGCCCAGTATTTCACCTGTAGCAATGCTACCTACATAAGTGATTCTGTCTATCACTTATTTATCATTACAGAAAAAATCTAATGGCAATAATTTATTTATTCTGCAGATATTCATGTTATTTGCATGATCGAATGGTCCCAACTCTTTTATTACTTCTATGTATTTTACAGCAGTTATATAGGCTCAATTTTCCTAAATGCAACAATTCCTTTTTACTTCAAACGTAATCAACAGACAAGGCCTTAATTATTTTCAATGAGAAGTACTCCAAAGTCTCACAGATCAATGGTGCCCAGGAATAATGGCCCAATTTTCACGTAAAGGATACTATTTCTTGTTAAACTACTGCAATCTAGATGCAACTTAGGGGATTCAAACACTGCAGGAGCAGCCCCTATCTCAGAAAACCATTGCTTCATTGACTTGACCACTAGGTGGAAATGCCCCTATGGAGCACTTGGTCTCATTTCTCACATGGGTGCAGAGCTGGCCAAGTAATGCAGGATTTCTATCAGACAGTTGCTGGTCGCATGAAATTTCCATTGGTTAATTCTCTTCACTTTGCGATTAAAAAGGAACATAATTGGCATTTGAGCTGGGAACTTAAGAAAAGAACAACTTTTTCTGAGCATATGATAAGCCTTGGAATTGTAGAGGCATAAGGAGTGCAAACAATAAATTACAATAAAAAGAGATTTATTGAGAGCAACTACTTCTCAGAGAAAGATCATGTTTTGGCCTTCTTGACCTTTCTGAAGACTGGCTTTCTGGCTTATTAATAAGAACTTTAAAGGCTGTTATAAATGGTTGACTTGGCTATTCTAGAAATGAATTATGCAGACCATAGAAGGAACTTAACACACTTCATATACAACCATCCTGTGAATGACTATTTTGTTCTGAATTAGAAGTCAAAGTGAAATTAAAATGGCTCTCTTTATAATTGCTTTCAGGGATTTTAAATCCATAACCGAACAAAATAGAAATTTGCATTTTATATCACATTACTCAAGAATCTCATAAAACAGTGCTTATGACAAATGTATGTTTCACAGATAAGAAAACTGAAACACAGAGCTAGTAAGCAACAAGTCAACCCAGAATACTCAGCGCCGTTTACAAACAGAAACTTCTTCCATTAATGCTTAACAAAATTATGTTCCATCATTAGTAATAACTATACAATGTCATTGTTACACCGGTTTTCACTAGAAGAATTTGTCCTTCAAGAACACTAGCATTTTTTTTGTTCAGAAAGGCAAAATGATGATAAATAATGAAACCATCTCTCTCCCATACGACTCTATCTTCCTTCACAGGACCCCTCTGAACTCATCTGTTTCCTCTTCATGCTTAGATCTATATGAAGGTGCTAATGCTTTATGTTTGAGGAGAATCAGAACTGAAATCAAAAGAACAAATTGTCTTACTGTGAAGGCATCTCTCAATTTGTTCTGTGCCGTACTGCAGACAGAGAAATAAAAGCCTCTGCACTATCAATAGGGCTTTGTTCTAAGTATGCATCACAGAGACTTGTAAATCTACTGTCATAACTGTTCCTACAATTTTTATACAGTCAGCCAAAATTAGTGATTATATAATAAGTTTCCAAAGGATATTAGAGGTTTACAAAGCATATTTTTCAGTTCTGAAAACTATTTATTTTGGGGGACAATCATTGCTATTTAAATCTCACAGTGTATAAAATGTATATGTATAAAATGAAGAGAAGATTTTGTTTTACCTGTAGATTTTTCTTCTAATATCTGTGACTGCAACAACATCTCAAATCAACAGTTATTTTGGGCATTGAATGCTTTTTATCAAATTGCAGTCAGTAGAAATACTTTCCCTAGTGATCTTCAAAACTCTGATATACATGTCATAAAAATCTATTCAGAATTCAATATCCACATTAGTACTAGTGCCATTTGGGAATATATCACTCCAATAATGACTCAAAGAGGCACCATGCCAAAAAAAACCCTCAAAACAAACAAAAGCAAAAAAAAAAAAAAGAAAAAAAAACAGCACCCAGCACCAGTATAATCAGCTATTTGGAAATTGCTCACATGGGGGATTATGGGCATCCAGAATCAAAATGAATAGCTGTGAGGCTCTTGAGCCATGGCCACTTTCGGATTTCACAACTTCTTTAAGAGCCATGACATCAGCCCAGAAATTAAGGATGAACTAAAAATACCAGAGCATCAAAATCCTATTCCCTGCTGTCATAGGCAACCATGATGTATAATCTTCATAAACTGATCAACCTCCATCCTAAAACCTTACTACTCCTGCTAGAAGGCTTGTTGTAGAACCTCCTTGTACATTAGAAACCCTGCTTACATTTCTTGCCTAATCTGTCTACATTTTAATGGTGAAGTTTCTATTCATTTACTATTTATTCTGCAACCAATGGAGGTTTTTTTGCCCTCCAGATGTAATCATAACCCCCCTTCCTCCTCATTTCACTATACTAAATAGACCTGCTTCATTTACTTTACCTTTTTATGGTGGGCTCTTCATTTTCTCTCTGATGTTGTTCCAGTCTAAATCTATTTTAAGCAGATTTAGACGTGGTGTTTCAATTGAATTTTCACCAGTACCTCCCATCATTGTATTAATACTTTTCTAGCTCTGTGAGAAATGCCTTACCATATACCTCCTTAGACTGAGGCCAATGATGCATACTCATCTTATTCATCCATCTACAAGGTAGATATCTAATCTCAATTAACTGCCCAGGCTTCCAATAAAAGAGACAGGCATCTCCAGGTAGTGATTTATCCCATCTTAAGACACATATTTTAGTTAGATGCAATGAATTACATCCTGCAGGTGCCCACATTTCTTCACTGACAATTGAAGCTCATACTCCTCCCATGTCCTATTTTGTTTTGGCCTTCCTTTTTAGCAGGTGTTTTTTAACAGAGTTCATCATTGTTAGCCTCTAAGTTCACAGCGTTACCCATTAAATTTATCTCATCTCCATTATTCATGTTACTCTATATTCAGTATAATACAGATTTGATCCTTCTTTGTCTTAATAAGACTTCTGACCTTTTGGCCTAACAAGCACAAATGTTAAAACAGCCCTTGACAGACAGAAGGAATTAGGAAAATGAAGGCTTCTTACAACTCTACCGGCACCACACTTCACTGCAGAAAAAGTGTTCCTTCCATGCCAGAGGTGCAGAAGTTTCTGTTACTCTTCCTTTCTAGCTCATCTGTCTGCCTATCCTAGCTTCTGATCGCCCCCACACTGTCTGCATTTCCTTCCTTTTCTTTTTCCTCAAACTCTTACCCTTCAGTGGTCCTTCCTCTATCAGTAAATATGTGTGAGAATTTCATTTTTACTTGCCCCTTTGTTTCTCATAGGATTATTTTACATTCTAAGTTCATTGAATTTGTTGTTTACTGCTTGGAGTTGTTCTTTTGCAGGTCCAAAATAGACTATCCAGCATTCAGCTAGCATTAATTTAGTCTCAATGTAGGCTCTAAAACTCCATTCTTCTATTGCTTGATTTGTGCATAGCCCCCTTGATCAACTTTTTGCTCGAATTTCTCTCTTCCTTTGATCTCCCTATGACCTTGTAATCACCTCATATTCCTTTATTCTCCTTTATCACTTTTTAAATAAACTTTTTTATCATCCTTCCAACTTCCTATGTTGTTCCAAAAAGCTGTACCTATTGTCACCAACTGTGCTCCTGGTTTACTATCTTTTTGGATAATCCCATGCAAAAACACAAGTTTGGTAACCACCTTCAGGCTAATGTTTTACAGATCTTCTCTGCTCCAGTTCTAAACTCTCTCTCTCTCTCTCTCTTTCTCTCTGGCATCCCAAGAGGATAGCCAAAGTCCAGGAAGTTCTCAAATGAGTCCCATGACTACCAATGCAGATACAAGCAGTATCCTGCTTGTCCCTCAGGCTAATCATGTGCATCATCTTTGACTCAAACTTCACTCTGTTTTCTCACATCCAGGCTGATTCCAGGAGATCCTTTTTGAATAATATCTCTTATATTTAAAAGTCTCTTGAGCACCCACGTGATTGGGATTCATATTGGATCCCAACTGCTGAATAAAATAAGATGATGCTCTGGACCAGTATAACTTTCCATATTGCTATTGTCTGAAGACGAGAGGCATCAACTTCAGACAGTACTCTTAGTTGAGGAGAGATAAACAGTTCCTTAAGGTATATATTTTGTTTGTACATAATACAACTTGTCAGATCAGCAGATGCCCCAGACACCCTAACATTTTCTCTGCTGAGATATTTGAAAGCTGCATCTTGTTACTAGAGTTTTATTTGCTAGTGTTTTATCTCTTACTAGATATTTCTTTATATGATGTGAAAAATGAAGCTCTAAGAGCGAAAACACTCAGACTCCCTAAACTCAAAAGCTTCCCAAAAGATTTCACAATCATAAACAGCTCCTTTACTTTCTCCTCATTTCATCTAGCCTGAGTCTCTTTCCGGTGCTCACTCCCTAATTTTTTTCCTCTCAAAATAATAAAAGTTTTTTTGGACATTTGCAACCTAAAATGACTAACTTTTGGTATAATCATATGCAGCATCTAGTATAGTGCAGTTTCCTTCTCAGTCTATGCCTACAGTTACTAATTCAATAAAGTAACACTTCTTAAGAATTGAAGGAACAAAAGTTTTGTCATGCATCAAAATAATATAATAGAAAGAAATGCTTATAAACATGGAGATCACCAGTCAAGAAATTATAAAAACAATTTGCACATGCAGGCAGTCTAGCACACACACATGCATGCATACAGATGTAACACAATCTGCCCTGAAATTTAGCAAACCAGATTAGGAATATTAACTGTCATTAAATTATTGCCAATATACCTTTAGGGAGCTGAAGCAATTCAGGTATAAATTGATGAGCAACATAGCTAATGTGGAACTTCGAAATAAAGATTAGAGAAAATTCTACATCTACATTAAAAACTCTTCAGCACCAGGGAATATATGCCAAAAGCACAAATCCTCACATGATTTCATTAAGAATACAGAGCTAGATCTTAAACATGGACGAGAAATGTCAAGACATGCAGAACAATTTTCATTTTTAAAGGAATTTTAGCAGAAGAATCCTTATTTTTTCATATTGCCAAATCTGAACTGTCAAATTATTATACAAAGGATTTATAGAACTAGAGATAGCAAAGCACAAGCAAAACAAAAGTTATGCACTGAATTGAGTAGCCTACTGATTTAATAGAAAAATGAAGAAGAAATTCTTTAAAAAGAAATAAAGAAGCAAACTATTTGAGGCATAAGGAAGTTATAAAGGGATAGAGAAAGAAAATGCTACAAAGGATATGTGACCTCCTATGACATATATAACAAATGACCAGGCAACTTGGACTAAGAAAGACCAAGCCAGAAAGGGATTTAAGACAGAATATCATTTTATTCTAGCAAAACTATAAAAATGCATGATATAAAATCAAATGGCCTGCAATGCGAACAAGGAGTAAACATAATACATTTTTAAAAAGCGTTTGAAGGATGAAAATCTTGCATTAAAGAAAGGAAGGAATGGCAAATTAAAATGAGCAAGCAAATGCAGTCTCTACTGGCTGTTTCTTCAGTTTAGTTTCAGACATCCATGTTCTTGTATCTAGTACAGCAGGCAGTTTAGCTGACATCATCGAATAGAAGTGTTCTTTACTCTAGTAACATAGAGTATGTTTATATCAGACTTCATGTTTACACATTGCAGTATTCCATTACAAATTATCTGAAAAAATACCATTCAGTTATGCTATATGCATCACAGTATTTCCTCTAACCTCTGCAATGCATACAGTAACTTTCTACAGCCTACAATAATGTTTGATTTTCTGTTGGTTGAGAAATACCAATCATCCATTTAAAAAAAATTTCCAATAAATTTTCCTGTAAATCAATTACTTCATGAAGATAGACAGAAGATCCACTATAGGTAAGGTTGCAGAAATATTTTCAAAACTTTTGCCATTCTTTTCTCTTAAACGGAAAGTATTTACCACTCACCAATTTGACACTGAACAAAAAATGAATAAAATTAAAAATCCCAGCACTATTGTTTTCTCACTTTTATGAAGGAAGGAATTCAAATAGATAGCATATCACACTACTCAGTTGGTGTGAACATCCTAAATCCTTGCTATATTTATAAAAATTCATTATTTTAACGTTCCACATACCGGAATTTTGGAGACTGGAATCCTTAGGCTTCAGAATTTGAAACTATCATCAAACAAGTCAGTTAGAAAAAGGATCTGTAATCGGTACTTCTGGCAATCTGAATTGAGTTTCTTGCATCCATTAGGCCACAAATGACTATCTAAAATTGCTTAGGTTTGCTCATAAATAAAAATCTTTCTCTTCCAGTTCCATGAAGCCATCCCAGTTTTGTAGGATATGAAAGTGAAGTTTGCACATTAAGTTCTTAGAAGCTCAATTCTCTTTTAGAAGGTGGGGGAAAGAAAAGAGGAGGGAAAAAAGGTTTTCACTTGGAAAAGAAATGACCAAAAGACAGTGCCATGTACAAATGTATGCTACAAAATATAATTTTTTGTGCCTTGACCACAGGAGAAAGGGATTTCAAAGATGCTATTAAAGGAAAAGAGGATCAATCTTAGGCCATTTAAATAATAACGCAAGATTACTTCATGTGGTATATTTTGTACTGCCTCATTCAGAAGTCTGAAGTAATGATAGTTTCAGCATTTTCTTTTTCAGTAATCTAATGGCTGAATCCAGACTCTGAGCCAAGGTCCTGCAAAGTGTTATACGCTCTGAATTAAGAGAGAACTACGAAATCCAAGCATTTTACAGAATTAGCTCTATCCACTCAATTTACAACTAAAGGGGAAGAAACCCCAGAAGTGACATAGCAGAAGAACAAAAACCATTAATTTATACTTTTCTCTGAAGATGTAGGTACGCTATCAAAGAAATCACCTAAAGCACTACACACAAAGACGCTGGATTTTGGATTGCTAGGAAACCGTTGTGTAAGATCAGAGCAAAAAGGCAAAGAGAAGGTCATACTGGAAACACACCCACATTTAATAAATAGTTGAAAAGCTAAGGTTGAAAATGGTGGCCTGATTAGCCTAAGGCTATTGAAAACCAGTAGCAGAATAATGAACAGATGTAGGAAGTCCCGCTCTCAGGAGAAGGGGTATTTAATCCACAAACACCTCAGTAAGCATAACCATATGCAAACAAACATATAGGAACTAAGAGACAGCCACACTGATCCAGAAGCAGATGGTGCACATAGGAAACCTGAAAAACGCAGCAAAGAAACCGCAACAATCACCAAGATACCAAGCACATGACTAAAAACTCCAGGCTGCCTTTTGGCCTGATTCAATGCTGAGCTAAACACCTTTAATAGAAATTAAATTCAAGAGGAAATAGGATCTCTGCGAAACTTACTACATGCATTCCAAAAAGTCTTTTATTTGCTGAAAAAGTAGGAAGAAACCTGGTACACTTCAAATTTTTCTATGTTACTGGAGTCAAATGTAACCTAACAAAAAAATGCATTTGACCCAGAGAAAGGTCTTTGCAAGGGCTTTGTAATTATTGATGCCTGTAGTTAAGCACATACAGCATTTTCTAGTTTGAGATCCAGCCTTTCTTTGCAAATATACTTGTCTCCATGTAACCACTGAAATTTTCCTAATGGGAGATTTAATTCCTGATGTTTTTTGATTTTTTTGAAGTCTTGAATAAAGTCGTTCAGCTTTATTTTCAGTTCAGTCATTTTTTGAAACGAGGTCTGACGAAAATATGCTTTGTGTGTGTTAAAAATCTGCAGAACAGTCTTATCTATTATCTTCATGCTTGGAAGTAGATACCTAGATTTTTAGCCACAGAATTAACAGACACATATGAAAAATTCTTTTGCTATCATATTAATCTGCTCATATTGGCCACATTTTTAGTCTCTGAAAATATTTGATCGCTTAGAAACTCACTGGAATTTTATAGCTAAATTCTCATCAGTTTGTCTTATATCCTCACAGCTCCTTATTCTGAATGGGTTTGGCATGTGCCTGATCTACAAAATATCTTGACCACTCGTGACCAAAACTTGACCCATCTCAACGCTGTAAAATTCAGTGCGACCTTCCAGGCAGCTGTTCCTCCTAGATGGCAAATATTTGTGTCAATAGACATCACACAATTAGATTGAAAGTGGTCAATCCATCTCTTCCCTGAAATTAGTGTTTCGATTATATAATAAACATGTACATGCGCACACACACACACATAAATATATAAAAATATCTTTCAGAATTCTATTAAAAGCATTTGTGTCAAGAGAAATTGTTAAGAGCTGTAAAAACAAGCACTCCAAAGATCAAAAGGCTAAGTAAGGCTACTGTGTGGACTGCACACCGAAGCTTAATTTGGTTTCCTTGGGCATATAGATTCTGATATGACTTTTACATAAATTATTGTATTAATTTGAAAGATGGGAGTTCTGCCTCATTCAGAAGGTTGTGAATCCAACTGTAAACACCTGGGGTTTGATTTGCAGACATGCTGAATACTCACATCTGCAACTGCGATTGGCAGAAATTATAGTTTAAAGATACAACATGCTACAGAAGGCATTACTCTGCAAAACTAGATACTAGTCATTCAAACTGAGTTTCCAATATTAGCACTCACTTTTAAACAGGCCAATACTACCTAACATTGCAGGGATGCTATGCTAACTAATTCACGAACAATTGCAGACCATCACAATACTATACTGAAAGCACGAACAGTATACTGGTTTTTGTCTTTGTGGATGCAGGGTTTCAGTAGCACTCAGTAAATAACAAAAGAACAATAATAAAAGGAAATACTGACTCACTACATCTTCAGAAAGAATCTTGTACCCTGAATACAGCAATCATCATTTGGATTTGGGTAAGGTGAGATTTAATGTTTCGTAGGTGACTTTGATCCTGGGACTTCTAAGTGCTTGACTTTTGTATTCTAAACTTCTTTTTTTTTAATATGCCTATAGGTTTGGGGAGAAGGGGCTGTATGTAAATTAGACTAATTTAATGTTACTGGGTGGAAATCAGACTAGAATGTAGAAAAGTGCCCAGAGCATAGGTGAAATTTAAAGGCTTTCTGCTTGTAATTAAAGATATGCTAAATTAATACAGAGGCAAATCTATCTGGAGGGAACACAATGACTGCCCTTGTAATAAATCAGTTCAGGCAGAGAAATGTTCAAATGCATTATGCTTCTGTCACCTGCTCAGGTAGGCAAAACATATCTAAAAAGCAACAACGCATAGTAAATATATTTATCATCTCCATTTTTTGATTATCTCTGTTCTGTCACCGAAAGAGTGATAAGTGGTAATATTGCCATCACTTCGAAATATTCAGATCTGTTGCCACTCCCTCTAAAACTAAAAGTAAAAATATAATACGGAATGCATCTTTCAAGATGTGAAATCTGTGAAGGTGTAATATTGCCTTGGTGAATACCTTTCATTTGAGCATCTCTTATCATTCACCAAATCTGCAGAGTATGCACAGCTGAAAAGGACACAGCAGCTGTCATCCAAAACATAGATTCCAGAAGTATTTAGACATTTCACAGGTTTTACAGATACCTAAGTGACAAATTTATTGAAGACAGAGTTCCACCCTACCTACCATCTTAGGTGCCAGAAGCATCTTTCTGGGGCTGCCTTGTTTAGCAGTTTGCTAATGATAATACGGGCTAATGACAATACAAACTAATCCTCCCTATTCTGCTATGTATGCAGTAGGAGGGAGGAAATTCCTGTATTTGTAGTAGCAGGCAGCTGCCCCCTCTGAGATATTCAGACAGTCCTTTGACTACATCTCTCTTTAGTTACCAGCCCAAAGCTGCTTCTATTTCAGATAGGATGCCAGGACCCTTCTGATTAGGTCTGTAAATAATCTCTCTGCTGTTGAAAGCTGCTGCTGCAGCTAGCAAGACTTGACTCCAACAGAATTTTTCTTGTGGAAGAGAGGAGGCAGCACTAAAAGGCTGTGATGCAGAAAACAAATTCTTCAAAACAAAGTATGATTTATTTTGTCAAAAGGTATACAGCACTCAGACAAATGGACTGAAAATAACAGACACCAAGGCATATACTGTTACTGGTTTGCATCCCCTTCAAGGTAGATGTGATTTAACCTAGCTCTCTAAGGCTCTCTTGGGAACCAAGTCACAGCTGCACTAGCCTTGTCTCCCAATCAATCTCTAGCAACCTGTGGCAGTTACCTATTCCTCTCTCCACCATGTTACAACAGTCCAATCTTCTATCAGATCAATGTCTTCTGATCTCCTTCTACTCTTTCTCAGCAAGACAGCCCTGCTGTTAGTGTTAGGGCTCCAGAGCTGCAACTTGCAGGTATAAAAATATGACCACTCTGTTCAAATACTGGGAATTTCTAGAGTGCCCCTTTTTAGCCCTTTATTTTAGCATTCTTGCCTGTTTTTTATCACTCTCTTATTCCCCTCCTACACATTTTACTTCACATAACTCCCTATAAGAGCCAGAGAAACAGCACAATCATGCAATATAATTCAGATATTGAGGAATGGCTTTACTGGGCACAGACGAAGAGGGACTGAAGGCATGCAGGATCCCAGGCAAATCCATGTAACTGCACAGTCCCTGTGGTGAGACCAGAGCTGTTCCTATCCCTCCTTTTCCTAGGCTCACACTGAGAGTGACAGTTTCCAAGCCTGGAAACTGTGAACATTATTATTCATCCTGAGATCTCTTTTTCACCCTCTTCCTCTTGGATACAGGAAAGAGAAACTAGATTAAAATGCATCTTTTAAGAGAAAATATCAATCTCATCTTTGCCCCAAGGTGTTTACCTTACTATAATTTTCTTTGCCACATGAGGAACCCTATGAAAGTACTATTCTGTCTACCACAGAAACGCATAATTGCACTGTAATAGTTCAACAGAAGGGAAAAAAAAAAAACCCAAGAGACGTAAAGAGCTCAAAATCTACTGGTTATGAAAGACATGTCTAAAGACCATCAAAGGCATGACTTTAATAGTTTTGAACAGCATCTTATCTATGCTGTGATTCTCAGTTTCATCATTTAGTGACATTTTCTCCTATGTTAGCCAAGTCTTCTTTTACAAAGCAATTTTCACTTTCTCACAACCCAAGGCAGTGGAGTTATCAAAGGCTAAATGAAATACCATAGCATTATTCCATCTTTCTCAAACATTGTGGGTGTGAAAGTCCAGAAAATGAGCTGTAAACAGATGATAACATAATAGGTGGGAAGGAGAAGGGAGGAAGCAGTGACTGGATGAACTCTCATCACTGATGGAACAGAACAGTACATTTACATGAAATTAATTTTCAGTGTTGAAATTATGTTACAGTGGTGACGATCACAAGAAAATATTGATAGCAATAAAATGAAATTCTAAAGAAACTGGCACTAAATCAGAAGACGGCACATTGACACTATTTATGATAATTTCTTCAAATTTCATCCCAGTCTGCATTACTGTTGACATCTCATGTAACCAAGAAAATAACTCAGGGAGTGAAAGTAAATGATTGCAGCTGCCATTAGATCCCTATATATTGTAGTAAGCAAATGTGACAACTCATTATGACCTTGATCTAAGAACCACAGTAGTCAGCTGAAAGACTCATTGAGCCCTACATTTTTAAATGTTATTTCACAGAGAATGTTTACAGAAAGTTACATTTCTCTTATTAGTTTTCAATTATAAAAAACTGTAACAGAAGAGAGAGTGGGAAAATAAAGAGAACACAAGAGGAAAACAGAGAAAAATGAATCAAAAACAATAAACACACCTCATTCGATATTCACGATGATTTTCAAAACTGATAGGTCACAGATAGTAAGGGACACTTACTTGGGTCACCTTAGCATTATGTTAGTAAATGTCCTTTCCAATCTAATCATTGCAGAACCTGACTCCACACGCATACTCTCATGCATGTAAATAACTTTAAATAAATTAAAGTACTGTATGCCTGTAATTCAGTCATTGATGAAACTTCTCACAGGGGCTCTTTCCATTGGAAAAGAGGATACACTGAAACATTAATTCCCATTTACTCAAAGCCAGATTTGAAGGGCAGATTTGGACCTTACTAAAGTCAATGGAAAAATTCCCATTAACTTCAATGGGCTCTGAATCCTATAGTTTTCAATAACCATTTGCTTTGGCTTCAGTGTTGCTGTTGCCCCCTTTCCTTCAGGTTCAGCTGCCATTTGGTCTAATTAACTGTTGCCAGACTCAGGAGATAAGATTTTTAATGTGGCTGCATGGCTGCTTCTGTTACATTTTCACCTTATACAACTTCTGCTTCCTTTTTAATTTGAAAATTACTTTGATACATTTAAATTGCTTTCAAAGGTAGTCTGTCCAGGTCAACAGATGCACTAATGAGGATTCTTTATCATTAAAATGTGCAAAGGGTAATGTTGTTTTATTTTTGAAAGATTTTAGTCTGTTGTCTTTTAGTACACATTTAATACCAGAGTGAAGGGACAGAAACATAAGATCTTTTGTTGCAATCTCTAATGGATTAGTGGTATTGATCAAAGAGCTTTGGGTGCTGATGTGAATTTGTCACTTAATCTTATAGGCATGTTTATCTATTTACCAAGAAATCAGAGTGCCAAGCTAGCAGTGGTATGAGGCTAAGGGCTAGTACTTCTGATTCAATAGCTGGATACACTTATTAAGGAAAGGAAATAAATGGACAAATTATATCTCATCATGTATGGGTAAGGATTGCTATTTTTTTTTCTGTCTTAGAACTTCCCTTAACTTCATCCAAATAGAGCAGTTTCATCAGGGATGGAGCAATGCAAGACAACATTCTGTATTAAATCAGGTAGTAATGGAAAGGAAGGCTGCATCACTGGGATTTCTTTCTTTTTTAATTAGATACAATCAGTTTAACAAAAGGACATTGAGTGGTCTTGATTTTCATTTCAGAGAGATGTGATCACACTTACAATATATTTGTTAGGCAATTAAAAAATGCTGTATTAGATTATTAAATTAACTCTTAACATACATCATATTGGTAAATTAAATCTAAGCTGACCTTGGCAGAAATAATACCTTCAAATTTAAAAAGGAGTAAGTTTTTGATGGGAAAGATAAGATTATCCTCAAATTCATGATGTGCTTACTGTTAGCTGTAAGCAAAATGTCAACTCTCCTCAGTCATTCTCAAATCCTTTATGGAGAGAGGATTCTAGGTTCTTGACTTCACTCACTGTACTAAAAGATAACTGGGCAAAGAGTATGTATGTCAGTTGAAATACGATACAGAATCATTGTGACTACAACCTGGCAGTGGCTCAAAAACAATCAAAAAAAAGGAGCTATGAGTTATGATATGGGCATTGTATGAAAAGAAATAGAACACGGTTTCCAACATATTTGGTCCAGATGTCCCCTCTGGTTGAAAACTCATCCATTAGAATATTTAATCTGGCCTTCTCCCTGCCACCTCTCAATGAGTCTTCCTCTACATTAAATTAGTCTGTACTTTCTGTCATTTCTATTCATTTATATGAATCTGATGCCACTACTATCTGTGGCACCTTTCTGCTAAACTGATACTCACTCAAAATTACTGTGGATTCAGGAGGCTATCATGCTTTTCGTCACTGACGTGAATTAATTGTGTCAGCTGATTCTTTTTCCATAAGGTTGAAACTTTTCTTGCATTTTGTGGGTATAATGCTTACTCAAGCATATCTTTCTTTCTTTCTTTCTTTCTTTCTTTTTCCTAGTAAGAACAATTTCAGGTATTTTAAAACCTATGGATGATAACTACAAAGACCTAGCAGTACTGCCTGGAGAGTTTTCCTGAAGTACTGTGATGAACCATTCTCAGGAGTAGGTTTGTAAGAAGAATTTTGTTAGGAACCATTTTTGGCTGTATCAGAAGTATCCCACTAAAACAGACCTCCAGTTCCTTCAGGACATCTGGAACTCAGATGTATGCTCCACTTACCTTGAGTTAGGAAAAATGCACTTAGACTATACTTCTCTATTTGGTAGTGTGAAGCAATGAGGCACCTGCAATTTATGTTTTTGACTCTCAGTGTAGTTTTCTGTGTAGCAACATCTTTATTTTCTTTATTTTAAGATAAATTCCCATAAAAACTTGTGTCTCCTGCTAGTTGTAACAACATAGTTCAGCACAGTTTCTTAACAGCAGGTAATTCACCATTTCCTTTCTCCACCTGCTTCAGTTTTGAGCATAGTCTCAAGCACAGACAGACTGAGAAGACAAAGCAATGGGGTCTATAAAGGACCTTATCATTGGACAGGGACATTGGGATTTATAATCTATTCTGTCTGGGCCAAAGCTTTAATGGAAGTAAAGCCCTAGTGCTATAAACATTCTGCCAACAGAACAAAAAAAGTGACATCTACTAAAAGTTAAGCATCGTGCTTGATAAACTGATAATCATTCACATTTTTTTAACAGAATAATTACAAAGATGGTGGAGAAAAGCAAACTCTAGTCATACAATTCATTTCTCTCAATTTTGTTAGTGGAAGTAACAGCAGAGGGAGCAAAAATAAGGAGACAAAATGTTACTGGGGAAACAGCATGTCTTCTGCCCTCAGTCAAAAACAAACACACCCAATTGCACATGGAGTTCTCTCCAATAATCATTATGGTGTGATCCACAACCCAGAAACCTGCTGTGATGATTAAGGTAAAGATTGACACTATAACTGAAATCTGTTTCTGCCTTTGTGTTACTCCTCATGTCCATTCCTAAACCGTCCTTTGAAGAACTCACCCATAAGATTAGCTAGCCCATCCATCCTTGAGAGCTCACAAAGGTATTCCAACTCTCAGTTCAGTTCTAAAAAGTCTTCTCACTGTCTGTATCTCTTCTCTGACCCTCCTTAAATAAAAAGATAAGAAGAAAAAGGTGGTGAGAAGAACCGCAAAGGCGGGAAGAATAGGAACATGCAGATTCTGAAAATACAGGAATGTCCCTGGAAACTATTCCTGACCCTGTTCTGTCCACAAAACAGTCAGGCAAGGACATGACTCTTAAGATCAATATATATTTTTCTTTATCCCAATGCAGTCTACTTAATAGAAAGGAAAAATAATTGGAATTTATCCTCTCTGCTCCTCCTTCCAGTAACGTTGGCTGGTGAGCAAAGATATAACCAAACAGACAGCATTTAGATTGCTGGGATCAACTCCTGAACAACTTCAGATTGTGTTGCCACCATTGGTTCAATGCACTCAGGCACACAAGCAAAGAGAACAGTTGGACAGCACTGTATGATGCAGCGCAAAACAAGCCCTAAATGCATTTCTTGTGTAAACAAGTTCAATACAACACAGATAAAAGATACTTTGGGTTGCCCAGGGATGTTGTGCACTCTCCACTCTTAAAAGTGTTTTTCAAGACCAGACTCAATAAAGCCCTGTGTAATCTGGTCTAAACTGATGGCTGAACTGAGCTTGGAATAGGAGGATAGACTAGCTACCTCATAAGGTCCTTTCCAACATGAATTCTATTATGATCGTAAGTTGAAAAAAGTGTAAGATGTTTTAATTAATAATCCACTCAATTTTTCATTTAAAATCAACACTACGTAGCAATTTATCTTTATTTTAAAATTAAAATAGAAAACAACATTTCATCTATAGCATATAATTAAATAACATGACAATAATAAAGCTTTAGAAGGATTGGTGTTGATATGGCATCAAAAATAAAGTAGACATAAAAGAATTTAAATGATATTTTGAAATCTGTATTTTCCGAGCTAAACTATTTTGGAATTTCCAATTGGTAAAGGTATATAAAATATTTGCATTTGTTCTGACCTAAAACAACAAAAAATATCAAATATGCCTGCAAAATGGAGATCTACATGTTTAGGTAAATGTAAATGTCATCAAAAGGTTGACCATTTAAAAGCGGCCATTTAGAATGGCACTTGATTGTATTTGATTGTTACTCATATATATGATATCCTCAATGCTTTATCATTTTTTTCCTCATGCTGAGGAGATTCAGGCCTTCTAATATATGGAATGATCAACACTTCTGCATAAACTTCAGAGTATGTTCATAAGAAATGTAAACCATTAAAAAAAGATGCTGAGGAAACTTTAGAAATGGAGCTGTTGTCAGCAGAGATTAAATTGTATACCAACAGCACAACATTTATGCATTGCTACTTAAACTGTGACAAATGGTTACAAACATGATAGTTTCAGGATCTTTAATCTAAATGAATGGTGCTTTTAGCCTACCTCTGACTGGAATTCATTTCAGAAATAAAGAAGAATTTCCTACTCAGTTGTGTACAGAACTAGAACAGCTATGAATAAGAGGGCAAGAAACATAGCTTTCACAGATATCTACAGTACTACACTGCACTGTTAATACCCAACACAGGCTGTCTTCATGTATTCATTCTCTTTTGAGTCCCAAGTAAAGTCTGCAATGTAAATTAAGATTTTACTTACCTGTCAACCTTATAGAAATTGTTTTCAGGGAGGTTTTTCTCATCTTTCATTTTCCTTGCTATGACAACAAGCATAATGTAAACTCATACTGGGCAGCAGAGATTATACTAAAATTTAATTTTAAAAATTACAAACATCTCATATAGCAAGTTATTAGAAAATCATTTCAGTCACTATCAGTTTAGATATTAACTAGTGGAGAAAACTGATGGCATAGGTAGTTTATCCCACTTTTTCTAAATTCATTTCTCAGACTCTCAACCAAGGGAATTAAAAACACAATTGTTGAAAACAAGTCTTTGCAAAGTAATTTTTTTAATGTTTATGGTCCGGTAATGCAATATTTATAAAACAATCTAATTACAAACATTCCAAGGTGTTCTTCAGCTGATAACACAAAAGAAAAAATCACTCTTCTATAACTTCTCTTGGTTTCAGTCAGTGACTTGACTGTACCCCTCAGAGATTTCTGAATGGGAAAAAAAAAAATAGCTTACAAGAAACAGGAGAACATCTTTGGTTAAAAACATTATTTCAGAAAAGAAACAACATGAGGCAATCATAAAAATGTGAATTTTCAATATAATCAGGCAACTCATTTTTGATGGTTGCATGAAATTTCTGCAACATTCCTTTTATAGAACTGCAATATTTGCAGTTAGTATGGAGGGGATGAACAGATAAAAAGCTCAGTTAAAGCTACTACTTTAAAAACTGAAGTTTACTCCAGCTTTTTTATGGCTCTTATTTTTTAAAAAGACAATAAAAACAATCTCCCCTGTTCTGTTTTTGAAGGAAAATACAATCTGTGTTCAGAAGAAATTCTTCTGATGAAATACTTAACTCAGAACAAGGTTAAAATAAAGTTAAACCTGTTTTTAAGAGCAGGAACGCACTGCCATCTTGTGGAGCGTGTGCTAGGACCTTCTCTCAGACACACAGTTCTGACACTGCGGGATAAAACAGCACTCCTGCCTTTGCCACCTTGGCCTTGCTGCGCCTCCGAAAGCCACTGTCAACAGACATCATTTTTCTACATACCCAGCAACATTTCAAAAGGCAAGTACCTGTACCTTTTGGAAATAATAAGAGTACACCTAAGCAAATGTTTATGTCCAACTGAGACCGAAAAAAAACACTTTAAAATACTTAGAATGAAGAGATTAGGATGAAATTTTTATTTCAGTTTGCCCCCAGGGCTACCTTTATTCTGGAAGATTTGCAGCAAAGTAGTATACTAAAGAAATCACTCCCAGCACAGATGCAGTTATGACGAGGAAAGCTGAGGAGTCTACTGATGCAGCAGTAGCACCTGCCACCAAAGAAATAGATTATAACAGCGAAGCACAGGTTCTGCCACACACCCTGTGGCTTCCACGAGCACAGGTCTGCCCATTAAATCACACAGTTTCACTGTGCAGCCCTAACCAGCACAAAAATGCTAAGAGAAGTCTGTAACACGGCCCTGTGTTATTCTGCCAACCCTACTGGGAATTGCCTAGATATAATGGAGCGTTGCCCCCTCTTTTTTTTTATCAGTATGTTATTTCAATATATTAGAGCTGAGCTATTCAAAAGCTGCCTGAGGGTTTGGAGAATTAAATTCAGAATGTTCTAGGCAGTTCTGAAAATTCCTAAGAGAGTGATTTTACAATGCTATAAGTCTGATCCTTCAATCCCTACTTGTGTAAGGAGTGCTTACTTACAGAAATAGATTAAGTAGTTAAAGGCATTATCTTAGAGCCAAATTTTGACATTTAGCTGCTGGCCATGCCAATAGCACATTTTTCCTTGTGTTCTCCAATCTACAGGTAAACTTGAAGTGAGCAAAAGCTACCATCTTGCCCTTGGGCAAGGTGCATTCCTGGATGTGCATCAAGAGAAGAGTGTCTGAAATTCAAAGAATGCAGAAGCTGTGATTGTGAGAGAGACACTCAAGAGCATGTAAAGGGAAAATAGGTTTCTTGTATGCTATGATAAACGTAGGGAAGACTTTGATTATTTTAAAGAAAAATATGTGTTTTGATTTGTTTGCTTGCTTTTGTGCTAGGTGTTTTGTGATCAGCAGGCTTAAAATCCAGCAAAAGCTGACAAATGCAGGCACAGGAAGAATGGCCTTCTTACTATGATGCCTTTACTCGTAATGAAAAGATATAGGAGAGAGCACACTGCCGGCAAGGCCAAAACCAGCTACCTAGTGAAGATGTGCAAACCAGTCTGGAGCTGTTTCAAGGCTGCAGCACAAAGGCTATGGATAAAAGACAGAGTGAAGACTAAGAAACTCACAGACAGAAGGTAAAGTAAGCTCACCTCTTGTTTAAAAGTGATGTCAGGGACAAAGTTGGGCCCACTGAAAATACACAGCCTAGGCAAGCATTAGGCTCTTGGCTTGGATTTTCAAGGAAACAAATGTATGCAAGCACCCTGTTCGAAAGCCTGTGTCTGTCAGTCCAGTTTAATCTTTTAGCTAATTTAACCAAGCCTGACAGAGAAGTAGCACTCTCAAAGGCCCTGTATTCCTAGCAAACTTCAAGAATATAAACAGTTAGATAGTGATTATCTGCCTTGCACCGCCAGGAAGAGAAAAGCTGAAGTATGAATCAGAGGTCAAGCATAACAGAGTCCAAAACAGGCACAAAACCATATGAAATTGGACTTCATGAGTTCTGCATTTTGTAGAACTACTCTTTATTTTAACACATTTTTCTATCACTAAAGCTGGTTATTGTTTTGAAAATATTTCAGGTGGTAGAAGGGAGGTGGGGTGGAATGCTGATTTGATTTAAAAATCAATGAACAGTGGCATTTTTGTTTGGGAAGAAGCACAAATACAGGCCTATCTTTTAAAAGAAATAGCCAGAAAAAAATGAAAAACATACCATAGCTCATCTTGAAACCTTAACGGCTGTGAAACAGTCCAGCCCTACATAAAGGATGGAAGTAAGTATTCTCTATTCATGTCTAAAACAGAACTTTTAGGCAATTTACTCTATTCCCAGCACACTGGACTAGGTTTTCACACCACACAAAGTAACCTTGAACAAGATGTACAGGATTGAATGGATATACACAGGAAGCTGGCACAAGTTGCTTAAGTGGCATAAGAAGTCACTGTGTTCGACTGCATCCAGTCTAGGGTTAAGAACAGATGAAGGCTTGAGTTCTTCCATCTCACTACCAGCCGATAAATGAACTCATTATTTTTATTGTATCTAGGAGACCACAGCCTACTGAGTGAGGATATATTTTGTTATGCAGAATAAAGATGAATAACCTAGATAATACTTGGAAAAGTTTCACAGGGACTTCAGCGCAACAAAACTCAAAATAAAAATTATGGTGACTGAAATTTACACTTTTATCTAATTTGCTAAAGCCTGCAGGGTCCAGAAGTGTAAGGTTTTGCCCATTCCTAATACGGATTCAGTTCTCTAACACAATCACTGGATTTTGGTAAGTCTTTTCTTCTTTTCAAATGCATTTGACTCTTCTCTTTAGTGCCTGCTGTTTCTCAAAACACACATGGACAAGCATCACAGGATTTTTCTGTAATACATTTGGTAAGCTACATAACACTGAGATTAGAAAAGGACACTATGCCAATAGAAACCAAATCCTTATAAAGTGTTTGATGGAAACAAGAGGTTAGTACATTACCTTCAGTATATTTTGGTTTTTAAATTCACTACTCCAAACACTTATCAAAATTGATTTAACCATATTTGGACTAACATCATACAAGATTTTATGAACTAATACCTATGTAACAGCAGGTCATTCTACTAGGAACATTTCCAGGGTTTGCAGAAAGTAAAACTTGGATTCAAATAAGCCTAATTTCACTTTTTGCAGATCAGAAGCTACCCCAGTTAGTCAGTGACATGTAGTACCAAGCCATCTGGTGACTTGCAAGGAACTCAGTTTGGTTTATGAGCAAAAAATTAACCCTCTCCACAAGCTTGGGTACTGGATGGATAGGGCTAGTTCCAATGAATGGAGGATTTTAACAAACCATAGAATCAGTAAGGTTGGAAGGGACCTCTGGAGATCATCTAGTCCAACCTCCCCGCTCAGCACAGTCACCTAGAGCATGTTATACAGGGTTGCATCCAGGCAGGCCTTGAAGATCTCCAGAGAAGGATATGCCACAGCCTCTCTGGGCAACCTGGTCCAGGGCTCCGTCACTCTCACAGGAAAGAAATTCCCCCTCACGTTCAGGCGGAACTTCCTGCGCTTCAGTTTCTGCCCACTGCCTCTTGTCCTGTCACACGGGACAACTGAAGAGTTAGGCCCTGTCCGCCTGACACCCTCCCTTCAGGTACTTGTACACACTGATAAGATCCCCCCTCAGTCTTCTCTTCCCCACGCTGAAGAGGCCCAGCTCTCGCAGCCATTCCTCATAGGGCAGGTGCTCCAGCCCTCTGATCATCCTCGTAGCCCTACACTGGACTCTCTCCAGTAGCTCCATGTCTCTCTTGTCCTGGGGAGCCCAGAACTGGACACAGGACTCCAGATGAGGCCTCCCCAGGGCTGAGTAGAGGGGCAGGATCACCTCCCTTGACCTGCTGGCAACATTCTTCTCAATGCACCCCAGGAGACCATTGGCCTTCCTGGCCACAAGGGCACATTGCTGGCTCATGGTCAACTTGCCATCCACCAGCACTCCCAGGTCCTTCTCTGCAGAGCTGCTCTCCAGCAGGTCAGCCCCCACCTTGTCCTGGTGCCTAGGGTTATTTCTCCCTAGGTGCAGGACTCTGCACTTGCCCTTGTTGAACCTCATGAGGTTCCTCTTTGCCCAGCTCTCCAGCCTGTCCAGGTCTCTCTGAATGGCAGCACAGCCCTCAGGTGTGTCAGCCACTCCTCTGGGAGGAGTGGCTGATAATCTCCTACACCAATGTATTATACACAGTTTCATCATGTTTTAGCATTTGTGACTTGGTAATTGTGCTGCTGTAACTGTTTATTTGGTCTCTGCCAGCTCCTAACTCTGCTCCCTTGAGCAGGCCCTGCCTTTTAGCTCCATGTATCTATTATGTATGTAGGAGAAATCTACTTTGTCATTTGTGGCTATTTGAAACTGCGAATTTTGTCAACCTGACTGTTGCAGCAGTACCCAGAGGTCCAGTCCATTGCTACCACTCTATGTGTAGTCCCTGTTTCCCAGGAGCTAATTCACAATGAATAATTTACCTGACAAATTTAGTCTGCTTCGGAAATACCCAAGGGCAGATTTCATTTTCTTCTACCCTAATCTTTAGTCAAGATACACTAGAATAAAAATGGTGAAAGAGATTGAGAGAAAGAAAAATGAGGAATATCTGTATTTATGGATAGCATACTACTACTTCATGCTCCTAATTTCTATTTCTCATATCCAAAGGATTAAATTAATTTGGACAGAAGAGAGAGAAAAATCTTTTCCAGACTATGAAACTAACTTAGATCAGAACTAAAGAAATTAAAGAACTAGTATAAATTGGCCATAATCCATCTCAATTACAAGATCAGCTTTAATTATGCTTTTTCTATCATATAAAGGCACCAGAGTGCCTATAAAGAGAAGTGGAAAATCATACAAACACCCTATTCCACATGCAGAATTCTGCTCCGTTGATAAGGGTAACATGGAAGTGGGCCATGACCATGACTCGGGAACTACCAAGCAGAAAAGATCATGCAGTCCATGTATGTATGTCCCTGCCGACATCTAGTTACATGATGTAAGTGTGCATACTGAGTGACAGAACGGGAACAAGTCAAATGGGACACGTGTCTGTTACTTGATAAAGTGCACTTGCATTTTGGTCTGAGGATGGTCACACTTTTGCTCAGGTGAAGTGTACCACTCTTAAGTGCTCTTCATGCATGGTGCCCTGGCTAAGAGATTTAGCACTACTAAAACAGGGGGAAAAAAGTCTTTGATAGGAGTTAGTAATATTAGTCCATCTTGAACTGGTACAGACTATAGGAAGAAAATAGAATAGCACCAATGGACATCTGTGAGGCAAAAGCAAAGCTAGCATTAACTGCTGCATTTCCTAAGTTAATATAATGTTTTCCAAAACAGATGAGATTTGTCATACTGTATCAAAGAAAGACTCTTGTTTCTGCTACAAAACACAAGCAGAGGTAAGAGCCTTATTCTTGAATTCATTTTAATGTGCATCAGAGTGACTATACACTAACTGCAACCAAATTACTGCAGGATTATTGCAGAAATATAAAAATATATTTAGACAATAATATTGGCCCAAACAAAAATAATTAATATCTGAAATACCCTTTACCAGGTGACTTTACTACTGCAGGTCTATGGCCTTGAGGATATGAATGTCATTTTCACTGAAGCCTAACATCTGACCTGAAATTTGAATTTCTCTAAGGAAAGGGCAAAAAACTAAATTGTATTTCACTGTTTAACCAATAATTGCTTTTTCTTGTTCAAGTAAATCAAAGCATTTCTTTGATTACAAATGAGCATGTGACACTTACAATATTGTATAAGTGACCGGAAGCTAGTATCCTAACTCATTGTATGTGATTTTTAAGAGCCTATACTGAAATATATGGTGTCCACTCTCCCTTTAGTCCTTCAATATGGAACAGTAATTTGGAGTTAAAAATAAAAAACAAAAAACTCTGCCCTCTTCCCTCCTTCTTTACCCTTTAATAAGTTTGGCAATTTGACTGCTGACACAGAAGACACAGAGCATGCATTAGTTCTGTGCCATATTAGCAGAATTTCTGACCGGTTTCTTTATTTTTGTAAATATGGGCGATGGACATTTGTTATATTCCTTATAAGTATTCTGTCAAAAATGAGTATCAGTTATAGGAATCAGCCATAACTAAAAATATAATTTACAAATTCAAGTTCTACATGTTCGTTTCAGAAACATGATGTTTCAGGTAAATAATTGCCCAATATACTCTAGCAGGAAGCTTATCAACCTAAGCACCTCCCAGGCAGACAGCAGTTCAGTCTGCTAAGAACGTAGCTCTGTATGGAGCTGCTTCAAAGGCAGAAAAGATAACTAGACAGATCTGCCTTGGAGGCAGGTCGACAACAAGGGGATGTCTCTGAGATAGGTACCTGTTTTTGCCTGCTTGAAAATTGAGTTATAAGCCCTCTGTACAGCACCTTTCAGGGATGTAACTTATTCAGGTCTGCCTAGAAGGCAGGTCAGCATGCATATACACCTAACAGGCACAGAATTATGCAAGTCTGCATCTCCTAGGTTCAAACACCTCAAGAAAGTCAAGAATTTCATTCTAATAATTTCAGGAGAAAACCAATATTTCCTGTAAGAAACCATTTTCAGTACAGTTGCTGAGTATGTCAAACTACAGTTTCTTTAATGACACATTCTTAATGCTAGAGACAAGAACAAAACCCTTTATAAAGTCCTGGTGGTATTCTTAGTATAAAAGCAAATGCTGATTTAGAAGATTTGGCAGTAGGTTACTACAAAGAGCAAAATGTCCCAAAGAACAGTCAAGTACAACTGGAAAAAAGAAAACTGACAGCAGGTATATTAAGAAACAATATGTACTCTATCCATATAAGTACAGATGTGGGCCTACTGTTCTCTTTCACACCAGTATAAATAATAGCAATGATTGTAGTAGTGAAGGTTTAGATAGAATTGGCAAAAGCAATAAAATGAACTTTAAGTATCATTCATTTTAAATTACTTACAAAATTTTAAAGTTCTTTGATCGGCAAAGAATTTTACAAAACCATTACTTTAATCACTTGACTAGACTTCTTTTTTTTAAATAAAGAACTTACCTTGCATTTATCAGAGCTATGGTTTCAGTGTATCCATGACTTGAGACAGCTCTCCATCAGATATGCTCAGTTCAGGATTTCAGATTTTCCTCATGATAATATTAAATGCATTTATGCTTTTACATGAACGCTGACCTCTTATTCAATACTGTGCACTAGCCCAAAATGAATACACATTTTGCACTGAAAGCAGATAGCAATTGTTTAGAGAAAGAAAAAACTGTCACGCTATTCAGCAGTAGTTTTTATGAAAGGGTTGTATCTCTCTAAGAAACATTAAGTAGCACGTACCGTCAGAGAAGACCACTAACTAGTGCCAGACATTGGTCTTGCAGTGGGCCATTCCAACATCCTGAGGCCCCATAAGACAGCTTGGCAGCTCTAGTTATTTTAAAAGCCAGAGAAGCAAGAAAGATAAGAGATCCACAAAGCTCCAGCACAAGCTCTAAGATGTATATATACCTGGTACATTTCAGGAGGAAAACAGTGCTAGCTCTAGGTGTACTACAAGTCTACAAAAGACATAAAAGAAGGAAATACAAATGAGTGCTGAATTTAGTACTCTGTCTAGACAGACTTGTGTAGCAACCAGTACTCTATAAAATATTGTGACAATTAAGTTCTGAAAACATAATAACCCAAAACATTTGATATTATTGGTGGTCTCTTTGAGGATAATATTTTTATCAAGTATAACAATGACACCTGTCGTGAGGTATATTTAGGGGGAAAAAAAGCAAACAGCACATGTCTAAACTAAAACAAAACTGTTCAGTATAATTCAGAGCACCAGTAAGTCACTCCTTCTACCTGCACAATCTTTAAAGACTCTGGATGTGAGACCCTGCACTTCTGTTATGCAGAACCACCTGGCATACCAACTGTCAGCAGGAATCTTAATGAGAGTGACTTATCCTTTCAGAGTGATACTCCCATAGGCACCCAAAGAAAGGTCAAATAGCCTTTGTAGAGGGTTTTCTGTGTCTGAAAGCGTACTCTTTGGTGTGCAATCTGTAACATACACAAAAGACTCATAATAGAAAAAAGACAAAATCCTGTAAGTTATAAATCCACAAAAAATATAACTCTTTTTTTATACTCACAGCATACATGAGACATATTCTATGCAGTCCCATAACCCAAGTACCTTAGTCAAATATATTTTATATGATCATATCTATACTGACAGAGTTAGAAGTTCATACCAAATGCATAATTCTGGCATCACCCAATGTTTGCTTGGTATTATAACACACCCTTTTAAGCTTTCAGACTGTAAACTGCTTGCCATAGTCGACCTGTTACTCAATATACAGTATGATTCCAGCTCCAGAAAAGCACTGAACAAACATATCAGCAGCTGTTGATTCAAGACTCTGAAACACTATTTTCAATTAAAGGAAGTGTTTCCAGAAAGTTCCATTTTAGGTAGATCATTGGTTTGGCTTTTGTTTTATTTTTGATAGTTTGTGAAATTTTCTGCTTTCCCTTTTAGGTTTAATTGGTAATAGACCAAAGTAACTTTTCAGAAAATTTTCCTTATCTTTATCTAAAGAAAGATAAAAGTAGTATATATACATCTGAAACCTCCATTGCTTCAAATGCAAGCAGAAGGTCATAGGTTAGATGATTTTATTCTAAATTGCCTTTCACACAATTCTGCTACAGGGACCAAAGGAGACTCTAATACACCTCAGAAGTGTCTACGGGCTGATTTAATTTTGTTCAAACTGAAATAGCTCTGTAAAGGTCCTCTCCAGCTGAAGAATAGATAAACACTGTTGTCTTGCCAGATGCTACAAGCAGCATGCTCTTCACTGGTCCAGCCTGCGAATACCTGTTTAAATCTCTTCTAAATCTTTTGGGCCTTTTGCACATGCTGAGTTGGACTAAAGTAGGGCTTCAAGTCTAGTTCTGAATCTTATACAACAGTGTTATATATGGGTGCCCTTTGCATTATCCAAAGCCTGCCTGCAAACCACCAGAGCCATTCCATAGAACAGCTCCAGCATATCCACTGCCATTTCTTACACTGCAGCAGAGGGGAGGAGTATTAGGCAATACCAGCAGCGCAGGGCACTGCTGGTTGGCTGTGAGCATGCCTGGACACAGGCCTAAGCATTAGTGTCTCACACAGCTGTCAGGCCACACAGAGAAACATGGTTGCTATCAGATGGCTCTAGACTACCTACTCCTCTCCATGGCACACTGAAATACTACTAAACTGTCATTTTACCTATAGCACAGAAAAGTTGGGACTTATTCATGACATAGATTTGAAAATGAAATAGCTCTATAGTTTTCATAAATACATACACACATATTGTACTTCAACTTCTGTCACAAAAAATGGAGAACATGAAGGCATTTTATCCTGATGCTCTAACATCACTGCAGTATTTCCAACAGCAGCTTAAGTCCAGCTTCACAGCCACATCAGTTTGGAATCAAAAGGATTATTAACCAGTGAGAATCAACTGATGTATTCTGCTTTTGCACCACTAAGCAATTATAAAACAACCTTAAAATTTTGCCTGTAATTCAGCAGTTGCTTATCATTCTGATTATGGCATCAGTTACACTGCTGTAGCTATACAGTAACTCTACTGGCAACAGCGAAGCCAGTTCTGATTTTAACCTGTGGGACTAAAATTGAATCTGTCCTTTAATCTAATTTAAACTATGGAATGATGATCACAGGCTTCTTAGTTAACAGAAGTGGAAGTGTTCAACTGAAGAAGAGTAAAGTGAATTGTCTAAAGAATGTCAGTTTCTGAGTATCTTCTTAGAAGGAGACTCAAGAAGCTATGAAGAGGGAGAGAAACCATACAAACAACTTCACTGGAGGTTATATTACAGAAGCTCCAGTAATTACACACTCAATTATATTTCTTTCATGGTTTTTTGGAAATCTTTGTATTTGTCATCTCTAAGCACTTGAAAGAAACCTCTGAAAATACATTCCTTGAAGTATCTACAAAATCTTGTGCAATATGACGCTCTTCATAAAAGGATATTGGAAGTATACTTACAAAAAAACAAGTATTAAAAAAAGCTTTCTTTGCAAGATCTAGCAATCATGAAGAGGGGAAGATAGAACAAATCAAATGGCAATAAGCATTTTGAAGTGTTTGCAACAGTTGTTTCACACAAATGGACAGCTCTGGACCTCATTCATTTTCAGGTTCATTCTTACAGCATCCAAGTATTTTAACAACTAAAACTCAAGTTACATTTCTGTAAGAGCATTCCACCTGTATTAAGGGGGAAAAAGAAAGGCTGTATGACAATTTTATGCCATTTTAATAATGTTCTAGGTTTATAGCTCTCAATAGATGAGAAAATTCTAGGGAAGTTTATAAAAATAGAATTTCCACTAGAGAACCAAACTGCTAAGTTTGGATTGTAAGATCTGGAGGGAAAAAAAGAAAAAAAATCCCTACCAAACCATTAATCTCTGAAAAAACAAAATATGGAGTGAGGGTAGCAAGGCATTACACAGACTGACCATTACTCTGACAAGACCTGGAAGTGAACAGAAAGAGCCCAAATTGCTTTGTTTTAGAAAAGTTTGAAGAGCCCACTGCACTTTGCTGAATGATACTTCAAGTCCTTCTTCTTTATAAAACCAGAGCACATTATAACAGTCCATGCTTGAGGCCACAAAGGCATGGATTGACATGGCCAAGTCCAGGAGAGCAGAACAGCCCCTCCTAGCCAGCCAAATAGAAACCTAAAAAGACAGGAGTAACCACAACTTTCATCCCAATGTCCAGACTCTAAATGACATGTGGGTTCCAACCATACTGACAAAGAAACTCAGCCTCCAAACCACACACCACAGCTGAATGCTTTAGACAATGTCATCCAAACCACCCCACCAACCAAGATAGGTTATTATGGATTTAATAAGGAGTGAAATAAGGAAGCAGTGGGGACAGTTCGAGCTCCATTCAGCTTTAATGAACAAAAATCTCTGCACAAATACTGCTCACAAAACATTTTGTTTCCGAGAGCAGTTATATTGTCCTTACATTGTTTCAACTTGACAAATAAAAGAATACGCCTTGTCATCATTCTGCTGAATACAACTACGATCAAAAATTACTTCTGAGGCAGTTAATAACAACTTTGAGAGTATCAGCAGAATCTTGTAAAATACTACTTAGAGTTGGAAATTTTAAATGGCATTGAAATAACAGGTGAATAATATATTTGGATTTGCCTCCGTGGGCAGCCAGAGCAGAGCAAATTACTGTAAGACAAATTTTTGACAAAAACTCAAGATAAACAACTCAGCTGCTTTTTGTCAAGAGTAACAGAGTGGGTGTATAAATAAAATTCAGCAGGCAGAATGTCTCTGGAGCTTAACAAGGCCTGTAGCACACCACCATGCAGAAAACTCATTAACACAATACAGAATCATAGCACAGATCAATCAGATGAAGAACAGAGATTGTAAGTGCAGAGACTGCAAGTGAAAAGGGAAGTGCCACGCTAAATCCGACTGGAAAGAGTATCAAGAAGGGACTTGTTAGATCCCACATTAATCAACTATCAGCAGTCCAGGGCAGAGCTGGTACTGCTCCTCCCCTACCTGGGAAACTGCACTGTGGTAGAAAACTGTTACCTCTGATAGTTCAAAATGCACAGAAGATATTTATTAAAATCTGGCCTTCCAGGATTTACCATCCCATCAGACATGACTTAAACACACAAAGCCTTAAACCCATGTCTTTCATAATTTAACATGCCAGTGCAAGTCCTCCTTCTCCAAAAAAAATCGCTTGTACCATTCCATATTTGACTATTCGCTATCTTTTCTCCTTAAAACCATTTTCTTACAGGACTTCTATTGTCTAAATGCCATTTAAAAGACTCTTTGTTCAACAAGTATTTTTTGGCAGTCACATTTATTAAGAACTGCAATAAAAATGACAACTCAATCATCCAGATTTGTTGTGAAGGACAGAAGTAGTTGTCACAGCCACCCAAAGTCACACACAGACAGACACATAACAAGTAACATTTTGTTGAATGTATTATTCTTAACTGTTCGCATGCTTCCAATCATCAGTGCTCTTTATTTGCTTCTCTTTGTTAGATTCCTTTGGACTCTCCCTTGAATCTGTCAAATCTAACCAAAATATCTCATGTACCCGCTTTATCAACTAAGTACTAAGAAGTATCCTGGATATTAACATGCAAACAGGAATATCACAGATATTCTTTCCACGTCCGGTGCCTTTTAACATTGAATAATTTAATTAAGCAGCTTTCACTTATAGCTCACACTTCCACTTACGTCAGCACCAAAATTCAGGGTATTCCTGCCCATAAGCTTCTCCCAGCAATCGTCACACAACTGCGGCCCAGAGGGCACATGCTCCTTCCCTCAGACAGCTAACAAACGAGAGGACTCTAGGAGAAAAGCAACAACAGCATCAGTGTTTCCTACTGGTGCCCAGCAAGGCTGAGCCAGGAAGGCAGCGAGAGGGGCGCATGCTGGAGCCCGTGCTTGCTCCCACAGCCAGGGGTGCAGACAGTTCAAAAGCCCTAGCCGCAGAATTTCCCTGCCAGCCCCCTCGGCCCAGGAGCCACTTGAATTATTCACAAGGTTCATGTGCACAGATGGCTGACCTGTGTTTTGAATGCTTGCTATGGCAGTATTTGCCAAGACCAAAATTCAAACCAGTAGGTCTTAACGCACGGTCAGTGGCTTAGAAATCTATATGACAGACCTACACTACTTCTGACTGCAACATCTTTCTCTTACACGTGTGCAATATTATATAAATATAGATATAATTTAATGACTTTGATCAAGAACACAATAAAAAGTGCAGACCTCCAAAAACATGACATGTAGCAGCAGGAGAGCTGCAGAACAACATCTGCTAGAAAGAAGATTAAGAACACTATTATGCAACAGCTATTTTTAATGAGTCTATAGGATTATGGTATATTGCTGTGCTTAAATAGGGGAATCTAACAGAGGCCAGTGGGATCTGCAGGTGCCATAGATGTTTAAGTACTCTTTCTTAATGGTGGTTTTGTCTCTTAAGTATCTTTTTTCACAGATGAAACAATTTTGGTTAAACTTCCTATTTAATGTAAATATATTTAGAAGGCTTTTTGCCTGTGACCACAAACATTCTTGACCAATAATATATATTTGCTTCTTTATCATCTAACTAACTTGTTCTCTTCAAAGGCACAGTTCTTCCAAATTCTCTTTTTCCAAATACTTCTTTATTGTACTATTAGCACTGTCCTTTAAAAAAGGAAAATCAAAGAAATACTAGCCACTATACTGCAACTGTATCAGTGAGCTATTTCGCATTCCCAGTCTTTTGAATATCATTAAACATTTCTTTGCAATGACCTCAAATATCTTTCTCTGTGTACATGAAGGCAAATTTCAGTCAAAACCTTATCACTGCACATAAAATATTGCTCACTGTTCAGCATTACATTCATGCAGCCCCATTCTTGCTTGTTATTAGCAATTCAGCAAATTGTAAAAGAGGAAAGGGAAAAATAAAATAACCGCAATCCTGCCTTACTGCAGCTTCCTTGAGGAATATGCTCCCTCTAGCACTTGCATAAATGTTATCCCAATCAATAATCTAGTAATTAAACTCACCAGCATTTTGGCCCGTTTACAAGTCTCCTTATCTGAAAAAACATTTCTTGCTCTACTTTTTCAAACTGTCTTGGAAACAGAACAAGAATCATTTGACCACCCCTTTGTCCTTAACCCTTGAATTAGCTACGCTGTAATGTCAGTGAAAATCATTTTGTTTTTCTCTGCAGATGCAGCATCATTTTCTTCCCGAGTATCGCTTATTCGTTTCTCATTTTGCCAGTTTATCAATAAGTCATAAATTCTGATTTTGTTAATATCCCAGTAGTACATCTGGGGCTTCTGAAGCTGCTGGGATTTTTTTGTTGAGAGTTTTTCTTTTTTCCATCCAGTAAAAAAAAAAAAAAAGGTACAGAAACTGAAATGCTAAGGACAGGAAAACATTGGTAAGTAAACGTCTGAGTCTGACAAACAATCAATTATCTACACTGCTCAGCTACCAGAATATATCAAGGGTGAAATCCTGCCACCATTAAAGTTAATGGGAGTTTTGTCATTGACTTCAATGGGGCTAGAATTTCGCTCCAGAAATACTACATGTGTGTGAACTGGAGGAACTTGCACAGAAGGCAACACAAGCCAGCACCGCTCACTACCGAGCTACGGTCCAGTGCTGGAATAACCCGCTGACAAGCAGCAACTGCTTGTGCATTTTCCCCTCGAACCTCTGCCCGAAGGGAGGACACAACACACTTTAACCGGCTTTTTGCCATTCCAACAGATGGACACAATGCACACGCGCAGCCTCTTGACCATCGGCACTTAGCTGAATTTGGAGAGGACATGACTCCCAGCCAAGTTTGTCAAGGCAGCTCCTGTCCCGAGCGTACGCTCCCATGATTAAAGAGGGATGATTGCTAATCCAGCCCTGATTTGGGAAGAAGGATTAGTATTTGGAGAACAGCAACATCACAGATAAGCTGCTGGGACGATATGAAATCATCAGTTGAGGATGCTTAATCAGGTAGAGATGATTCATTTGAGAAAACCTGCACTGTGACCTTTTGTGAGTTTCAGCGGGCAGACAGGCTGTCAATTTTTTATGGAGGAAAGAGGTATAATAAACTAGTGCTTATCGTGACCTTTTAATAAGTAAATGGTTGAGGTAGGCATGCATTCTAAACAGCATGAGAAACTGGATTTATAGGTATGCCAGGCGCTTGCTGAGGAAGGCGATGAAATCCAGCCCGCTGCTTGCTCGGTTAGCCCGCTCCGGCTAATGCGGGGCTAGACCCCGGTACCGGACCGAGGCTTGGCGAAAACGCTGCCCGCCGCGGGGAGAGAAACGCGAGCAGCGCGGGCGGGCTGGGAGCCGCGCTGCTCGCCGCCGCGCCGCGGCGGGCTCCTCCGCGCTTGGCCCCGCGCCTCAAGCCTCCCGCCGCGCCCTTTGCCCCAGCGGCCGTTTAACGGTCGCGGCGACAGGTGCGGCGCGCGCCGCTCCCTCCCCCCCCTCGCTCCCCCCGCCGCGGGGAGGCCGCCGCCGCCCGCGGCCGCGCGGCACCCGCCGCGCATAAAAGTCATGGGGCGGCGGGGCGGCGGGAGGCGACATGAAGGCCAGCGGGGGGGCGGCGGCGGCGGCGGACGCGGGGCTGCCGGCGGCGGGCAGCGGGCGGCGGCGGGAGCGGCGCGGCGGCGGCGGGGGGCAGCGGGCGGCGGCCAACGCCCGCGAGCGCGACCGCACGCACAGCGTCAACACGGCCTTCAGCGCCCTGCGCACGCTCATCCCCACCGAGCCGGCCGACCGCAGGCTCTCCAAGGTGGAGACGCTGCGCCTGGCCGCCAGCTACATCGCGCACCTGGCCAACGTGCTGCTGCTGCGGCCGTGCCCGCAGCGCCGGCCCTGCCCGCCGCGGCAGCCCCCGCGGCCCGCCTGCACCTTCTGCCTCAGCGCCCAGCGGAAGCGGGTAAGGGCCGCGGGGGGCGAGGGCGGCCGCGCGCGGCTCCGGGGGGCTCCGGTCTGAGGCGGCTTTCTTGTTCTGCCCCCCTCTCGCAGCACCGGGATGGGGAGAAGGCGCCGTCTGCCTGAGCTCTACGCGGACGCCGAGGCGGCGGCGAAGCTCGCCCGGCTCCGGCGCTGACTGCAGAGCTGCGCTGGGGGACTCGTGGGCGCTCCGGCCGCGTGTTCACACTTCAGTAACGCAGGCATGGAAGAGCTGCTTTCTAAAGCCTACAGCAAGCTGCTCTGCACTTTGGTTTTACATGGCGACAGGCTTATTCAGGGTATTTTGCAAGCGAAATCGAACACTGTTGAGACAGTTGCAGCTGGTGTGGCAGCTATTTTAGTGCAAGAAATGTTAAACCTAAGCAGCCAAGCCCTGATGTGCCTTCAACCTGTGTCACATGGTGAAACTTGAACATGGAAACACACAGTGTCTCCTTGTCAGGGGAAGCTGTCATAAACACATCGCATTGTGCGCCCTCGGCTGAGATGGGGCTGCACGCCGCGATGCCGCCCACTCCTCCAGCCATACCCTGATCCCTCCATGTGCATGTGATCTTGGCAGCTGACACGCTTGGGAGGTTGCAGCGATGCCAGAAGATGCTTAGAGGTGTTCACAGAAAGTTGGGAAACCACCAGTGAAAGTAATGGTTCAGCAGGCACATAGGCACAACCGAGGGTCTCAAAGGGATGTAGCCAGGACTGGAGAGGGGAGTGAAGAAGCCATGCGCAAGCGATGCTTTTTCTTCTTCATAGTGCGAGTTGTGCCAGTCCTTTAAATAGTATGGGATATTCCTAACTCTGTGTTTAGTGAGCACAGAATAGGGAGGGCTCTAAATTTATCTATAGCCCAGGCCGTTCCCAATTGTGCCTGTACATCACTAATGTCATTTATCTCCCCCCAGTTTATCAACCTGTGTACTTCTTGTTTTCTTAGAACTAGGTCAAAAAAAATAAATGTGCATGTTTTTTTCTATTTTGAACATAAATGAAACAACAGGCTAAAATCTTAAACTCCGGTAATGGTGGATATTTTTTAAAAAAATGTATCTAGTTTAGTTTTGCTATGTTTTATACATAAATTTAAATTATGGTTTAATTAATCTTACCTTTTTACTTTATGAGGCACTCTGATTCTTTAAAAGCTTGGTAAGTAGCATTCTGAGACGTCCTGCAAAGAAGTTTTGTTTTTTTCCCTCTCCCCTGATGACATTTGTGCAGTTCTCCTGGCCAGCCTTGTTTCTTCAGCCAGATGCAGGGAGTGAAGAAGGTACTGTGTTAACTGACTTCACTCTCAATGTAGAGAATGTTTCCTCTTCTTCCCCTATGTAAACACAAATCAAACTCTGGAATTTATTATGGAGAAATCAGCAAGAATAAGATTTTTGGTATGTTGTTCATGAAACTTTACATTTTTGGTTCTTCTCCCCTTACCCAACACTACCCCAACCCACACTGACCACCTTACGTTTATCACTTTAAGGAAAAACATCTTTTTTTACCTACAGAACTTGTAATAAACTTCTTTAAAATCCTAATCCAGCAAAATACTGAAACAAAGTTCCAGTGATTACACATCATGTTGGTCCACTCATGTAATAAAGGTTACATGCAGGCTTCTGTTCTTTACTGGATTGAGACACAAGTTTTCTGTTTTTAGGTTTCTATTGTTAGTTTTCTTTTAATAGGGAATAAATTGCTGCCAGATTATGATCCTTGTTTTGTTTTGGCATTGATTCCCTAAACTGAAACTCTTTCACGTTTATACAGAGTGCTTTTAAATTTTTTGCATATTGTGTGTGTGCGCTTGTGTGTAGATCTCTGAAATATGCCTTCCTGAATTTTCTTTTTTGATGGCTTTGAAAAAGTTTGTCTTTCTAAAAAATTCCATACCTTTCAATTAAAGCTGATCTTTATTATAAATTCTGCATTCTTATGAATATGTTAAATCAAATCATCTGATCTACTCTATAGACCATATAAATATATCCACTTAGCAGCATCATTCAATGTGATACCTTAAAATGGCAGAAAAGCAGGGCAATTTCAAACAGTTTGGGGAAAATTTTATATTAAATATGCTTGGAATTCTACAATTTATAAGGAAGTCAGTGAAACAAACAAACAAACAAAAAAATCCATTTAAACATGAGAAAATACTTTTCTATGGTGAGGGTGGTCAAGCTCTTGAGCAGATTGCCCAGAGAGGTTTGGAGCTGCCATCTTTGGAGCTATTCAGACCCTGACTGGACCCGGTCCTGGGCAGCCCACTCCACTGACCCTGCCTGAGCTGGGGTTGGACTAGGCGATCTCCAGATGTGCCCGTCAACCTCACCTGTTCTATGACTCCGTGAAATAACTTATTTCAGGTTTTCAAAATGTTAAGTGATATTAATGCAGTTTTAACAGTAGTTCTTTGCAAATGTGATGTATTTAGATTTAATATTATATTTCTATGATAGTTATTTAAAGGAAATAAGCATAAAAAGTGAGGTCCACTTTTTCACTAAAGTATTAGCTGAAAGCTCGTTACTTGAAGCTCTTCCATGAATAATTTGCACAGTTCTACAGGAGTTTGCTTTTCTAATTTTAAATGGGATTTCATATCCCTGGTTTTGTGCAACATTTACACAAATATTTTTCTGCCTGCTTCCTTGAAGTCACTGACAAAAGCAGAAGCAAACTGTTAAAGACTTGGCCATATCTCCTGCTTAATGTGGCTCAGTGTAGCATTAAATTCTTCTATACTTACTCCAGGATAAACGATTGAGTTCAACTGGGCTTGAAGATTTCAGTATTGTGCTCTGGGTTTCAATTACTAAATAATATCGGAATTCCAGTAACGCTGATTGGTCTAGACAGAAATTGGGCTCCAGAGCCCTGTGGCCCAAATATTCATGGTATAGACAGATAATATCTATCCAAAACAATTATGATCATAATTTCTCTGTGGAACAGACCCCAAGCCTGCACTTACGCATATGTAACACTTTATGTATTTGAACAGAAATAGGGACAAATCCTTACCTTTGCTGAAGTTTATTTACAATTTAAAACTTCTCTGCCCCCAGGAGCAAAAACGGATAGGAGGATTGAGCTGTTGCTGTTTAGTGGTTTTCCTATAAATCTAGAAAAAAAGAAATTTAATTTCTAGAGGCATAAATGAATTAATGCTCAGATCTCACAGCTAAACAGAATAAACTAAACACTAGCTCACTCATTAGGCATTTTATTGAATTTATACTATATGAGTTTGTGTGTGATACCAGTTCTATTTTTTTAATCATTTAGTGGAGAGGCACTGTTTGTGGCATGCATAAATACATATAAGACTAAGTTTTTAAACTTGAATGTCTATAAGTGAGTACCTTAACTGATATTCAGGCACCAGAATGATACGTGTTTTTCCAGAGGTGCTGAGCACTCTCCTGTTCTACTGAAAACATTATTTTTTCTACATATTTGTTTCCGTATACTGTTCTGTATGTGTGAATAAAAATACGCGTAATAAAAATCTCAGATTTGCTTTCCTGTGTACACTTGGCTATTCAATTTATATGATGCATAGATAAAGCAAAAATGGTGAGATATACACCATTTCATCTTATATCCTATTAAATGATTGTTAAATAGCCCCAAGCATAGTACTTTATATAAATCATTGTATTTAATCTGCTACATAACAATACAGAAAACAGCACCAAGCAAAGCAAATAAATCATCTTGTGTGATTTTACTGGTTAAGTTTGAAGAAGTATTTGAACATAGTATTTTGTTATTTATAAACCAATCATAATGTAATTCCAATATACTTTTAATATATTTGCTATTATTTTTAATTGTTCTTCAAAACAGCAGTTTCCTTTCTAATACCTTCTTGAAAAATCTACTCCTTTACAAAATCTGTATGTTTGCAAAATGTATTTGTATTTGCTGGAAGAAAACAGTATTTTTGTTAACTAATTTAAACAGTAAACTATGAACATTATGGTGGTAGTCCTCTTCTTCTATACCCATTTTAGTTAAAAAGATGCAAGTGTTTTATCTTTTTCAAATCTATACAAGGTGTCAGCAACTGGCTATATATATATACACACACACTACTAAAACTCTCTATGAACACTGGTAGCATAGTTACATAAAAACAGAGCCTTTTAAACCATTGACTATGAAGCAGTTACATTTTGGAGATGGCATCCTGACCCTGTCGTCTCCCTCTGTTTTGCACTACAAAAGTCACACTACGGTTGAGCTGTCCAACCAAGACGCGAGCTACCTCTGCCCCCTGTACTAACCATTACCGAAGGCGGATGTGCTGTGTTGTAGGCTTGAACATGGCAGTGAAGATGCATTCTAGGTGCTTTGGTGAAACTCTAGGCACTGATCTGCAAGCTTAGGGTGAATAATGATCAATAATTAAGCTTGTAGTTTGAATGGGCAGTATGTTCCAAATGCCACATTTCCCTATAATTTTCTTTTCATGTTAGGGGTTTATAAGTGGAAGGGCATATGGTTCCCAAGACTGCAAACATGGCATCATTGCAAAAGGTAAAACTTACCAGTTAAGTGACTACATGAAAATTCTGCCACATTTACCCTTTGAAAAGACCTTTTGGATGTCAAAATGATTCTCACACTGACATAATCTTTTGTATGCCTTTCTGAAAGCCAAATACTGTTACATCTTTAATCATATTTAATCTTAAATCATCAGATACACCCCCGAGTATATCTATATGAGCCCTTTCACAGGGGCAGTAAGACAGGTAAGTGTGTGAAAAGAGCCCACTGAAAACAAGGTAAGTCTTTGATGTCACGTACTACAGCTCCCAGATGCTCAGGAAGAAGGGTCTCTCAAAATAGATCTTCAACTTCCTCCCACAAGAAAGCTATTTTCTGTGTTATGGCCTGTTCAACTGTGAGACACTAAGATGCTATGTTGAGAGACTCTCAGCAGAAAATTATATATATATATATATATAAAAATAAGAAAATAAAAAAAACACAGCTATCTAAATACCACTTACCAAAAGAGAGTGGTAAGGTCCTGAGTGGTAATAAAAGCTAAAGGAGAATGGAAGAAGGCTGAGACAAAAATGATATAAAATTAGCTAAATCAGGCAGCATGCTGCCAAGGAAAAAGATCTAGGGGATATATTATACCAGGAATCCTTTGAAGGTTGAAGAAACGTGTTTCTAAAGAATTAACATGAGGCTTGTGGAGGAAGAAGGGAAAATTATCAGAGGGATAAAAAATACTGTAGGGTTTTGTGAAAGCTTAGAAAAAAAATACTGAGAAAAAAAAACAGAAATATGGATACTCTGATCACATTTCTTCAAAAGTTTTATAAAATTTGGGTTTACATACGTATCTAGGCAGCCTAGTTCCAGCGCCCTATTTCAAGTTAAATCCTTTAAGTTAGTATAACATATTACAGAGTTTCAGAAGCCTTGGGAATTCATAGCATTTTTGAAATTGTACAGTAACAAATACCCAGTTGCTCAAGAGAGGGGAAGAAAAAGAGAGATACAGAAGAGCGAGTGGAACCTGTGGCCCACTTAGGATATTCTCCCCAGTGCCGAGAGAAATCCTGGGTTCTAGCCCAGGTCAGTAATCACCCTTACAAATGCTCTAACTCCCAGGGGCTGCTGTACCTCCTCCTCGTGGAGCCAGGCATACAAGGCATAGCTGGTGGCTATTTTGGGACTCCCAAGTGGCCTCTGGTGAGAGGTAGGTATCTCAATGCTCAGCTTTGCAAGGACCGCAGTACAACTGGGCATGAACTGCGCAACCAATGAAAGATTTTGTTTTTAAATGAGAGCTTAGGTATTTAAGGTCACTTAGGCAACTAGCAAAGATCCTCATAAATTACTCTTCTATAGCTAGGGACCTCAGTAATGCCTAACTGAAAATTCCAGATGGATGTATGCATCTTCCCCAGCAGTAAGCCAGTTTAAGGCAGTCTTTACTCCAGCATCTCTTTCCTGACCCCTCAGCTACATCATTGCAACTCTTTGTCGATCCTCTCTGAAACCAGATGAGATAAATGATTTATGTTTAGATGATTTATGTTCACTGATACAAGCGAACTATAATGCAATGAAGGGAAAACAGTTTTGTTACTAAATAAAATGTTCATGTAATGAAAGACATAGATACCAAATTGCTTTAAAAGAGCCTTAACTTCTCTTGTTCACTTACTATTTTCACATCACACTAGTGTTGTGAGGTTTTAATTAAACATTTGTAAATTGTTCTGGGTTCTTCCAGGGAGAAGCCAACAGAAATAAGAATTTCACTGAAATGGGTGATGAAATAAGTGATAAACTTAGTTCCATTCATTACAGCAACTCTAACATCTCTTAACAGCTCTGATGATCTTCTTTCACATTATTAAAACCATCCTTACTTTCCAAAAATAAGTCTGCACAGCATGCATGCATTTTTAAATACCAAGATTATAGCAAAAGGTAATTGTTTCAAGAACAAGAACTTGGCAGAAAGGGTAGACATCTGTCAGGTCTAGATATGATCAGACAGATGTCCTCTATCCTGAGAGGGTGCTCGGCAGGTAGGCTTTCCTAGGGAAATAACATCTTTGCTATGAAAAGGAGTAAAATGTAATGAATTCTCCAAACAAGTAAGTCAAGAAAGCAAAATCTCAGCTCTCTTTTATCTGAAATACCAACCCTGTATCAGGAAGAAAAAATACAGGATGAGAGGAGGATGGTATCTTTACCTAACAGTACAGAAATCAGCAGTGAGAGGATCTTTCTTATTTTAAGTTCTAATCTAAAGGATTAATTTGATGATTAAAAGGTAAAGGTAAGAATCCACTTAAACAGCAATAATCACAGCAGAGGGCCAGTAAGGAAGAAGGCTGCAACACATGACACGTTAGAAAGGCCATGGGAACATGAATGTTCAAACTGGAGAAGAAAAGGATAAGGAGAGATCTAACAGCAGTTTCATCATAGCTAAAGGAGAAGACGTAGCCAGTCTCTTCCCAGAGGTGCACAATGAAAGGACAAGTCACAACAGTGAAACTGCAATAAGGAAGATTTTGATTTGATATACGGAAAGACGATCTTCACCCCATGGTTAAGCACTGGAACAGGTTGTCCAGGGAGGGTGCAACCCTCCTCCTTGGAGGCATTCACAGCTTGAGTGGGCAAGGCCCTGAGTTACCTGATCTAACTTTGATGTGAGCTTTGCCTTAAAAAGGGAGGACAGATCAGCTAACTCGAGAAGCCTTTTTCGTCCTCATTTTTTCTGTGATTCTGTGAATTGAGGAATGTGTGTTTCTCTGGAAAAAAGAGGGCTGTAGAACAGAATTATAAGAAAAAGACGCAATTCAGTATAGAACTATACATAGTATACTACATACAGATAGGAATAATCAACTGCACAAACAAATGATGAAAAATGACTAGCTGAATATGATTTCTGAGTTATAGCATACAAAAAAAATGACAAATCTTTGCAAAGTAAACCTCGTACAGGGATGCATATTTCATCAAAATCACTCTCCGCACTGTTTTCTATGATTATTAGCCCTTCCATAATTTCTATCTATGGAATACCTAGCTGGGTGGAAAAGCTATTTAAAGTTGTAACTTAAAAGAATACTATATGTAGAGAAATATGTAGTAGAGCTTCTGAGGCTGTGCAAATGAAATGATGGAGGGGGACTTGACACTGTGAATACCAAGCAAACTAGGTAACAGAATGACACAGGCTATTTGTAACCTATTAAAGAACTGATAAAGGTCTACTGAAGACACCTGCAGCAGCATTAAAATGAAAAAGGTTATGAGAACCTAAAGTTTTCAAATGTAACATTTAAGGAACACATAGTGCTGCTAATGACCAGAGCCTGAGTGTATGCCAAATGCATGGATATGGTAATTAATATATAAGAAATGCTTGACAGAAATTTTAGCCAATGGGAAAAGTCAGAATAAAAGATAAAACAAACTGATTAAAGTTACAAAAAGAGGAACCATGGGCTGCTGGATTCAGGCTGCAGGGTACTGAGGTCCTCCTGTGTGCTGTCTTGTTACCACTGCAGTGGATGCTTTTTGTTATTTAACATACCGCTTAAAGAAAATCTGAGTGCAAAAGGCAGCCTTTAGGAGCAGGAGTAGTGAGAGATAACAAAGTGAGAGTTCCTGGGCGATGCAAGAGGCACTCTCTGCAACGTGTGATACATGGCCAATGCTGGAATAGCCGAGCCCAGGTCTGGAGCCCTGTAGGGCCAGGAGTGGCCAGCGAGACAGATCCAGAGAGAAACAACCAACAAAAGCAATCCACAACATGCCTGGACTATGCCCACCATAGCTGGATCCAGCTAGAGGCAGAATAAAATCAGAGACTGCTTTTCCGCTACATAAAACATGTTACTGCTTATTTTAACATCTATAATGAAATAAAACAGAAATAAAATGCATGTTATCGTGTGCCTTGACATTCCAGCAAACACCATAACATTTGTGTTTTGTGTGAGTGTACTTTATTACATGAGACAATCCATTGATTGGCACATTTCAGCCATCAGCTGCATATTACAAATGAGCAGATCCTTTCTGTGCAGAAACTGTATTTCTCTGCAGCATTGGTGTGGAAGGTTCATATAGTTTTTGTGCCATCTCAACGTGTTTGCATATGACCTGGCGGCCCAATTTCCCTCAGGATGGGAAATATATAGGAAAAATTACTTAACAAATCAATACTGTTAGGAAAACACCACCACTCTTGAAATGCTTTAATTAAGCCAGTTAAGCCGTTTAATTAATTAAAACAATTTAAAAGACACATTCTCATTTCCATTATGGACTTTAAAGATCTTATGGCCTCTAAGAGTATAAAAGGGTCCAAAAGTAGCCACAATGTAAATAAGAATTACCAACATTATTTCCACTGGCATTATTTACTGTTAGTAATCTTCTCATGTTGGCTCAATTATCATCCTCATTCTAAAAGACTAATAATTTCACTCCATTACCCTCCAGACCGGGCTCTTTCTTTCATAAGTAGTTTCACAGATGCAAAAAAGAAAAAAAAATGTTTAAAAGAGCTAAGTGATGTAGAGAAGGAAGGCTATTGAAAAACAGGATTGGGCAATTCCTGCACCACTGATTTAAGAGATAGTTGCCACCATCTCCATCTACTTTAAAGTTACTGTCAGTACCAGCAGAAACAAATTTTGGAGATTCATGGACTGGTGCATTATCTTAAACCACATCAATAGTAGTTTCAAAGGTGATACCAGACTGTTAGTTGTGGTGGCTAAGGATCTGCTTACTTCTGCCTGCTCTGCTACCCATGTACTAACCTCTGTCACAGGCAAAGGACATACAGTTGGGCAACCGCATCTAAAATTGTACAGACAGGAATCTGCAGAATTAATCCATCAATATCTAGACTTCATTTGAATTTCTACAATGCTTGGGACTTTGAAAAATGAAATTAAGAGGTTTTTGGAAAAACCCTGCCAGTATTCAGATGCTGATTAAAAATGATAGTACATGTAGACACAGTGTCTACAAACACCCTAATACACTTTGTGTACTCCTTGTAGACCACAGTTACCAGAACCACACCAAAACTGACTAATGTTGAAATGAAAACGAATACAGGAGACCTACTCTGTATATTCCAAATGGAGAAAATGATCATACTAACACAGAAGAATTTATAAGGGTGAACTTCAGCAGAAGAGCAATGAACAGAGTGCATCACCTCTACACACTTAGTACCAGCTTACTTCCATAAAGACATTGGCAGAAGTATACTGCGTTCACCATCTCTGCCGAGCAAAATGAGCCATGCAGCTGTGCCACAGAGAGGAGGAGGCAGGAAAGGAGATTTTCTGTTCAACGTATTTAATCCTTTCTATAGTCCTTTATAAAAAGATGTATGATTGAAACACACACACTTTCAGTAACTTATCTCAAAAGAGCATATTCTGTAATCTTCACTGAAAACGTCCCAGGACACACAGTTGCTGCTCCCAACTAAATAGCAAAGCAGCTGAGGGACATGCAATTCCAGCCCTGGAAGAAAATGGTAAAGAGCTCAGTGTGCACCAGGGGAAAACCTCAACAAAACCCCCTGCCTGTGTGGCTACCTGGTGACTATCAGATGTGGTGGTGGGGGCTTTGCTGTGAATCCCTGACAAGTCAAGCTGCTAGCAGAATTAGAATATTTTATTAGAAAGTCATCAAGCACCAATTTCTTTCAGGAATGGTATTCTGTTATGCTCCCATTTTAGGCAGAAGGAAAGCTTACATCTTACTTTGCTTTAACATTTAAGGATATGTTTCAATTCCTAATAATTGTGTGTCACCTTGGAAAATAAAATAGTAACTCCTATTCTAATTGTATATGGAAGTATAACTAAAGCAAATTTTACAGCACTGGTTAAGTGCTGTATTCACTAAAGTTTAGAATCATATTATGGATCTTCCTATGTTGGTGTTTGGTATGCTACACGGTAAGTAAGAAAAACCAGATTTCAGGTGCTTACAAGCATAACAAATAGGTACTGAAGTGGCCTTTAGCACTGTGATGTAGGAACTGAGAGGAAATTAAAGTATTCAGTATCCTGAGGTGCCTGAGTTCTCTGCAGATGGGTCTTGGAGACTTGTTACTAATCTAGCCAAAAGAAAATTTCCCCCAGTTTCTTAAACTTGCAAAAGAAATAATGCATACAATATAATGTGAATGACAATAATATAGACACTAACTTGCAGCTATTACTGTAGGCGTTCATCTCTAAACCAAATCCATGATTTGGCATAAGAAGTCCCTTTTATAGTAACAAAAATTCAATTTCATGAGGTTACTGTACATTTCTATGTTAATTAGGAGCTTTTCCTAATTTAATTCAAGTTGGCTGACAGAAATACTTGTGATCACAAGTATTTTAAACTTATGACTGACAGTAACAACAGTGCTACAGTCTACTGTCTCAGTTGAACTATGTGTTCTGCTCATCTTCACAACCCAACATTTCATTAAATAAGTTAATGGTTAATACCTAATTTTAAAAGGTATAGGTTCATATTTGTATAAATCTGCATTTTATAATTGGATGTATGATTTAAATGCAGACATCACATTACATGCTTTTATTTTGTGCATGTTTCCTGCTGGCAGGTAGATCCATGGAAAGAAATGTATTCACAGACAAACACATAGATACATAGATGGCCTGAAAATATGTATATATTATATAGTTCACTTAGACATGAAGACAAGATCAGTAGGCATCTGATAATTAGGTACCATTAGCATATGCAAAAAGATATTTTTTCATGTGTTTCTCTGCATTGAAAGTATAGAGGTTTAGTCTTTTAAATTTAAGAATTCTTCTGGTTTAGATTTTCATAGAGATGGAGGTGTTACAATTTGGAAATAAAAGTTTAAGATTAAAGAGAATCCCCAAAGATTATAACAGTGATACTTCCCAAATTCTCCAGCAAACAGAATTCTGTATCTATAAAAGAAAAACTTAAATTATTTGAATTGCAGGTCAACTCAAAATGTGGAGCACTAGCAGATTAGAACAAATTGGCTATTACTAAGTAATAAACACAGGTGTGACCCAGCAAAGGTCAACAGCCAAACATTTTGTTCAAGTGTGGACAGCTAAAAATACACTGTGCAATTACAGTTTATAAAAATAGATGATGTACAGCAGCTTTCCAAGTCCAATGCAAGTGAAAAAGTGTGATTAATTACCTAAAATTGAACTGACCTGTGCGTGACAAGAATATGAAATATGAACAGCTGAGTAGTTTTTTTGAAAGAAATGAACTGGTACTTTATAAGATTATTAGAATTTATGTCGTTTTTGTGAATAATTGTGTCCTTGATTACTTTATCTGTTTTCCCACACATTAAACCATCCCTTACAAATGAAATATAATTACTGCTTAAACAGAATCTGAGCACATCCTCAAACACAGTAATACAACAGTTCATGATAGCACATCAATTCAGAAGCTCCTTGCAGCAGCACCCAGAGCCCATCTGTGTTGCAGAGCACTGTGGACCGATACTTTGTTACCTCTCCTATGTTATAGGACAGATAGAAGCAAATCAACCAGGGGATGAAATCAGGTAGCTTTTGCTCATATTCCTGCTTCTCCCATAAAGCCAACCTCTGCACACGTAAGACGTCTTCATGGTATGGCAGTGATTCCCCATCAGCCCCACCATGGCCACCTGGATGACACGCTCCTTTAGGAGCGCCCTGGGAAGAAAGAGGGCTCTGTTCCTAGTCACCAAGGAGAATCAAATTCTGTAGCATACAGACTCCTCGCGGGATGGTGACAACAGGGACTCCTCGTGACGGCAGAGTTGGTGAGAGCCGGCAGTGCAGTCTGCAGTGCTGAGTAAGTATTTCGGACTCTCCAAAGACTCAGGCAGATATCACTGCATCTATTATGTTTTGAATATATTCCAAGATAGTAAAAATCAAACCAGTTTTATTTGGTGATATTCTTCATGCCTCCTTTCAGTAGAAGAAGGTTTCTTTGAAAATTTAATATCAATGCAAAGACAACCAAACACCATATCCAGCTGTGACATTTCTGTAAAGGTCTCAGAATCACAAACAAAATCTGGGTTCTGTAGTTGACTATCATCCATGCACTTAGGTGCCAAAATAGAATACTGATTTCAAATTGCATGATTTGGTACACTCAAACTGTACATCAATAAACTTTATTGACAGAGCTAAGATTCATCACTAATTAATTTTGTAAATACATCTTGGTACACTTTCCATGCCAGTCAATCTTATGAAAATACAAGTTACTGTTGCACCAAAAACATCTTTTAGGTTTAGAAAGTCTTTAAATTCAAAAATGGATGGAATATCCTGGGATCTACAGATACGTTAGTCTGATCTCAATAATATGTGAGTCTTTAGAATAAATTTTGAAGGATTTTATTTAATGGAAATAAATGGAGAGACAAATAAAGATTACACACCAAAGGTAGATTGTGCCACACTTAGTCTCTCAAGAAAGAACAAAAAACCCACAGCAAAACACTACACGTTTGTAGATGAATGGCCATACCTGAGGCAAACCCGAAGCCATCATGTTTTCTGTAATATTCCATGTGCAGCTGTGAATACTTGCATTAATGCCAGTTAATCTGCAGAGCTATGAAGTGAGAAAAGGGAGTGTTGGCCACAGTACTGGAGATATCTACTACTCTTCAGATACTGCAACCAAAATGCTGTAACCCCTCATTCTCCTGGACTCTGCCAGGGCTGAGCAGATGGACCTTCACTAAGCTGCCTCATTCAAACACAAATGTGTAATAAAGCAATAAATATTAAGAGTTTATCATGATACCAAGGCAGGGGACCAGGAACATCCTCACTAAAAGTACTTCTGACTTAAATCTTTCTGTGATGCTTCCAGTCAAGTGAAGAGTTCATGGTTTGAACCAGGACTAGCAGCATTAGCATTAGTCTAAATAAATCTGGTTTACATTAAACAAACAGTAAAATGAAAACCAAAGAAAAGAGTCCTTGGGACAGTATAGTGTGGCTCTGTTTTTATGTGGTACAACAACTTCAATCCTTTCTGCAGTTATCTGAGCTTTACCATCTCTGCAATTAAGGCAGAATCTATCTCTTATGTTCTGCAGTAAGAAGATGCTTTTCAGCTTGTTTGGGGGTTATTTTACTTTTTGGAATGCCTGGCATCTTTCTCTTTCACTCCTACTCCAGCTGAAATTTGGATTTTTTTTCTCCTTTCTAGCAGGCAAACCTCTAGAGAGCAAGTAAAATGAGGATGAAAAATTCTTCTTGCTCAACTCTAATTTAAAGATTTTTGTGCTCTCATTTTCTCTTTTTCTTCTAATTCTTTGAAATCTTACGGTCAGTAGAAAATGCACCATTTAACTGCCTTTTTTTTCCTGAAACCATAGCAGAAACTCTTCATCCTTTTGGGACAAACAAGCCAAGATAAGTCTCTCCTTTGTTCCCTTTACCATGGCTGAAGAAAAATTGCTTGCACCACTGGATTATAACTTCATTTTAAAGGGATTTTCTTAATAAGTGGAAAGTAGGAGTCAGACTATAGAAAGACATAGAGGGGCCAAAACAGAGAAGAGATCCACAAGCAGAATAAACTTCAAAAGACTTTTTTCCTATTTTGCAGATATCATATTCTAAATCTGATGTATACCTCCTCCTTGTAGACTGCAAACTTGTTCATATCAGCTATGTTGAGTTTAGGGACGTTTTTGACATAATAGGTCATCTTGTGCATTCCATTGCCTTACAAGTGGCCCTACTGTTTTCTCAGGATGCATTCCTGTCATTTTATTAAACACCCTGAGGACAGTATTAGTTGCAACAAAGTTAGGTATGGAAGAGGATGTGAAATGGAGGCTTAATTCTGAATTCCCTGGCCAACCTTATTGTTCAAATAGAAATAAAGAGTGTGGAAGAAAACCAAACAGGAGAAAGAGAACGCAGTTTCCTTTGCTTATTCAAAGCATAACAATATCCTAAGGGAAGTAATATAAGAAAATGAAATTGTACACAGGACACCTCTAGTACATCTAGTAAATCTTGTACGAAAAACAACAACAAAAACCGGTAACAAAAAACTATTCACAAGGAAGATAAATAAGAATGCTAGGAATAAGTCAAGCTTGCTAAAAACAACACTTTTGAAATGCATATATCGTTTGCTGGGTTCTAAAACTTGAAAATTACTATTCATAATCCAGGTTAAATGCAATAAAGATGTTTACCCAGGGTTCACCTCTTCTTTTATATAACCTGATCTCATATAAATTACCAAGGAAAGAGAAAACATAGCAAATCTCTTCAGCATAGTACACAGCAGGTACAGATTCTGCCCAAAACAGGAGTTTTTGCATTTTGCCCAGAGCTGTATGCATGTTAAAAAAGCTAGTCCACATGTTATTCTGCTCCCTTTGCATAGGTGGTAACTTCTCTTAAAGTTACTTGATTTAAAGGTTGGCTGATTTTTGTGCAAGAGGAACAGCAAAACAAAAGCATGGGTTCGCATCAAAAAAGTAGCATGCTGCACCCACTTCACAAACATACTAGCAACTGCACAAGGTGTGAAAGAAAAAAAGTACTCCACCTTTCAGCAAGCCTGCCGGTTCTACAGAGCAGACGTAACACAATGTATGTAACAGCAATGAATAATGGCAGGGTTTTATAATCTGTTCATTTAAAAAGGGGTAGTCAAATCTGCTTCAAATCAGCCCCACAACTACCTCTTTCTGTTGCAACTATGCATAGTAAAAATAGAGTCCAAATGAGATCTGACTAACTTCTGAAACAGAAAAAATCCAGTCACCGAATGAATTCAAATGACATTCAGCTGGAATGACAGGAATTCATCTTCAGATATGCTATACAGTACATGTATATAAAATCAGAAACCACACATAATACCAGTCCAAAACTGATGCATATAAATTAACTTATATTTGTTACTGCTGACAATATGCCTCTAATTCTTATATTACATGTATTTAAGTCTGTTTTAAGGGACAAATTCCTATATACTTGACAAGTCCTTCAACCTTTGCAAAGCTTTTGAATTGGGAACGAGACCTGGATGCTTGAGCAGTACTTAAATTTGCAGGTTAGCCAATGTTCCAAGAGTCATCATACGTAAACAACTGGTATCTCAAGTGGCCATCTCTCAATTTGTCAAATGATGCATGTTAAAAATAACAGGAAAGTCTGTTTTTTGGTATATTTAAGGACTAGTCATGTATTCAAGTATATCAGCATCAGCAAAGCCTGGCAAACAGGAAGACTGTAGTTGAAATTCATATTAATACAGCACGAGATCCTCCAAAAGACTATCTCTCATTAAATGTTTCGTTAAAGATTTAAATAGAAAAAAGTTCACAATATCGCAAGGCTTCTCTGCACTAGGCCCACATTTACCCTAGAAGAGTTTCCTGCACATCGTCACATTTATTAAAAATACACAAAAACATAGAACATACATCAAAAACTCCTTTTTCAGTACTCCAATAAACACAACATCTATTTCTCGTGAACTGCTGAATGATGACTGTGCTAATTCTGAAATGATTTACTGCAGTCAAACTTCATGCCACTAGTACGTCCCTTTTATTTTAAAATATGCAACACTAAAGTAAAGAACAAGTCATGAGCAAGGGAAAAAGCACTAGGTACTGATTCTTATTACGTCATATTTTATAACTTAAAGACTTAGCTGTGTCAAAGTTTTAAAACATTTAATGCTTACACTTCCACCTTCTATTTTTCTGCTAAGGTGTACTTCATCAAACTGTTACACAACTAATAGAGACGGCCTGACTGACCTCTCCCTTCTCTCAGAAGTCCAAGATGAATTCCCACTTACGATAAATGACCAGTTTTATGGACTAATGATTGGTTAAAATACTCATTTTTTTCAGTTTTACTTCAATACTGTCATTAAGACTAACAATCTGAAGTAGCTAAGGGAATGAGTAAGCAAGATGATTTACACAGATGATAGCGCAATGGAAAGAAGTAGGGCAAGATTCTTTGAAATTTTTTGTTGCTAAACCATTACAAAGATTTACACCAAGGTCTTTAAGTTAAAAGAGAGCATTGCCAAAGAAGTCTGGCAAGCTCTCCTTATCAATAAAATACTCTGCCACATAAATTTAGCCAAACTCTCAGGTTAAAACCTGATTAAAAGCTAGAAGAAACTTGCTTTGTCACAAGAAATAGTCCACCAACCCAGTAAGCAAAGAGACTGCCTACAAAATCAGTCAGCGAAGTGGTACTTTTATAAAAATTTCCACCACCACTGCATCTTCTGCATTTTTCCATGAGGCAATACTGTGAAAATTTGGAAAGCACTTAGCATGAGAGAGGTAGAGCAAAGGTTTGAAACCAGGATAAGGCTATGCTGAAATTATTTAGGATTAGGCATAGCATTAAAACTATGTTTTTGTAATGGGTTAATCTATATTTTATATTACAAAAATAGGATCAAATCTGGATTCAGGTGTAAGACAAGTACAGTGGCAAGGTTTGATTTTATGACTGCAACAGAACATAAATTTGGAATGTGAAAGCAATCATATTTGACAAAGTTTTCAACAAAATTTCAAGACAAAACCACCGAAAGAAACCAGGAAGTTTTCTGCTGCTCAGTATACCAGAACACTGTTACTTGTTTAGTGCCAAAAACGGGCTTAAGGCTTCAAAACACAAGTGTTTTGACAGTCTTTGCTTCAGGATCAGCTGTTCATAACATTTCCATCAACTTGGACTGCAGCCGATCCATATCCAGAAAACAGGTGCCTTCTAGTTTTGGACTTCACTCAAATTCAAAACAGTAGGAATAGATACTCAGATGCCTTCACCCCCACCCTGAAAGCCTTAATAAAGACATTAGCTTTATACTGTACGACCCAACAGTCAACAAAATCTAGCACGAAGAGAAGTAAGGAGCCAAGGTGATGCCCTAACAAGGAAAAGGGCCTGTTGCCTGCTTGGTCCTTTTATGCAATAGGAGTTGAACCATCTGTGCTGTCTAAGCACCAACCCCAAAACCAACAAGCCCCTTGTCAAGTCATTGCTGCTGTTTGGCAGTCTATAGGCAGGCAGAAACATCAAGAGATTTTAACCACCCGGCAGTGGTTACAAACAGCTCCAACAGCACGTGCACGCATGCCCAAGGAACGAGGTAGACCCAGCTCCTCTTTCCTCTCAGGCTTTCTTCAATTGACCTTTCAGTAGTTCGGACTCCAGCTTCCAGTTCTCCAGCTTTGCCCAGATCTTAGGCTACATACTGAACAGCATTAACAGGCAGCTGTAACTTAGGTGTCACAAAATCCAGCTATCAGCGTAGTAAAATAATACAAAAATTCATAGGAAGCCAACACTGCATCAAAGGAAAGTCAGCCTACAAATTTCATTGTCTATCTCTTATCTATTTCAAGGAATAAATTCTTCTATCCAAACACAAATATTATCTACTGCTACCTTGAACATATTTAGCATTTCTGGTAGTAGGTAGTATTCTGAATGAGACAGGAAATAAACCCTGAAGATTGCTTTGATATTGAAAATGTCAATTTTTTCCCCTCACTTTTTGGTCAGAATATTTTAGCAAAAAAATCTTCATATTTTGAATACTAATAAAATCACTTGTCCCAACATTACATGTGTTCATTCAAAACCATGCATTCACATAGACAAAAGGAGTACTCTGTGGACAGAGATGTCCTATAAATAAGAAACAGGATAAAATGTGAGCCTAACAATGACAAAGCTTTAACTAAACACAGAGATTTTAAACAGTGTTTTAGAAAGGAGGAAAATGCTTGGCTCACAGTCATGAAAGAGGATCCTGAAAGAGACAAAGCTGGGAAATGTGAGAAGGTGACTGGGAACAAGAGGAAGAGGTGTTTGGGAAGACACGGTGGGAAAGAAGTGGAGGCACAGTTTGTACATTTTCAGCTAGATGTGCTCTCAGCAGTGGGAATAAGGGCTCATATAAGGGCTGCTTATGCTGTTTCACTCTGAGTGTCGCTACTTGTTTCAAAATCTAAGAGACTATAGACATTTCTGCAGTTTTGGGAGGAATGCCTCTTCTGCAAATGCAAATATGTTAGATCACTAATTGCAGAAGATAAGCTTGGTCATAAACAGAATAATTTTGCTCTCCAGTCAACTTCCAGACATATGATCAAGTTGTCAGGATTTTGATACAGGTTCCTTCTTCACATGGATGAAGAAAGAGCTGCATGTTATAGTCATTTATACTGAAATTTCACAAGTAACTCACAGAAAAACAATGTCTTTTTTTTTTTTTCCTTAGCATGTTGTATAGCAATCTGGGAAACCAAGCCAATCATGCATTCAAAAACTGTTTTCAAAGTGATTTATTAAAAGCACTGGAGAATGCTTTTTGCTTACATATTCTCCCCAGATGATGTGTTGACTGCATATATACAAAGCCCCCATTCCTTACAGACCTGGTTCTAGAGATTGTGCAAGAGAGTTAAAAGTGACAAGAAACATTACTCATCCAAGTATGTGAAGTTAGATAGGTTCAGAGGGGACTACAAATGTGATTTTTTCCACTGAATCTCCTTCATGCTAAGTACTGCTTACTGCTTATGTTCACACAATATTCCCCTTCGGCTGCAAAATCATTAGCTCCTAGATTTGCAGAACCGTTTCAATCTTGATTATCTTACTTGAGGAAAATACTGCATATTTCTCCTGTTTTCAGTGTGTTGACAAATAAATGAAACTGATTCATAAAGAAATGAATTATTTTATTCCACATTTCCTCTCTAATGTGAAATACAATTTTTATGTACTGCATATTGATGACTTGTATGCTATTGTGATTTATAGCACTCATTTCACTCATTTTCATTGCAGCTTTTGATTCTGCTCAAATATATATGCTTTTTTGATTGACTTTGTCTTTCAATCACTGAGCCGTCTTTTACAGTGCACCAACAGAAAAAAAATGAAACAAATTTTATAGTATTTGCTAATACTTGTTCAAGAGTACCTAGTATGCCTTTTACCAGGAGATGGCAGCATATTGCTGCTTAGCTCGCAAGGGCTATGAGCAAAGGGAAACAAACTTTCATACAGACACCATTGTTTTTCTAAACCTACATTCCTGTATATTCTCTCACAACAAAATATTGTAATCATGCCTCTTACAACACCTTCAGGGGCTGAATGAAAGAATGAAGTTTTTCTTCTTTCCTTTTTTTAAACTAATGTTTCACAGAAATTAAAAGATTTCTGGAAACCAGAGATAAGCTACACAAAGTCTCTTGGTTCAGATACTCTGAAAGGTTTGTAAATTTTAAATTCCAGTCCTATATGCAGTCCAAGACTTCATTACTTCATTTGTCTCAAAAAAAAAAAAAAAAAAAAAAAAAAACTCTTCAGAGTTCTTGACCACACAAATATTTTCCTGCTATAAAATAAATACACACAGGTAACATTTTTTCCCCATTCTTACCAGTGTAACTGGTAACAGTGGTGTATCCATAAATACAAACCAAACAAATGTAAAATAAAATAAACAACTCTGAAATTTTACTACTCCCTTGTTAAATGTTTTCCATATTATTGTCTTAAAACAAAATGCGAAACAGTAGGATACACAGATTTTAATCATTCTAAATTCCTAATTTGCTGAACTTTCAAAAGCAAAATAGGCTGTAAATGAAGTGAGCACTGCTATTTTCACTTGCAATCCACAGTTCATTCCAATATGTAAACTCTTAAAATAAATGTTGTGGCCAATATGACAAAAAATAAATTTTCCCTCCGGTGTGTGCAAGGGTTATTTCAACTCAAAGTTGTGGTTCTTTCAGGTTAGAGGTTTAGGGCGTACCTACACTAAGTTTTCATCTTGTAAAGGAGGCCTTCTCTTGCGTCTTCTTTTAATATTAATGAAGCCTTTCATTTGTGCTAATATAGCAACTGAAAAGTTGAGTGACTGGTAGGTAGTCTTACAACAGCAAAAATAAATGGGCCAGCTCACATATCTCACATGTCATGTTTGCTACGGCTGGAATGACTTGGCCATTTCAAAATACGTATTAAGGAACCAAAAATTTGGATTGTCAGGATTTTTTTCTTACCTGTCGTGATCTTGTTAACCTTTCTCTGTCTCTCAAAAGTGACTAAAATTCCATATTTTCCATGAAGCAAGTAGCAGCTCCTTGAAAGCCTCTATGAAACAATATAGTGCTTTTACGTTATAATATATCACACACTAGGTAACAATAAAGCAGGATCTCAGGAGGGCCTTCCCACATGTAAAAACTTAAAGCATTTTTAAGGGAGCAAGTCCATTGGTTTGGACTCAGAAGGGTAGTTTAGATGTTGGACGGCTCCAGCATCTAAAGCAGCCCCTTGGTGTGGAAAGCCCACTGCTGAAGCCACAGCTCTCACGTGCATGCTGCACCTCCAAGGTCTCAGCTCAGCACTGGGGCCTCACTGTGCAACGCGCTGACATCTCACCGCCTGGCAAAAGAAGCGTTCATTCCCTCAGGCTTCTCTTTGCAGCTCATCGGATTATTTCATCTCTAGAAGTCCATCTGTCAAGGAGCAGAAGTTGAAACCAGCTGCTCATTCATCGAGAGCAACAACAAACTACAACACAGAATCACCACGCAATTATTGGCATAGACTATCTCAAAGAGTCCAAATTGCAACATGCCTTTGAAATTCAGTATGCTTTGAGCTGAAATAAATGAACTGAAAAGGTCTGAAGATGTGAAAAGACTTTGTACTCCAAAGCAATATTAATGGAGTAAAATGATGATGGGATTTAAAGACTCCCAAGGTAATGACAGTTTAAACAGTAACAATTACAGTGATGAACAGCAGTAAAAGGTTTGCATCAAGCTAAGACTGTAAACAGAGGCAAACAGATTTCCAGTTCTCCAACTTCTTACTCGGCCCTAATATATCCTATTTTCAAGTACTGCTTCTCATTTTCCAAATAAACCTTATATTCAGCATGACAACTGATGACAGTTCTTTGTCTCTTTGATAAATACACCTCTCATCCTCTGACTCCTTTTTCAGATTCTCTTTATTTCCCCCTTTCTACTGTATTTTCTCCCTGACTTCTCTTTCACTATATCTCAGTGTTTCCTCTCCTATTTCTTCAGGTCTTAATAAATTTAATGTATCCTAATACTAAGAGGGGGAAAAGGAAATCTTCTTTAAAGCAGCATTTAAAAGGGAGAAGGTTAAAGGAGGGGCAACAGAATCTAATGTCATTATATATTTAAATACTACTAATAGTACAGGAGCAGACATGCCAGAAGCCACCAGCTGTTCCTGAAGGTACAAGCCAGCTTTCTGTCTCCTTGCATTATAGCCCTGTTTAACCTCTGTTAAACTGTTTCTCAGGACAAAAGTTGTAAATGCTGCTCCATTAAGAACTCTAATTTATCTAGGCTTTTCAAATATAAGATTTTTTCCCTGGAAACAGTTAGAAAAATAAAAATTACATTTAGTTTTGTACATAGCTAAAATTGCAGAAGTTTAATGGTATTTGTTACCGCAAAGTGTTTCAGTTTGCATAACAGGATAAGATTGTGCAGAACCACTATATATGTGTGTGTGTGTATATATAGTGTATATATAGTGTATGTGTATATATATATATGTGTATATATATTTATATGAATGTATGCATGTGTGTGTGTGCATATGTATATATATACACACACACACAACACACACATATATACATATATATGCAGGAACTATGATATCTCAAAAAAAAAAAAGATCAGCAGACTTTGGCTTAACTAAGTCATGTATGAGAAACAGTTCTGGACATAGAAAAATGCAAGAAATTAAACCACGGTTTAGCAAATGTAAGAAGATAATTGTTCTGTCTCCAGCTAATAGAACAGCCATTGAGCTGCAGCTAATAATATCTGATCTAGACAATTTCAAATGTTAGGTTAATTGGGGCCTAAATGCAGTTAGAAAACAAACAGACAGAAATTTATGAGGAGTCAACTCCTCCCACCCTGCCCCTACTATTAAGAAGCAAAAATAGGGCCTCCAAATTAGAAGCAGAATGAATTTCTAGAAGAATATGTAGATACAACAAATACGGATATTTAATTTTGGCTATCTTCATCCGGATGTGCAACTTCTAGTGTTTTGCCTACAGCTTCTCCAGGCCATGGCACACACCATTGCTCTTGATGTGATTCTGTATCTAAAAGGATTTAGACTGGCCAGGGACATCCACCTGGGACAGAAAGCTCCCTGGTAGCCGCTGGGTCTATGGCTACCAGCCTTGCTCCACACCTTCAGCAAAAGCAGTTCTATGAAACACCTTATATCTCCCCTGTTGTTATGCTTTGCTTAGGTAATAACATATACGTGTACAACACCTTCAGCAAGCTTCTCCACCCATGCCAAATGCCCTCAATGGAAGATTATGGCCATAAAGTAGGCTTCAATTCAGCAGTCCAACCAGCTTTGATGACTGAGGTTATGATGGAGCCTCTCTGTTACAAAAAAGTGTCCACAGCAAGTGTGGGAAGTTATTGGAAACTTTGTTTATGTGACAAGCTGCTGGAGGTAAATACATATTTCACACATTATGCAATATATAACCAACATCACCACAGCTAAAAATTTAGAACTGCTCCACATTAACAAAAAATTATTCATTCTGTTTAATCTTTCATACTTTACTGATAAATAAAAGGCCTTAGATTCCATCTAGTATTTCTCAGTATATTTTCCAGTATTACCTGCATTGTGACCCTTGTTCTTATGCTGTGTAGGTTCCTGCACCTCCAAAATAACTCCACTTAATTGTTTATAAAACTTTATTTTCCAGTTTTCCTGACACTGCCACGGATGTTTCAGATAAAGTATCTGTCTCTCTTATTCTTGCCTTCTATTCACCAAATGCTTTGGAAATGAGGCCAAGTCACAAAAATCAGATCTAGATTCCAGAGACAGTATAGCTACAAAAGCCACCTGTGATACATGAGTAAAGGTCTGACTGGTGAAATTACAGTCTAATTCCTTTAGTCTTTTGAAAGGTCTGAAGATGTTTTTAATAACTTGGCCTCATTCTGAAAGAGAATTAGGAATTTGAAAGCAGAAAGACATGCGCATGGAATCCAGGATTGTGGAATGATAACTGAGGATTTAAGTCATGCACAGGCATGATTTGATGCAGTTTCCTCCATCAAGTTCTTGGATATCTAATTCTCCCTTTCTGTATCTCTTTGGGCAACATTTTGCCAGGTGCAGAGACCCTGCAAGTAGGAAGTACACCACATAAAAGTACATAGCAATCATTTATTGCCAAATACACAAAACGAATTGCTGGGACAAACGAGCTTCCAGGCTAACCAGTAAGTAGCTCACCACTCCTGAGAAGACATCCAAAAACCCATACTTGGTTTGCCAGTCCAGCAAATCGTGTGTCCCATTTCTCCCTGGAACAGGCTGATCCTCAATTTTGCAGAGCTGCCACCTTGCAACTCCTTGGATCCCTGGCAGCCTAAGCCCTTATGAGGAGGGTTACAGATATAACAGGCTATTTTGAAAGATCCTATCAACATTACCTTGTGAAGAGCTGTGTCTTTCACTGACAAATCATGCTGCTATGGGGAAGCACAGAACAACAACACACACTTAATAAAATAAAAAGACCTTTACTTAATACAATAAACCTTTTTGTATCTCACTCAATCCTGACACAACAACGATAGCAGCGGACACCTCTTATAGTTTGAGGGCACTGATTGCACAAAAGCAGATAGAAGTATGTAACAGAGCTCTTCATTTGCCCAAAGTTAGGCAGTAATACATTTACTTATGCTAGCAGATGGCTCACTGCCTGTGCTTGGCTTGAATTTTAACACAGAAATACCAGAAGCTTTTAGTGGCCATACTGAATGACCTCCTGCCTACAGTCACTGGTTTTCTTTTAATGCTGAATACAGACCACAGGAAGCACCTGGAGAGACAGGTCATATGGCAAGTCTCAGTAGGCAGTCACAAACGGAAGGAAAGCAGGCACTAGATAACTACTTCTTCCCCAAGCAGTAATTGCAGGATAAACCACAGTCAATCCCAGGGAACGCATAAGACCCTGCATACTCTGGGAATGCATAAGGAGAGGAAGTGTCTGTGCACTTCCAGCCTAGGTAACATGTGGCCAGTGTGACACTGCAGGAAATACACACAAAGAAACAAAAAGACGTAACGGAGCAACACAGGTGACACTCTGTCCCTCTTCTGAGATGAACAAGCTTCTACACGCTATTGTGTAATCACATTAATTGTACAAAACTGACACTTTATTAAGCTGAATAGCTAAATCAGTGTTTTCTACCTTTTCTCAACTGGCCTGGAGCACTTAAAAGTGTTCTAGTGAAGAAACAGATTTTTATGCTGTAAATTTACATCTGCTGATAATTGGCATATTTTTTCCCCAGTTATTCCTCTTGACCCTTAAAAGAAATTCATTAACCTCAGGAAAACAGGTCAACAGCCACTCAATCATTTGGCGTAGGCACAGGTTTGCACTTATCACATGCAGCTGCTAAAACAAGCTTCCAGAAAAAGTAGTTAAGCCTTTTTCAAAGCCTCTCCAGCTGTTGTGAAGAGAAGCAAAATAATACATTAGACACAATCCACCTCACTATTATGCTTTTTTGTTTCTTCAAGGCCAAGCACTTTCCTATTCCTTACAGTAAGGTTAGTTTTGCCAAACATACTGTATTAAGCACTGAGAGCAACAGACTTCTGCTTGAATATTGGTTATCCCAGAAAATTAATTATGGTAGTTACCTGTAGGAAGCAAATAGTAGTTCTTCTAGGCTTCAATTTTTTTCTAGAAAGCAGTTACAAATGCCTTAAGATTGTGGAAATTGCAATTAGTCAACAAAACTCATGATAACTTAAAAGGTCTACAAGGTAACTGTGAGTCTACCAATGCCAGATTACACATGCCATTTAGGAAGGAATGTTCAAATACTTTTCTTTAATTCAGTAACTTGATAGCCTATACATTTTTCTTCTAATAACAGAAGACATTTCACTGTCTTCTGGTTTTTTTTATTCCAAATGTATTGTTAATACAGTATGAAAGGGTAAGGTTTACAGGTCTCTCTGGACCTCTGGACTGCAAGATCTGCAAAATACATCCTAAATTTATGTCCAGTATTGCTTTGAAATGATGGGATTTATCACTGTACTGATGACAGGGCATGAAGCAGTGTTTGTTTATACCTATGTTTCTGACTTGAAAAATAATTTTGAGCAGTACTAAAAATAGTGAACACTTTGGATCATTATTGAAGATTTGTACTTGCCATGCTTACTATTCATGATTAGTCTACAATATGGCCTTGGTGGCCTGGTTAGTAAGGATGTATTCGCATGATTGCACAGCATGCCAGGCTCTCTCTTATGATTTATTTAGGCCTACAAAAAGTATTTCCGTTGATTCATTGAAGATTTCATTGTAGATATTTGCTGATTCAACAATCACAGTACAGCTTGCCTCCACTAAACATCAGATCAAATAAATCTGTTAAGATTTTAATCTTCAAAACACTTTTTGAAGACTTGCACTTGCTTTTGATTTGAGAAGTCTACCTTTCCTAGGTAATCCACTCAGGGAAGCCCTTGCTTTTCTTCCTCTCATCTGACTCCTCTCCTAAAAGAAAAGTTTATCTGCCAAATCTTTTCTTCTCTAATTCTTAGATTTTTAAATATGGCAGTCTTTCATATGTCTTTTCAATTACAACTGTAAAAAAATTCACAGAACTTTTCAAATAGGAAAAATGAGAGGTATCTTAAAGACTCAGTGTATAAAATAAAGGCAAGAGGACATGTATATGCTTCTTTCCACTGCAAGCAAAAGGACACTGCTTGGACACTCTGTTCTCCATCTTCCAGTCACACTAGGTTTGTGACTGTGTCTCCCCATGAGTAGAGGGGGTTAGGTTGATCTCTGCCATTTACTCCAGCAATATCAGAGTTGGAGACTAATTGCTACCATACGCTTTCAAAAACCAAGGAATCTTAGTCCGTGCCAGATCTCTCAAAGGTAGTATTACATCACTGATATATTTCAATTTACAGAGTCATACCTATCTCTCCCAAGCTGGATGGAAGAGTACGATTTGAGACCAGCACAGAACAAGCTCTAGAATGACCTTACACAGGAAATGTTAAGAGGTCACTCATGTATTATTGCTGCCACCCTTGAATAAGCCACCTAGTCTCAATATACCATTATTTTTGGCAGCTGATACGGTTTGCTCTTGTTAGACCAAGTATCCTAAAGCAAGAGTTAAAGCTACATCCTGTTGATTGCAAGATGTGGCAAACTTAATCATAGATCAGTGCCAGTACTCCTGGGCTTCTTGTCTAACAAACATTTTCCCACAGCCAAGCTACTCCTTCTGCATTTGTTCAGAATTTCAAGCACCCAGTTTCCAGAGGGTCATTTTTTTTTCAGACAAATTCTAGCAAATACAAAATAAAAAGCAATAAAAATATCCTACCTCTTTTAGGGAAGGCTTATTAGTCCTGCTGATTAATTCCAAAGCTCCTCCTGCTCTGAAGGAACCAAACCCCTTGGCAGCGTTTTTGCCAGTTCTCTGAAATGTCTGTCCTGGAAATGCCTCTTTGTCCATAGAAGGAAGCTCCATCTGCAGGGCCAAAGCACAGCTCCATCCACACTTGCTTGATATGTTTGGTCTGAATTCTAAATACAGGTAAGAGACTTGTGTTTGTTTCCCACCCCCACAGTACCCTTCAGGAGGGATTTCCCTCTTCCCTCTGCAGCTATGTAGCCAGCAGGGCTGGAATTTAAAAGTGAAGGTAGCAAGCTGATGCTTCCTCCAGGGCCTTCTACACCTGGTGTTAAAGGGTCAACAATCACAAAACAGAGAAAGCACACGAAAAGGAGTAGACACTCAAAACAACACATGCAAAAGGGGCTATGAGGGAAGTTCAAAAGAGGGAGACTGTTTTCACTGCCGAAAATAAAATGTCAGACGTCCACAATCAGCCTTACAGTGAAAAATAATTTCCTTTTTAATCATCTGAAGTTAAGAATGTTAAATGTTTTATTTTTCTCCTGATCACTTACATTGCAAAATTTGATACACAATGTCAAAGAAAACTTTTGATTTGTGAAGCAGAAAAAAATATATTTAAAATTTCAACTCGTGGTTGAATGAGTAACTAACTGCAAGCTGCAATAGTCTACAACAGCTAGACCAAATTTAGCAGCAGCAAGGCTGTATTACTGACATTAATTCTTTGATCTTGTAACTGTAGCATAGAGTATAGGAAATCAGTAGAATGTATTACACTTGCTCTTCACCTCAGCTGCCTAATGACAAGCTGGCAGACTGTGAAACACAGCCTCTTTCACAGTGCACAGTGAATTGCCATTAACAGCTAAGAACATAAGGAGCAAACCTAGAACAATTCCAGGTTTCCCTTGGATAGAAAAATGTCTTATGAATGACAGCTTTGGCATTGCACAAGATGATGAAGAAAATCAATTTTGAAGGATTTTGTTCTATTTTCAGAAATGATCAATTACGTACATAGCCTAGCAGGCTATCTTATTTGTCAATCTGCTATAATTGTTCTGATAACATAATGAGTGTTTGCGAAGTTTCATGAAGATTTTTATTTCATAAGGTACCAAAGGCCACTGTGCTATATGTTTTGGTCTAGCTTGGGTACAATTTACCAAAGAATCATGTGGAGGGAATGAATAGAGTAGTAAAATCTGACAATTACTGATAAATAATAAAGTAGAAATAGATTATAATGTCTTCATCAGTACTTCAAGTCATTGCTTATGTTGAAAAGCAGATGTAAATTAAAAAAATCTATTTTGGGTAAATCTGGCTGGAAAAAGTATCTTTTAGAAAACCACATATTATCTCCTTACAAAGACAAAAGATACTTCTTTTTTTCTATCGGTGGAAAAAGTTTGCTTGGGCATGTTATTATATCTTTGAGTTCTTTATATCCCTGACTAATTAAACCCTAAAAATATTAAAAATATTTGGGGTGCCTTTCAGAACTATCCAAAGTTAACCTTGATGCATAGTAATCATACATGTCATATGAAGATTTTTATCAGTCCTCACATCAAAGATGATGTAAAAAAATTGTATGTGTTTTACATAAGAGATTATGACTTAGAACTGTAATAAGACTGAAAGGGAAGTGGATTTGGAACAATGCACTGAACGATGCACTGATCGTATTATTTTTTCAATACTAGATGAATGCAACAGCAAATTCTAATCTCTCAAATCATAGTTAAGGATCATTTTAGCACAGCTCAGTGGATTTAATTTCTAATATTAAAAGATTTTTTTTTTAGCAGAATTACACAGTAAAGAGTTTATTCATAATGCTGATTTTCTTGTTTTGTCTGCTGGTTCAAACATAAACCATGATATAGCTTCTTCATATTCTATGGAAAAAATAGTTGAAATATTTAAAATCCTCATACCCTAAAAAAAACCATCAAAAATAAAACAACTTTAGAACTTCTTCTCAACTCTCTCTTCATTTTCTCTCCTGTTTCTCATTTCGTTTTTCACAAATTACCCAATTCCACTAACATTCCTATTCAGAAGTTGAGGCATGTGGCTCTTTAAGCAGTATACGCAGCAATAGAGACTATACTATTTTAGAAGTGGATTCCATCAGCAAGACACTAATTTGCCTTTAGCATTTGTTTCAAGCTACATATTGCTTCCAGAAACTGTCAGTCATTTGACACACTTTGCATTTTCCAGTAGTCTGTGCTCTCTGTTGTCATTTATATCCATAGCAACTCAGAATGGCAGATTTTACACCTAGTATATACCCATAAGGTAGAAAGTCATGATAAAACTGACTTTTCCCCCCCATTTTTTAAATAACAATCACAGGAATTTGTAAAGGAATTTCATTTTTAAATCACTAAAGTAATCACTCAGTCACTCAGATCTCTCTATTTGCTAAAACTGAAGAATTCTAAAACCTATGTAAGCCTAAAACTGCCTGAATATTAACTTTTTATGCATCTGTGATGTTAGTCTACCAAATGGAAACGATCAAGATATATGCCACAAACATTCATAGACCTCAAAACACACCAAACAGGTACAGCTACGAGACCTCATTCAAGCGAGCTCTTCAGAATAAAGCAATACTCAAATACATTGCATCACACTACTGCTGTAGCTGTATGGAAGCATGTGCTCACATAAAGCAAGGACAAATACGTAATCACGCAGACAAATGTAACTCAGTGTGAATATGTGTAACGTGCTTAGAATCCAGACAAGAACTCTTTTAGATCCACAGGGGATAACAAAAGAGCAGGAAAAAAACTTCCAAATATATCTGAGAGACAAGAAGTTCACTAAGGGAATATGAAACTGAGTTAAACGAAGGTATATTATTTTATTTATGTGATAAATTATTTTATTTAAAGTTAGAAAAATGGGGCAGTATTTTATATGCAGCATGGAGCAGCAGTTAGTAAGGCAGTACATTAGTGTCATAAGAGTCCTAATTTGTTGCCACCACTGCTATTTCTTTGTTTTCCTATTCCCTGTCTATGAGTTTGTAAGCCATGGAAGAGCAAAAAGATTGTGAAACATAAGAAAAAAGCTTTTTTATTGGGAGACCAGTCAAACACCAGAACAGAGTCAGAGAGGCTGCGGAGCCTCCACTCTTGGAGATACTCAGACCCTGACTGGACGTGGCCCTGGACACCTGCTCTAGCTGACCCTGCCTGAGCAAGGGCTGGACCAGACAGTCTCCAGAGGGGCCTGCCAATCCCAATTCGGCAATTCTGTGACCGTATGACAGGAGACTACAGGCATATCCTCCTCCTCTACCACATAAAACCCTGCTACATGGAGTCTTGTCACGGTAATTTTGGAATAATATTTTTTTGAGTGAGTCCCTAACAGCCCTAGTCCTCTTTGTTCTCAGCAACTTGAAGGGGACCGGATTGAGAAAGAAAACCACACTGGATTTGATCTTTAACTTTTATAGCTTTAGACTGTACACAGTGAGCTTAATGCTGCAGCATTTTATGGCTAACATCCCTTTGGCAGCTATGTGAATATAAGCAAGTTCTGCACTCAGTTGCACTCTTATTAATGTGATATATTTAACTGACTTCTCAATTTACAATGCTGTTGCTGAGATTAGAGCTGTGTTACCTCATTAGGCTATTCCAGTGAGCAAATTTTAAAGATAAATGCCCAAAACATGCATGTGACACTCTGGTCTCTAAGAGCACACAGATTTCAAGTGCACAATACATTTTACTTAAGTAATGCATGGTTCTAGGGCAGCGATTCATAACACGCCAGCAACGTTCTTCTCTTCTGTTACAAGCAGACAATTTACCTTTTTCTCCCTACACATGTGAATTAGTGAATTAGCAGCAGGGTGACAGCCAGCCTTTTTCCTTACTTTGTCAGTTTGTGTCTCAACTTTCATATTATTTCAATATATTTTTCCCACATCTAATACATCAAAGTATTTAGCATTGGTTTTGATAAACTGTAAAGATGTATGATACCACAAAAGTGTAGGCCCAGCAGGAATCAGTAAAGAATAATTCAGTTTAAGATATCTTCTTGATTTTCATAATCAAATCTAGCACGTAATTTTTACGTTCCCTGCTAGTAAAATACTTCTTACGAGTTTGCATGCTTCTAGGGTAAATAAAAGCTTAACTGGCTTCCCATACTACAGCTATAGAAAGAACAAGGTGAAGACTTCTGTCTGCTATGCTAAGAAATGAGTATCTGACCTCACTATGCACAGCAAGGACACACAGATGGACTGGAAATAGGAGTGGAAGAAACAGGGTAAGTGACTTAACAGAGCCACAAACTCTCCCACAGAGATGTATCAGCTGGTGGCACGCTGCCTGTGATGTAAATCGGAGGAAAGGGGAAGACAATTTGGAACCAATAGTTTCCTCAAACAAAATGAGAATACAAAAGAATGAAAAAGCCTACCAGTAAATAGGGTAGCCGCAGCACAAGTTAGTCTCACAAAAGGGATCTACTAAATTGTAAAATACTCTCTGCAAACAATTTACTAATAAAAGAATATATCCTTTATGATTTATGATAAGGAAAACATGAACTATTCTGAAGGTGGGAAATACCTAAGAGTATTACCTAGCAATGCAGGTACACTGCCCTCAGATGCTATGATACCTCTGTGTGTATATTTAGTACTACAATGGCTCTAGTTAGTATAACTTCTAAATGCAATTTAATTTAATAGCTCCAGTACAGATAACTCCTTTTCTTTTAAATTGGAATTTTCATTATTATTATTATTATTATTATTATCATCATCATCTTATTAAACCTTTTCTATGTTTCTGTTTTATACATACCTATCCATACTTTATGAAGTTTAAATAGTCCAGTAAATTACAGTGTATCTAGCAGATTTTAGAACAAAAAATATTCAGAACTTGAGCATTCTTAATTAAATTAATCAGCTCTTTACCAGCTGTAAAATAATGTATTAAATTTGAATTAAACTGTCTATAGTATCCCCTGGACTTTGACACAACTATTGTGGGCAATACACCAGTTTCAACAGATTACTTGTTTCACCTGACAAAGTTACTTACATGGCTCCAGTTCAGGGAAGCTTCTCTGTTCAAGATGCTTCCATCAGACTGAAGTCAATAAAATCGGGCAGCTGCTGAAATGCTTTCTCGAACAGGCCTTCAATATTGGCTGCAGCACTTTCCTGAACTGGAACTACTCAAATCTGAATACATTGAATTCACAAAGCTAAATACCTAAATATAAATTTAAAACATAAAATACATAAAATACAAATAACATAATAGTATTTTCTGTGCTCACTACACTGCAAATCCTTCCTCATACAATGAAACAGTATTATTAATGTGAATAAAGATGTAATCAGAAAAAATGCTGGACTGTTAAGTTTGATCTAGTCTTTATAAAAGTAGGAAGATTAGTCATCAATTTGTCTTTTGTATTTTCCTTTAATATTCACTCAGGTATTTTTCTCGGCATTAGACTTTGACCAACAATTACTAATTTCCTGGATGCCCCTTTTTATTCATTCTTTTATGCTCATAAAAAAGGTTTAAAATGTATTGATTACTTTTACTGCTTACCTCTCAGTTTTAATTAGTGACCTGCTCTCGCCAGTCTTCTTAAAGTAGCATCAGCATATCTTCTGCAAGTTTTGTTTCATCAAAAGGTTTTATTTGTCCACAGAACTTGATCTGGAAGTGTCTTTTTATTCACTCGTAGACCTGTGAGAATAGGTAAATTGTATTATTCCTCACTTGCTTGATTTTTGAACTCCGTTGAATATATGCAAACTGTAGCAATTAAAAAAAAAAGTTTAAAATTACTAGTGATTTACAATTTATTTCAAATGGTTTTCAAGCTCAAAAAATACGTAAAAGACTGAAGGGGAAAAACAGCTTCATATAGTGGTTATTCACTACCTTCTAATACCACACTTTTAAATTTAATGTGTAATGAACTCCTGTGAGGATCTGAACTAGAATTTGAGAGTGTTACAGTGCAGACTGAGTTACCTGAGTTAAAGGAGCTGTGGTAAATAGCAGTTACAGCCTCTTATTCTCTATTTAGGCTAGTCACTACAGAGAAACACAGTACATGAGCTCCACCGGAACAATAAATAAATAAATAAATAAATAAATAAATGGTGTAACCCAAATAAACTTGATATAAAATCACAATAGAAAGGCAATCTCTGTTTCAAGCCAAGTTACTAGATAACTTCAAGACAACCGAGCACCTTAGATAAATGGGAACAATCAATAAAAACAAAAAATTGAAGGATGAACAGCTAAGAGACAGGAAGTACTACTGCTGATACAGCAGTAGAGAAATAAATGATAAAATTGAAATTTAAAAATGGTATGAAAGACCTTGCATATAGTCAGAGAACAAACTCAAATATTCTGATGGCAATGCGTGAAATCATGGGGAACAGGAGGACTGATGCAAAAAATGTCAACTTGCCAACTCCTGCTTGGGGAAAAAGTGCTGCTAATATTCCTGCATGGAACTGGATGAAACGAAAGAGATACTGAAGCACAAAAAATTGAGAAGCTGATGCAAGCTCTGTTTAATGTGTAGCTAGGATAACTAGAGAAGCCAAACATAGGAAATCAACTTCTAATGATTTAGAAAAAGCTTTATACAGTTCAGACTAAATGGATGGATAAATAAAAACAGGCTTGCAGCTAAAATTCTCAGTGCCTCAGTGTCAAGTGTTCCAGGCCTAACTGGATAAAAAAATTAACCTATTATTAAAGATAAGCACAGACCATAGAAAATGTCAGAAAGGATTGATAATCAAAGCTAATGTGTTTCTTAGACATCAGAAAGTATAATAAAGTGAGAATCATAAAAATTCAAACAGAAAAAGTACACAAGATTCTTCAGCCTCATAAAATAATATATAACCCCAAACAAGCAAAAAAAGCCCAAACCCCAGGACACTATCTCTTTAGAATGAAGAGAAGAAGTAAAGATAGTCTTGATGTGCCCCAAAATGAATTTCTGCTGTAGTTTGATATGAATGAAGCTTCTGAATATTATGGCAAGGCTAATACAAATGGCAGGAGAAAATGGAAATGGAAGTTATAACATCCATGGTAAAAGCAAAACTCCCACAATTGATACGTTCAGACAAGCTTAGATGAGAAAGCAGTGGCAGGCAATCTTCATCCCGGAATTCTTGAATAACTAACATGTGAAATTGCAAGTCAGGTAAAAAAGATTTGTAATAAATCTGTAATATCAGGAATGGTATATATGGTAGAACAGCAAATGCAATCCTTATCCTTAAGAATGTAGAAAGGAGGAGAAACACAGTATCAGCAAACATGAGCTTCACCAATATACAAAGCTGCTGAAAGCAATCTGAAAGGAAAAATAAAGGCCTGGAAACAAAAGGAAAATAGAAAATGGGATAAAATTTAGGGTTATTTGGAAACACAGATTATTCAAAGACGTTGAATATTTCATTACCTGTCTTTGATTAGTTTACTAATTTTCCGGATAAATGAATTAGAGTCATCTATCAGGACTTCAGTCAAAATGTGATTGGATGTCGCATTGGAAATAATTAGATATGCTAGAGAGGGTGATTAGGAAAAAAAGTTGCAAAGAGGATAAAGTATGTAATAGGTTGTATTCAAGGTTAAAATATGGGTTTGGAAGATTACAAATAGAGTTTGTCAAGGATTGATCTTGGGCCCACTATTAGCCAAATGGCTCGTCATGTACTTCTGAGACCACAAGATTTCTGCTAGGAGTGGAAGTTACTAGTTACAGCAAAGAAAATGAGACAGACCTGAGTCATAGATGTAATGTATTCTTGAAAAGGAAAATAAAATAACAACATGTATCAGAAAACATATTTCCAGTAGAGACAGATGAAGCATTAATAATGTTCCAGAAGGCTTTCCTAAGACCTAAATTTCAATGCTTACCTGTGTTCAAGAAAGATTAATTCCAGCGATTATAGACAAAAGAAAAGCTTTATTAGAATGACAGTGGAAACTGAATCTTATTGTCCAAGAGATCTACATTGCCTAGCTCGCATAATCAATAAAGTTTGAGAGAGAATCTGTCTGCACCTTACAAATTCATCAGGGTAAACATTGTCAGAAAGAGGAAAAAAGAGTCAGTTAAGATAAAGCACAGTGTCACCAAAGGACAAATGTTTGTAAAACTGGATATCAAATATAGTGAATTTGGAAATTAGAAGCTAGAAGAAGGTTCTCAAACCAGATGAGTGCATTTTTGGAACAGCTTCGTAACGCAGCACTGGAACTCCCACACTTCTCAACTCACTAATTTTAAGATGGAGCTTGAAAAGTTTCTAAAATGTCCTCTCCTCCCTGCAATCAAGGGAGATGGACCGAGTGACACAAACAGCTCTTTCCAGTCCCTTGTTCCTAACATTTGGAAGCAGTGAGGAAGAAACTGGGAACTGAGGACTGGGAAGAGCAAAGGTTGAAATCAGCGTTTTAACTTAACCCAGAGAAGTGAGATTTGAGAATTAAATTGGCGTTGGATGACAGACTGGTTCAAGGTAAATAAAATGCATGTTTCACTTGTTTGTACTTGTAAGTTACTCGATAAAGGCATAAAAGTTACTATTGACTTTGCGCTTTATAAGTCACATTTTAATCATGTATTTTTCACTGTATTGTAACAGCCAAGATGGTTTAGTAGACTCTTAGATCTTACTGTAGTTACCCAACCACTGGATCATCTATCCATTTCTAGAGAGAGATGGATTATGCACTGCAGCATGCAACTGTTATTTCCTGAGATGAATCAACTATTTATTAATGTGCCTTAAAATCAGGCCAGAAAATTTTCACTTTCTCATTTAAATAAGATTTGAAGATTATGCTAAGACACCAAAGCATGCCCAGGCCTTACATTCTATTCTTATCCAACGCTACTGTGAATTTTCTGGGAAGTAATACAAATAACAATAATACTTATCACTTACTGTGCATAGTGCTTTCCATCTTCAAAGCGCTTTACAAACATTTACTGCTAGCTAATCTGGAAAAAGTATGATTTAAGGCCAGCTTCTGATAGCTTGTGTGACTAAGTCAATGTCATTTAAATTGAGTCTGTTTGTATTTAATAGGATAGAACTATAGTACTTTAGTTTAAACACTATTGTTCCATTAAAAGCCAATTACAGGAATTCAGCTTTCCTTGAATTTATAGAGCACAGCTTTTCATTTTAAGAAAAGATCTATCTAAATACTTCATCCGAATTTAGTCTACATAATTCTAACTAATTGCATAACATTCTTTTCACTCTACTGCGTAATGTAATTCGCCATGAGGAAATAAAATCTTTGCACTGTCTTTGCACGTAGTACTGCTTTTAAGCAGTAGATAGCGCTCAAGATGTTTCCATTTATTACAGGGAAGTGAGATGGGATCACTACTCCTGTGCTAGATTACCATAGGGTAAACTTGTACCTACCCTCATTGCATAGGATGTTTGATATAAGAGTCTTGCTGAACAAAACAGAGCACTTTCTCATGGTTAAGTCAAGTTAATATTTGACTCATTTGCATAAATATAATTTCAATGCCATTAAAAATATCATTTTTAGATCTTTAACACTTGCATAGAGCCTATTATTTATTTTACATTCCGGCTGTGAAAACAACTTTGGGATTTAAACTCTGATAGGTAAGTTTTAACATCGTTTACACTAACTAGGCTGTATTAAAAATTTAAAAAGAATCAAATTGTGGCACAGCACATTGAAGACTACTAAAATAAACATTTAAAAATAATTTTTAAACACTCCTATAAAAATTATCTGCGTGAAATAGGTTATAATATATTGGCTCAGTGGGCATGACTGCTGGGGGTATTTCTCTGACTCTTCTTTTGAGGCTGATTCAAGTAAGCCTATTTCAGAGTTGTTTAGTTTACATGTACCTTCCTTTGTTATAAATCAAGCATATTTTCTGAACCCAAACGAAAGAATGTGCTTTGCGGCTGGGGGGGGGGGAAGGGAGGGGAAAAAAAAGATAGAAAAGGTCAAAAACGGGATTTATCCACCAGCCCCACTGAAGAGGCCCCTCTTCGTGGCGCCCTCGGCTCGCCCCGCTCCTGAAGGCCCCTCCGAGGCGGCCCCTGTCCCCCGGGAACGGGGAGGGAAAGGCGGCAAGGCCCGCGCCGGGCCGGGCCGGGCCGGGCCGGGCCGGGCCGCATCGCGCCATGTTCCCCCACCCCGTCCCCGCGCCGCCCGCTCCCGCCGCCCGGCGGCGCCATTTTGCGCGGAGCGGCGGCGGCGGCGGCGGCGGCGGCGGGGCGGGCGCCGGAGGAGGAGGGGCCGCCGCTCCGCCGCGCCTTTAAACTTGCCGCGAAGGGCGGCAGGCGGCTCCTCAGCGCCCCGCCGGCCCAGCCCGGCCCGGCCGCCTCGGGCTCCCCCCAGCGGCGCTGCCCTCCGCTCCGCTCCCCGGCGCAGCGCCATGCGGGGCCGCGGGCCGGCGGCGCCCGGCGGGCAGTGAGGGGCCGGGCGGGGGGGGCGGGGGGGCGCCGCCGCCCTCGCGCCTCCCGCCGCGGCAGCCGAGCGGGGCCGGGGCGGCGGCGGCGGCGCTGCTGCGTCCTGCCGCCCGCGGCGGCGATGCGCGGGAGCCGCGCCGGGGCAGCCGCGGCGTGGAGCGCCGGCAGGATGGGGCCGCTGCCGCTCGTGGTGCTGCAGAGCCTCCTGCGCCTGGTGAGTGGCCGCGCCGGGAGCGAGCGAGCCGGGACGGGCCGGAGCGCCGCGCAGCCGCCTCCTCGGGGCGGCTCTGGCCCGAAGCAGCCGCGGCGGCGGAGCGGGGAGCGCGGGCTTGGGCAGCCCCGTCCGCGCCCGGACTTTCCTTACTGTTACCGCTCAGCTGTGTGTTTCCTCCGCGTTTGCTGCTAGCGCGCTCGCTCGGGCTGACAAAGCTCCCTGTTACTACTATTACTGTTTTTTTTTTTTTTTAATTATTATTTTAACAGCCGCCCGCGGGGCGCGCAGATTCCCGTGTCCGCGGGGGATGCGCCCGCGGGGGGACAGGCGGGCTTCGCCCTCGCTGCGACGTGCCGGGAGGGGTTAAATCCTGGAGGGGAGGAAAAAAATACGAAGAGTTTGGCAATCCGCACTTCAAGAACCGATATTACCACGTTATTTCAAATTTTATTATTATTATTATTGGTTCCCCCCCCCCCCCCCGGAGCTTGTTAACCGCTCGCACGGTCGCCCCGGGTCGCGCTGCCCGAGTTGCGCCGCCGGCCCCTAGCTGCGCGGCAGCTCAAAGTTTGTCGCTGCAGCCGATAGGAAGCGTGCAATAAACCTTGAAGGGATTAAACCCCTCCGTAAGAGCTGCGCTCTGATATTACAGCGCGAGCTGATTGATTAGTTTTTGAGGAAGCTTATGTCAAATTCTAATCCCTTTTTGGATTGTACTTGTCTTGTAATTTTTTTTTTCCTTCGTTTTTCGAGCACTTTATCATCGCGGTGAAGTAGCGAGCTGCAGCCCTGCGATAAGGCGCGCGCTTCTTTTCACGCGGCTCCGCTTTTGGGCAGTAAAAGGCTGTTTATGCTCTTCCCTTTCTTACAGCACGGTTTCCAGCTGAACTGGGGTTAGGAATGCCAGTGGGAAGCTGTAACCGGGTTACAAAGTTGCCGAGCGAAAAGGCAGTAAATAAAAACACCCCTTCCTCCCACCTGCCAGCGCTTGCACACCCGTGCTGTCTCATCTTTGTAAGCTGCTGTCGAAGAGATTGATTAAAACTTGTCCCAACAGGGATGGATTTCCCTGCATAAAGCTTTATGGATGCTGTTTTGAACTTACTTTTTATGGTCTTAGATATGTTTTGAGTGCATGCTGATTAAGGAAGCAAAGTTGCTATCTAGAATAGGATGAAAATCCATTACAGTTAGTGCAGGTTGTGGGTGGGTGCGGTGTTCAACTTGCAAGGGAGTCTTTGATTTTCTTCATTCTGTGTACAAAAAGCATCAAACTTTTGGAGCTAATTGGTATCATAGCTTAGTTAAATAATAAAACATTCTCATTATGCTTTAATTTAGGTTTTAGTGATATTTTAGCTCTACTTTGTAATGCTAATCTATTACTAAAAAGTTGTGTAAGTACATTTTGCCATACTGTTAGCAGAATATCTGGTTAACTGTAGGTAAGTTGCGATTTATTATAAATTGAGTTTACAGGTACTTGGGCTGGTGGCGATGTGCAGAATACAAGTCTCTGTGCTATCCTTTGTTCTCTGGCCAATATTTTGAATGACTGGTGTCTTTCTGGAATCTAATTAGTAGTTCTAGAAGGTAGGCATTGGTGATACTAATTCCTGACTCTTTTTTAACCAAAGATCAGCATAGTTAATGTCAATACAATGGGAAAGGCTCAGCATTTCAGCCAACAAAGAAAAAAAATTACGGCTTTCACAGTTGCAATACAGCAACAGTATTTTAACCCAGAAATTCCATCATCAAGCCCTCCTATTGACTGTGCATTCTTCATTTTTAATGAAAACAGATGTTAACTCAAATTTTTTTTGGTAACTGCGTGCTATGTTTTAATGAAGTTAGAAGTACTTTTTCATTAGACTTAAATTCAAAGTCTTGCTTGGTTTTCAAATACAGAAGTGTGTTATACATACGTGTTCTTTAACAATGCACAGATGTAAGGTAAATACAAGTAAAACTTCATCAATTTGAGGAGATGCTAAAGATTGTGCAAATAATCTCACTGGATTTCTGAAAGGAGTATTAGGTGATTGTTTATATGCTAGATTCAATGTAACTCAATCAGAAGTTAATGTTTACTGCTTCCTATATTATAAAGCATTTGTAATGCTTTACTGGTTACTATTTTTAATTGATAGATGGGGATACCACTGTGCATGCAGTGTAAGCACATATATTTTTAAACTACTATGTATACTTGGGCATATTAAACAGTCAGGTTTCGTGCTGTTGCATCAGGCTAATGTGTTAAGTTGCCTCTGTGTAAATATCTTCAGGTTAGAAGTCACTTTATCCTATACTGTCAATATATATCAAAACAGTAATTTGCAACACAGTTAGTATGTTGGGCTTTATTGATAGCAAAGCAGAAAATTGTATTATTGTTAGTAGATACTCTTGCTTTAAATTAACTGTTAGATTTTCAGTAAGCCTTTTAGTTGTCATATAATTGCTCAATGCCTTATTAATTAACTCTTTATAAATAGTGGAGTTCTACTTAATGGAAATTGAAAAGACTAAGATACTAGGTTATATATCCTATAGTATGCCCTCTGGTGTTTTATTAAATCTACCTTTGAATACCTTAAGAGAGAGGATTTTGTCACTTCCCTGGGAAAATTATTTGTCATTTTAAAGATTTTTTTAAAAAAAAAGGTGGTCAGTTTTCAGTATTTGTTTTAATTTCAGTAACTTGCCAGTGGCCAGTGCTTACTCTTTGCCTTGGCAAAGTGTGATCACAGGCAAAAATACTCACATCCTGTGTCTGTAGTCATGTAGATTAACCAGGCACCTCAACTACTTGCTCACTTCTACATCTTCGCAGTACAAAATTAAAGAAGGATTACAGTAGCATTTTCTATTGCCTATAGCTAAAGTTTTGTCAGCATTTCTATTAACTAACTCATTTCTAACATTATGAATGTGCAGAATTGTCACCACGGTATAAACCTAAAAATCAGTTATTTTACAGCTACTTAAAAGCAGTTGTATTGTTTTCCAAAGAGTTTGTGTAGATGAGAAGTAATTAGGAGGAAAAAAAAGACAAAGTATATTATTTTCAGGATTTTCGGTGCCAAGATTGAGCTATAGCATCTGATAGAAGTAAAATTCAATGAAAAGTAACAGGCTTTAAGGGCTGAAATTTTACCTGTAATAGAAATTAATTTGTCAGACACCTCAATTTTTAGAATTTGTTAAAATGGAGTTTAAGGTTCTTAAACTTTAGTGGAAAAGAACATTTCTAGAATGCTGTCGTGCAAGACGATGCTTCATGAGCGCGAACAGCTTGAACACCGAGATAAAGTTACATTTCCATTTAAAATATGTATACTCTCCAAGGCATGGAAACACAGAGGTGTGTTATTCGTAACTGCTTTAATTTTCTCTCCGCAGCCTTGCAAAATTCCTCTGTTTACTATGCCTTTGTAGTGAGAATCAGAAATAGCTACCATGTAAAACTCAATGCTTCAAAAAGGTAAATGCGACCCTCTGGTCGTCTTTGAGTGTATAGATGAAAATCTAGCTCTAAATTCAGTGAGGTCTGTGTTGTGAAGGACATTGGGCCCAACATCTCATTTGGTTAATTTTGGTGCTTTTCTTGATGCTTTAGGCATTGTGAACCTATGACTTACTCTGGATGTAATACAATAATGTAAGTCACCTAAGGAGACAAAAGCAGATTGAAGGCAGCTCAACAAATGTTGGTTTCAACATAGTCAGAGACGTTTATTGTCCCAAATTAGAGGTATATATAAAGATGGGTGGGAGCTAGATTAGTTTACATTGGATGATAAAATGCAACTAAACTCAACTTGTAGTTATGTAGCATCTTGCCACCTACTCCTGTGAGGAGGGTGACTGATATTTTTCAGTTTATTGGTAAGATGATTAGGACACAAACATTATAGATCCTGTTTTAAAAACTGCACGACAGTCTGTCTGATTGATGTCTGCTAGATTGCAAGGTACCCCAAACCTTCCCTCGCACAGTGCAGGCAAAATCCAAGTCTCTCAGTCTGGAAGCATGGAAACTATTTGTCTCATATTGTGAAGCACTTTGAGATTTACGTATCAAAGAGGTACTTTTAGTTATCAGTAAACTGATAACGAAGTGAATCAAAGGTCAATGGAGCCTAAAGGCTAATGTGGTAAAATTAATAATTGATGCATTGATCAGTCCCCCCACTCTTCCTTCCTCAGCTTTGGCTTTTGCTAGGAGGGAGCTAAGACGTGTGGGTCAAAAGGGAGAGACGGTAGAAATCGCACGCTGATCCGGATGTTTAGGGCCTCAAGATCCAGAGGGTTGCCACAGTGCCTGCCGCAACTCATCTCTAGGTGCAACCAACAACTTCCTCCGAAGTTCCAAGTACTTGGGAGAATTTTACCTTTCATCAGGGCTTCACAACCAAAAATGTTCGTTCCTCCTAGGAGCAGCAAGAACCGCTTGGTGCAGCGTGAGAAACGACATGGGGCACTTGTCCTCGTCGTGGTGTCAGTGAGACTTAGCCTATGATCTGTGGTGACCATGTGTGTGACTCAGGTCATCAAACATGGCCATTCTTGGGAAGTTCTGGTGAAGTGCTGCAATAAGGAGAAGATATCTGCTGGTTTATGTTGAATGGTTTTAAAACAAAGGACTCCCTCAGAGCAGGAAAGCAAGACACAGCTCTGTATGGGTCGGAAACTAAGGGAGAAGTTGTGGTGCTCAGGGAAGAATGTCAGGCTGATTCTTTCACACATGCATGTCCATGTACTGGAAGCAAATGCAGTGAGGAAAAAGGAAGGTTTTTGTTTGTTTGTTTTCTTTTTTAAACCTTTATTGCAAAATTGCTGTGATGAATGACTACGTAAAAGCGTGTGTACCTTGTAGGACAACAGAATGTAGGCCAATACATTTGCCATGCTAATCTGCCTCATAGTCCTGATTTTTGCCAACCTCTTAAATTTACCATGTTGCCATACCCTGTTATAAAGCAGAAATAGTGATCTTGGAATTTTTGCTAGATCAAAACTTGCAGACCCCAAAAAGAGGAATGTGACCGTTCCCATTTATATGGCTATTATAAATTCATCCTGAATTTGATTTTCACACACCCTATTTTGGGACAGTTCATGCTTTCCACTAGAATAACTTAAGTGTTAAGTTGTTATGTATATTTTCCCCAATCCCATTCATTTTTTCTGTTTCATTCTCTCCATTTCCTACTGTATTTTATAGGTATTGTTTCTAGAGTCTCTTTAGATAGTTAAAGAATCTTAAGTAGAAAAAGATGGTTGGACCAGCTAGATAGTAAGTATTGTTACCAGTTTACACTTGCTTCTGACAGAGTATTTTTTATCACTAGGCTTAAGTCCATGACAGTCACTTTCAGTGCTCTTAGAATCCCTTTTCCCCAATTTAATACTTCACACTTGCAGGTTTTCTCTGATACTGGTTGAATTCATCCCATTGAACTGTCACTTCTCTGTTTCATACTTCGGTAGCTATTCCCATACAACTGTAGCACTGAAGATGCACCAGTGTCCCTGCAGGCTCGTGCAACACAGCTGTGAGTGTGTTGAGTCATGTAACTGGGGTACAGCCTTGCGTTAAGTGAGGAGATGGGGCACCTCAGGGTGAGGCTGTGGCCCAGGAACCTGCCTCTTGCAGCCTGGAGCGCAGTCAGGAACCCAGAGGTTCACCTGCTCCAAAGCTGCACGTGTCTGGTGCAGCCTCTCAGCTGTGATGGGCGCCAGGGTGCTGGAAGAGCGGTGGGTGCAAGGATACAGGAGCTGCAGGTCAGGGTGTGGAAAGCAGCATTGCTCTCTTCCCATAAGGAATCCCTCTGTGGGCTGTTGCTCTGTGCGAGTTATAAGCTCAGCTGCAGTTAACAAAGAGGTTGTTTCAGGATTGCAAAGACAAGGAAACAAATTAAGAGTGGAAGAAGAAATAAAGTGCTATGAAGATGGATCCACAATTAAAGACTAAGTAGTTCTGTCCTTAAAGCAGAGACTGTTGATGCTGGTACAATGCTCTGTTCTCCCTGAAATAACAGCACTTACTCTAAATACAGAATTTGAACAACTTAACAATAAGGTAAAAAATGTTTCTAAAGAGCCTTTAGAAATATAGTTACTGAGATCAGATTTTCTCTTTGATTCAAATGGTTCTTAGTAATAGAAGTTATTAATAGCAGGGAAGAGAAAAAGTAAGAATGGGGAAAAGTAAAAAATAAAAATCTAATGTCTCTAAAATCAATCTTTATTTGTGCTGGGACCAATGATAGTTATTGTGTCATTGTAATGCAGAGTTAAGGTTATCTAGGATGCCCTGATTCTGCATCTCCATATCCAGCGTATTTGGCCATTATCTAGGAATATAAAACAATGGATAGATGTGCTTCCATATTTGTTTTATTATTATGTGGATTGAAGGATTTTTATGGTTTTGATGGAGAAGGAACATGCGTTGAGGCTGACCTGAAGAAAAGGAGCACTGAGATTTGCCTTTTGGGTGTCAGAGATGATTATGAGAGAGGGGAAGCTGACAAATACATATTAATAACAGAAGAACAGAGGGCAGGGCAGGTGGAGCAAATCTGAGTGGTCGTGGGGTTACTGCAAGGGAGTGAGAGGTCACAGATCTCATTCTACAGAAATAGTTCTGTGCATGAGTGGTGGAGGTGGGACCTTCCTGCTGCTCTTCCTCCCACTGTAGAGAATTTGGAACGGATTTTTCCAACCAGCAAGGGGAAAAGCAAAGAAGGAAGACTTGAGGTCTCTGACTGTCTATATTTGTGGCTGTATGAGTGCAAGAATCTGGAGATGTACGTTAGCTGTTCTGGGTACTGTTGCTGTTTTCATCCCTTGGAAGAGGTGAGGATCCCAGACTGGTAAAATATTAGATCTCTAATGGTCATTAATGTGACTTACTGCTTATGGTTTTTGGCACATTACTTTTTAGGTGACACTGCACATGTTTTCCAAGTTGAATTTTAGTACCACGTGCTTTCCTCAGATCAGATTCTCATTTATCTACCTTTTTAATGCAATAACATGATAATTTGACATTTAGTCTCCAAAAGGCAAGAAAATCTGAAAGTGAGAGTAGTATTTAAAGTAAAATATACTGTGTGAAGGTTGTAATTATCTCAGAGCCATCTATTTAGAAACTGAGGAAATTTGTCATTCACATATCATCTTTAGTATAAAGAAACAGCTTTATTCCTACCCTCTAATGACACTTTGAGGAGGAAAATAATAATAAAAAAAATCCTGAATATCTTTACAGCATAATTTAATACAATCTCAGGTCATAAATATCATTCTAGTATATTTATTTCATATAGTATGGGACATGGTGCATTATGAGGCTGTGGTCTACATGAGCATGTGCTAACTCCACTGTACTCCTTGTTTCACAAAGTTCAACCCAAGTCCAGTCTGGAAGTCAAATACGGTAGCACAAGGCGGTGGGTTGTAAAGGGTTGTTTTCTGAGAGACACCATGCAAAGGAAGCGGCGAGAGGAGCCCACCTCCTGAGCAAACAGTGTACCAAAGGGACAGCCAAAGCCGGTGCCGTTTTCCACTCATTAAACTAACAACATGCTAATCAGCTCTGCAGAAAGATTCATGGTAGATAATGTTACCTCTGGCGCAGCAGCACTGATGAAGAGTTGTGTGGTGTTAGCCTCATCTTTAGTAGGGGACGGAAACACTTGCGTGCAACAATTTCTAATTAAATTGCAACATGTTTTCCTTTAAAATAGATGGAATTTCATCCATAGGCTGTTTTCCTTTCTAAGCTCATTCAAGGCAAGGAAAAGGCTGGCATTAAGCTTCTTCCCCGGGTAGAACAGATCCTGTGGCATACGGGTCATACAGGGATGGTGTGCCAGACTCGGCTTGATCCACCAGCTGGGCTGCTGTGACTTACAGCCCTTGCATGAGCGCTCCTGTGTTCTGCTTCCCAGCTGACACCTCTCCCTGGAAAAACCGTCTTGCCATGGCAGTGAGTCTTGTGTGGCAAACGTAGATCAGGACCAAGGGATGCAGCAAAGCGCACCACCGCTGCAATACACGTGTTAGCGTTTTGGGGGCACAGAAGGTTTGTTGTTTGTGCTTTCTCTCCTTCCCTATAAGACCCCAAGCCCTTTTTTTTTTCTATAGCCATTCTGGTGAAATTGCTGTTGATGTTTTTCCTCCAAATACTAAACAGTGAGAAATCCATTCTCACCCATATCACTCTTCTATCCTCTTATTTTTCTCTCATTAAAACTTGGAATCCAGTTCATGGTACCTGACTGAATCAGCTTGAAATAATACTAAGATATTTGATTATATGTTGTTATCTTGGCTTTTAAAACTAAAATCTATTTCGCATGTCAAAACAGGAAAATAAATTCATCATTGAATTTGGACCTATTTCATTCAAAACTAATGAAATGTCTCTAGATGTAAAAGGAACATGGCATTGCTAATACTATCCATTTTATGGTATTTATCCTGTAATCCTTTTATGCAGATATGCATGACCTAAATGTTAGCAATGGACAACCTAATACTGCTTGCTAGGGAATTTAAACTTCAACATTTTGTTCAGCAAAAATTTGTGGATATCTGAAGGAATCTGTTACTCTGCTTAGACTCCAAATTTGGTGTTACTGTTATTAATGTACTGTTACTTAGTGTAGAGCAGTGAGGAAGAAGAGAGCCTAATACAGCTAACTTAGTATTTGTGAAGATCAAGAATACTGTTCTACTGTTTAGATTGCCTTCTGTTGAGTTTGCAATATGATTTCAATGAACAACATAGTCATAGTTTTGGTGGAGTAACAAGATTAATATGATAACAAACACTAAAATAATAGGTTTCCTATCTTTCTTTGATTTTGACAGATTGGTTTGTCTTGTCTAGTTCAGATTAATTACTAGATTTTTTAAAAAATTGATGTTAATAAAGCTTATAACAGTGAAGAGGTTCAAGTTTATATCCTATTCAAATACTAAATTTGTAGTCCTTGTAATGCAAAGAGGTAGTTGCTTTAACTGACATTTCCTTTACCAGTGAGAAGAACATTCTTCAGCATAGTCAGGCAGTATAAACTCTTTTGTGAGCAGGCAATACTAAAGTCCACTCTGCTATGAATATCAGCCCTGTGTCCCTGTTCCTCTCTCTCCTGTGACAGTTAATAGGAAACTATTTATCTTTGAGGTTACCAGCTCTGTCAGATATGGTCGAATTTCACAGACTGGAAGAACAGTTATTAAGCAGAGGCTGACGTATAGCTAACAGGCAACAGACTCATAGATGCCCTTATTTTCTTAGGGAATGGACCAAGATAATGATGGAAACAGAAATGAGTCTGAAAATCAAAACAAGCCTGCATTCTGATCAGCAGTTCACCAGAATTTCCTGGAGTAGCTACACTTTTTGTTCGTTCTTCACAGTCATACAGAGGCTGCAAAAAATGCTTCAGTCTTGGCTCTAATGAAAATCTGGGCTGCTGTATCGTTTGTTTAGTTCATGCTCCTCTTTGGAGTACTCAACCAGAAAAGAAGAAATAATCAATCTTACTGGTAAACAAATCTTTTTTTTTTTTTTCGCTCTTATCTTCAGTTTGAGAATAGCTTCCTAACTAGATGTGATCAGGAATTTTTGTACAGTTCTGGAAAAGTCAGATTCATTCAAATAAATTTTCAGACACCTACATACTGTGTTATTACTTTAACTTTCAGTTTTGCATATTAGGTATATGCATGTGTGGGGAGGATCACTTTTTAAAAATATAATTAAAATCTTGGAAAGATGTTAATGCAGAGTAGTAATATACATATGTATTTAATCTCCAGGTTGGAGGGGTGGCATGATTTAGGAACTCCTTTTTGTGCAAAACTTCTCGCTGTGTTACACAGAATGATATATTCAAAATCCCTTCCACTCAGGAATAGCTAGTAGCATGATAAGTCATTTGACTCAGTACCTAGAGGTTTATAGATTTTGGAGTGGACAGGCACTAAGTGATATAAAAGGTATTTTAAGGCTCTACAGAAGCATATGTGCCACAGCTTTGAATTAAGGGTCTGGAGTTTGCATATAGGGTCTGAGAACAGGATTCATAAAACTCCCCACACAGAACAGAGTGAAATACTTACAATGTCCTGAAAATGGGGAAGCAGTAACTTAAAATCTGTCCCATTTAGAAACATCAGAACTGTACTGGAGTTGGCAAGAAATGCCTTCTGGGGGTTGAGGCTAGCAGGCAGTGGAGGGTAAGGAAGGTGTTTATCCTAAGGTAAAACAGCTTTCAAGGACTAATGAATAAACAGATGATGATCTCTCCATTCTCTCTTTGCAAATAAGTCAGTGGTGATCCTCGATTAGAATACCGTAAGGGAACGTGAGCCCTCGTGTGTCTCACCGGGGCAGTATCCTGTTTATCAAGGCATACGTTATGCTACGGGAGAGTATTTGGTCCCTGCTCTTGAAGCTGTTTGGATTCACATTTCAGAAGAGAGAGAATAACTACAAATTTAGTCAGTTTTGGAAGCGGGATGGGTGTGCTCAAATTCGGTGAGAGAAGGAAATTGCCTTCCCTCTCACATCTCTCAGAGGAGTGCTCCTGCAAGAGGGCACAAGATAAAGAAAAAAAAATGTAGGGAAGGAATCATTATCACTGTGTTTTCCTCCGTTTCGTCCTAAGTCATTGGTATGTGAAAACCACATGTTAGATTAGAACCTGCAGGCAAAATAGGTGATGGAGTATCTAGTCTGGTATCCCGACAGAGCTTGTACACGGATTAGGAGCTTTGCTGTTCAATGATCAGAACAAGGCATGCTCTAAAGCAAAATGTAGGGAATTTGTATCCTTAAAGCCATGTGGGCCACGTGCCTTGCAGTGTGGTTTTGGAGGTTGTAGGTTTAGGACGTAGGCATGCAATATGAATCTGTGAAAAACTGGGCTTGCTGTCTCTCAAGCTCCCCCTGCCCTTTGCTGTTTGCTGTAGAAGGAAGACACCAGGAAAAGCTGTCGAATACCTTCCTGTGCGGTAGGACTGCTCCTACTGCACGTCCTGGTGCTTTTCCTTAGCTTGTTTTAAAAGGCTGCAGTGACAGTGTTTGGAAGTTTCACGGATGATAGTATCTTACTATTTAGCAAGTTTTCCCTAATATTATGCACAAAATCCTCTTAATTCCTTCCTGTTATGATTAGCTGTCTTTTTTTTTCTTTTCTTTTTTTTCCCTCAATCTTGAGACATTTTACTTTAGGCTTGATTTAGACCAGTTCCTAAAGAATCACAGTGTTAGCACTGTGAGCTGCATCAAGGTTTGCCTCTCTTCTTTGCTAATTTTTTTTCCTATGGATCACACATGTTTGGAGTGACTTCTTTCTTTTTCATTCTTCTTTCCTGTTTATTTTCAGAGAATGTCTTAATGTAAACATCTCTGAAATGCTGACTGTATTTGCACAACTTGTTAGTATTAAAAGATACCATCTAAGCATATAGGATTGTTAGAGAATTTGGCAATTTTACAGAGCAAGAAAATAGGTTAGACTCAGAAGAAAGACATTATATTGTGAATAATTCTGTTGACAAACTCTTCTTTTGAAGAAAATAAATCTCACATCTGAAGCCATTGAAATTAAGTATCTTCTACTTTCATTGCAGTGTCTTCTTTCATGTTTTATTGATAAAATATCTTCTACTTCAAACTGCAATTCATTCACTATCATCTCTGAACACTTTAGGTTGTTGATGTTTTTCAGGACATCAGTAGTCAATGTTTCTATGCAGCCCATGAGAATAGGACACTATGTATACTATGTGTATTATCCTAAAGATGTGAATCATGATTAGATTAGCACTGTATGAAAGTTAATAAGCATAACACCAGAAGGCAGGATGAGTACAGTTTTGCAGTTAGATCAGAGAATGGGGAAAGCAGACTTTCTCTAGTGACTTATGCTGTTACAAATCTTCCTAACGTTTTACTTCATTGTAGGTGCTTCAGGAGTGTCTTCTAGCTCGTGCTCTGGAAGTGAGTAAATAGAATAGTAGCTGAAAGAAAAATGACAGCAAGAATTAAAAATAAACACATTGTTTGCCTAAATAAGCGCACTCCTTAATTTCTGATTAAAGCAATGTTGCATACATTCCTGAGGGACACATTTTGCAAGCAGTGGCAACCTTGGTAGGTTTCAATGTATATGAAAAGGCCTTCTTGAAAGATGCTATTGAAAAGCATCAGGTGTTCTGTTGATGTAAACCTGATATCACTTCAAATTTCCTGTTCCTGAAAGAAATACATTTGGAGTAGTCTGTAAAACAGTCTTACTTGGCACTCCAACCTGTTTTTCATACAAGTCATCTTTAATAGATAAACTTTCCATTAAGAGCTAGACAAAGCTGCTAGTTTTTCCTCCGGTAGTCAGAAATAAGAACAATAAATGAGTGGGAGAAATTCATCAATTTGGCTATAAACATCAAGGTGCGTGCTTATCTGAAGTATAAACTGTATGGAAACAAATCCTTTCAGAGAAAACTTCAAGTATAGAATTATTGACCCTGGAGGATAAGATAGAGAAGAGCCTTGCTGGGCTGTACTTTGTCAGTTTGAAGCACTGTTTGCAAGGGGAGTAGTTTAATAGTCTTATCCTTCTCAGCAAAGATTTAATAGCAGAAGCGTTAGAGGTATTTCTAAAATTGTTTTTTTCACGTGCTGTAATGTGCTGTTGTACTCTGTGCATTTATGTATGTTCTATAAGAAAGCATAAATAAGTACAACTAATTGATGTAAGTTAAAGTCCATAAATACAGATCTGTATCAAATAATTTTCTGATGGCAGTCTGAATTCTGGGACCACCTCACTAAGCCCTCTGCAGTATGTCGCAGTCCTGGAAGCCATGAGATGTGCAATGTGATGTCCGTGTGTAGGACGATGGATTAAGTCGGTTGATCACAAATAATCCGTTTCCATCTTCGTGAAATATTAGCACAGTACCCTGCGAAGGGTTGTTCCTTACCTGATGCGCGAGGGCATTTGACCTTGTTGAATTTCATGAAGTTGCTTTGACCCATTTCTCTAGCTTGCCTTTTAATGGTGGTGCTGCCCTTGTGCATATTGACTGCACGGCCTTGTTTGCTGTTGCCAACAAACTCCTTCGTCTTGGTCATTGATAAAGGTATTAAACAGAATGTGTCCTGTTTGTTACCAGCCCCAGTTAAAGTATTAACCTCCTGAGCTTGGCAGTCAAGCCAGTTTTTTTGCCCAAACAGTCATCTAGACTGCAATGTCCCAACTTAGAGACAAAGATACTTGGGAGATGGTGTCAAAAACCTTACTAAAGTCAAGGTAGATTGCATCTACTGCTCTCTTGCCATCTACAGATCTAGCCTTTCAATCATAGAAAGCAATCAGTTTGGTCAAGCACAATTCTGTGGTAAAGCATATGCTGGCTGTTCCCAACCACGATCATCATGTGCCCAGAAATGACTTCGAAGAGGTCTTGCCCCATGATTTCCCTGGGGACTGCAGTGATGTTAAACAGCCTGTAATCTACTAGATTGTTCTTAACACTTTCTGAAAATGACTGCAACATTTGCTTTTTGCTTTGATATCCCCCAATCTCCAAAAGCTTTCAAATATGATAAGGAATGGTCTCGTAATGACATCATCCAGCTTTCTCAGCACCCTTGGATGCAGCCCATCTGAGGCTGTGAGCTATGTATGGGTTGAGATTGCGTAGGGCATCCCTGATGCAATTCTCTTACGCTACTTGTAGCTACTTGTATGTATTAGGAAATAGAATCAGAGTTTTAGGGGGGTTTGAATTAGTTGCACTTAGTCATCCCACCACAGGTTTGTTTAGCCATGAATGCTAAATAATCATCTAGCCAAAATTTAAATAATCTGTAAAGGATTAATTTTCATTCACAAGGCTTCTAACTAAATAGGCTAGAAGGGCATAGCTATCCATTTCCAGTGTCCTTAGAGAGCTAAGTTTTACTTGCAAGGATAGGTCTTAAATTTGGCCTTCCAATATTGTTGCAGAGATTAGCTTTACAGAGCCGGAAAGAATTATCTTGCTTCTAGGGCATCAGGAATGTTCCCTGAGGATGAGGAAGCTCCAGGGGGAAGTAATAGTATACTGTCACTTGGTGACTGAGTTGACCAGCAACTTCTCTTCCTGCAAAAATGATTTGCATTTTTAATCATCTGTTAGTTTGTGTCCTACGTATCAAAGGCTTGTAGATAATTATTAAAATCAGAAGTTCTAGATAAACAAATGAATGTCAAAATAATTCTAATACCTGAAAATTGATCAAGTGTAGTGATATTTTTCAACTTTGGAAACCAATGATGGTAAACCATTGTCAAGCACTTTAAGTTTTCTACCATACGGGAACTTCAGTCTACTCTGTTTGTTAGCTGATACAGTGACAAGCTGCTGAGAGGTGACAGATTTAGCAAAGGATCTGGAGTCTGAACACCTGTGCAGTGTCATGCATTTAAAACAGAATGTGACAACAAAACACGTCAACCCTTTAATGTCCAAATTTAAACCACAGGGGGTTTCCTGCAACTTTTATCCAGAAAAATAGCTCTCAATCATTGTTGCCCAGGTAAACATATAGAGCAAAAGCTTTTTTGTTGAGATCCAAACTAAACAGGGGAAAGTTTGGTTGTTTAATTGTAGTTACAGTAAAGCCACGCAGTAATCTGCGCTGCTTTCCTCTAACTTCTGTTCCGGACTTTGTCTTTGAGCGGTGAAGGCTATTAATGTTTAGTGGCAATTTCTTCAGGAAATGCATGTTTTTACCCATCCGTGCTGTCACAGCATTATAGAGGTGACTGTATTTTTGAGGAAAATTTAAACTCCCTCCTTTCCAAGCTTTGCACAGCCCTTCTTTGTAGATCCAGTAACTGGATTTGTAAGTCCTGACCTTTGTGCCAGGTTCTGTACCCATACATATTAGTGAAGAACCCTTTTCATTATTTAGCCAACGGGTTTTTTCGTCTGTGCAATGCAACAGAGCAGTATAGAGATCCCTTTGCAAGCTCCATGAGAATTGCTACCAAAAGAGGCAGCAGGGTTATTTTAGCATGGCAATACAGTGGTGTGAAATAGGGCTGATAAACCTGAGAATAGCCTGAAAGTGGCACAGCCAGGTTGCCTCCAGGACACAAAGTGGTATTGCTGTGTGGCCGATTACTTAGTGCTAGTACACTAAAGATAGCTCGTGTATCTTGACTTGTGTGCTTCATTCAGCCCTCCAGTGAAACTAACAAAAACAACCAAATCTGCTTCCATTTTGTGTATTGAAAATAGCAGAAACAGGGGCTGTGAAAGATAAGAGCATAATCTTGTTGGATTCCTGGGTTAGACTTGTGCGTTATGTTTTCCTCTGGAGGAACATGTGTCACTGGCAGTATTTGAAGGGAACACCTCTGCGGCCCATCTCCTCTAATAGTATCTTAGAAACTTTTATCAAAACTTAAGCACATAATCTGTTTTCACAGAGGATAGTGGCTTTCCCGGTCTGGTCCGAGGTGCTTAGTGCATCCGTTGCTAATTCGGCCAGAGTGGTCCGCTGGCGCCCGGCACGCTCCACGTTGCTCTTGGGCTGAGCGTGACCACGCACGGGAGCATCCTCGGGCTGGCAGCAGGGCTAGGAAGGGAGCTGTTTTGCTGTTAGAGTGCTACCCTGCCAGCGTATGTTCTGTCTTCAGTAAGTATTTTGTTTTCAAAGGTCGTATGTTGTTTCTTTGTACTGGGTGCTGTTATTCTGATGGGATTTTTTTGCCTCTTTTTCTGCTACAATTTTGTTAGTTGTGTTAAATAGCCAATCTCGGCAAAGCCATTTCTTCAGCATTCAGTCATCAGTTTTATGTGGCTTTGTGATGAGGAATTAAGCAAGGTTCATATTTCATTTTCTTAGTATATTCTCATTTGAAAGACAGAAATCTACTTTAAACTGAGATAAGAATTAACGTTTTGAATGATAAGTTATCACACATGAATGGGTTGTTTCTTGAAATCAATGAAATTAGACCCCTTGTTTAGGAGCATCTGGCACCCTTAAAACGTAGTTCATATAATGACATCTCGGTTTATTAAAAAAAATTATGTAACAATATGGTTGATTTATTTCAATGTGATTGGCTGAGCGATTTAATTGGATATACCAGAGTAAAAAAAAGAAAAAAATTAAATTAGTGGATTCATTTGTGGATGACTGGAAGCACTGTACATCATGCTCAGCTTCTTTAAAGGTATGCAGCCATTTGCTCCTGCAAGGAACTGAACCTTTTCAGCTCTCACAGAAACCCTCCTTGCCTCTCGAAGGGCTGCTCAGCACCACGCTGGTGTTGAAACACTGGGCTCCAGTCAAGGCCCACAGTAACCAGCAAGGACTTTCCTTTGATTACAGAGCACCCTTGGTGCCTCCTTGCAGCCAAAGGAGCCTTCCTTGAGAAAGAGCAAGACGAAATGTGCCTTGAAGATTAAAGCCAAATTTTCCACACTCTGGTCTCTTTTCCCTTGAGCTGAAACTCTGTCATTTATTTCCCATTTTCCAAGTCCCAAGTACTATTATCTGGGAACTGGCCTGCTGCATCCAAGTTTTCTAGTTATCTTGCTCCAAAATTTTATTTCCTCAATTTCCAGGGTGACTGCTTAAACCTGAAAAGCATGCTCTTGCAATGTCATTTGACTGCTTTAAGAGGATACCACATCTCAGCTGAGAGAGAACAGTAACATTTTTAGTTAGTGGACCTGCTGGTAACACAAAAATGTCTGCATTGGTTATTTAAATGTATTCAGATTCCTTAATGTGCAATAATATTTTCAGAATAGTATTTGACAGTATTTGCAAGATCTCTCCCCTTTATTTTGGTTCCAAATGCTGCTCATTGTGTCAGCCTGGAGACTGTCGTCTCTGGGGCAGATTGCACTTAAGTGGAGTTAATCACATCAACGTAAGTTGTTTCTGTTCTCTGATTTTTACAACAATTTTGGATGTGGATAAAATTACAATTTTGGATGTGGATTTCCCTTGTGGTGTTAACTTGAGATACTCTGAGTCCCAGATGATTTCTGCTAGTTCTTTCTCCATTCCTATAATTGAGTGCCAAACTCCCCACTTCTCTCCCACTCCCTAAAACACACCAAAACAACACAAAGACCTAAAAATAAAATCAGAGTGAGGTTTGACTTAAAACATAAACGAGTAAGTCTGAAATTCCATACTTATCGCACCCTGTTGTACCTAGAAACTGCTGCACATCTGGTATGTGAGATAATGCACTGCTTGGAGACCATGTTGCAAGCACAGAAAATTGGAAATGAGTTTCAAGTCTTAATGCTGCATTTCTTTACTACTGGGAACAAGTAAGGCCCTGGTTTTTACTTCTTCGTAGGTTGTATGATTCGATTCCCTCAGTTTGCTCTATAAATAATATAAATATGCAGGAAATCAGAAAAGGGATGGTTCTGTGAGAAGAATTTGTGTAGCACAGCTGAGAAGTCTTTTTATAAATTCTTAAAATATATACAATGGTCTAATTATAGTATTAACCACATAGTGAAAAGGGAAGGTGGAAGCCGAGGATAGAGCAATAAAAAACATACGTATTTTGTTCAATCAATTATCACACAATGTGATTATTTAGAAACAAAGCCAGTCTTAGTCATTCTTGACCTTTTGCAACAGAATATATTCAGTCAGTACTACCTGGTGTTCTAATTTGCTTTTGTTGTGATCACACGTTATCTGTTCCTTGCATGATTCTAGCCTGTAGCAAACAGACATGAGAAGTTCACTTTGCAGCCAGCATGTGTTAAAGCCACTTATTGAAACCTGTGGATGACTGCATGGGTCTTAACTTCTGATATGGAATATTTTCCATGTGCAGTGACTGCAAAATGAAAGCTTTTTGTTACAGAAAATGAGCAAGGAGTAGTACATTTAGTTTTGAACTTGAAGTTATGTATAGGAAATGAAATGCTTCTCTAAAAGCAGAACATTGAGCCTTCTTTGTTTGGCTTTTTAGCACTTAGTCTTCTGAATTTAGTGGCTGTCTTGGTTCTGTGTGGACGTGCCTGAATGTGTCGTGTCCCCCCCTCCAGGGTGTGGGATGCGAGAGGGCCAGTGACAAGCTGGATCTCCAAGCAGGAGATGCTTTCTCTTTAATGCAGAGCCTGGTATTAGCGATGTGCTAACAACATATTGCTTGCATCAGGGAAGAGGAGTTAAACAAGCAGGGAAGCCACTGGCGCATGGTAAACCTGAATTCAGACCTAAGCTGCAGGACCTCTGATACCTCTGGAGGAGTCCAGAGAGGAACAGCAGTGGGAGAATCCTAGTCCAGCTACGAGGCCAGGAAAGCAGCAGCCAAATCCAGAGAGGAGCATGCAGGCAGCCCAGGGACCTGTCCTCCTCCCTCCAATCTGTGCTAAGGCATCATGTGTAGTGACCATGAACACAAGGGGCGAAAAAGCAGCTAAGTCGAGCGTGCTCTTGGCACCCTGGAGAAAACCTCTCCTCCCAAGTGTTGAGCAGCAATGAAGTGTGCTTCGGAATTGTTTGGACATTTGGATACGTTTTCAGCTATCAGAATTGTGGCTGAAATTCAGCTGAGCCCTAAGCAAAGTCAGACACAAACCACATACATCTTATCTGCACTAAGGAGGTGTTGCCCTTTGCTGACTGGAAGATGTGCCAAGATTTTCTTTTCAGGAGCATGATTTGGAAATATCAAGTAAAATGTTTTCTCTATTCAGTCAAATAATCTATTCAAGCTCTTATTTTCTGAATGTAGGTGATTGATAACAGTCCATGTATCCCCACGAGTCCAGAAGGTCTTCTCTCCATGGTGCATGGCCAGTGGAAGGCAGGGAGCTGCTGCTGAGACCAGAGCTAGTAGGCTCTCATCTTCAACTCCAGTCAAGATTGACAGGGAAACCAGATGTATTTGTTTACCCGTTTTCTGACCCAAAATACCTAGCACTCTACTATATGTATGTTCTGGCTAATTTGATGCTCGTGCCTGTTACAGGTTCTGTTTGTACCAGTGGATGATCCGGTCAGCAGATGCTAGGGAATATGAAACCACAGTGTCGTTCTCACCTTAAAAACCTCACTTTTGTTGGAAAAAACTTAAAAAGTCGAGGTTAGGAAACAGTTTATCAGGGATAGGGAGGTGGAGAGGCAGGAGGGCTTTCTCAATCCTGCAGTGTCTTGCTGTCTCAAATTACTGGGATAGCTTATGACCCTGACAGTGCACCTTTTCCACCACATGGCTTTTCTAGGGGTTTGATCCTGCTTTGCTGCACTATTTTGAATGTAGGTGACAAGCGCAGTGGCACTCCAGAGCCTTGAGCTCTCATTGCCTTTATTTAAAGCCCTGTGCAATCAGAACATCTAGTTATTGGAGATGGGGCAGAGGAAAGAGGAAGCAAAGGCCTTCCTAGTACCTACCTGGTTAACCCAGTAACACAGCAGTAGAGCAAGTAGCTGAGCTAATTTATGGATTTGTAGCACTTCATGCTGCTGGTCGCAAAGGCTCCCTCTGCTCTGGTGCCGGTGCCGCACCGTGCCGGGGCTATGCTCCCTCCATCCTTCCTCTGCCGGGAGGGCAGGTAGGGGAGATGAACAGACAAGACGGCCCTGAAATGGTTCATTGCAAGCAACTGGCGTTTCACAGATACCAGAATTCGTAATGTTCTTGATGTAACGTAGTTTATCGACCTCATCAGGGAGTTGCGGAGATTTATGAAATCGCATTTTTGTTATTGACTCAGTCCTGCACATAGATATCTATAGACTTTAAAAAAATCTTTGTAATTGATCAGGTCGTGTAGCACATTCAATTTTAGTATAAGGGATTATGTGCAGTTCCTCTAGAGCCACCTTCTGTATGCGCAGGAGGCCGTTTAAAATGTTCACAGTGGAGCTGCTTCTCTGGCTGTCTAATGCTTATTACCAGCTTTGCTCTAGGTAATAGTTACATTTAGATGTTTTTCCTTCTTGGATCTCCCCAATCTGTATGAAAAAAACACAGAAGAACAAGAAGTGTGTGTATGTATTTAAGCATGTACCAGTTCTTCTACCTTCTGCTCATCAGCTCACATCTCATATCTGTTTCTAAAAAAAAAAAAAAAAAAAAAAAAGCTCCTCTTTGTAACCTCTTTGTTAAGTTTTGAGATAACTCATGTCATTTGTTAACATTCAGTCCCAAACCCATTCATAAGTTTTGGGTTTGTGTGCAGACTCAGAATTTGGCTACTTAATGAGAAAGTCCTTATTTTGCATTAAACCATTTTAGACAGTAATGTGAATTCAGCAGTGACCTGTAAATCTTATTTGCTCTAATGGATTCTTCTGAACTTGTTCAATCTGCTTTTTAAAAAGTAATGAGAACTAATTATGCACAGTGGCTATTTTCAGATTAACTCTTCAATTTAGCAATTTCCATTTTGGAAGCAAATTCAGTTTAGAGCTCTGTGGCAGATACTATGGTTAACCAAAAAAATAAAAATCCGAAAGAAATTTGAACACCAAGCTGTGAAAGGGCCACTTGGTTTTTGATAGTATGCATGGTCAAGACCAGGATCTGTGAGGAGTCACAGGGACTCGTAGCAGAGGACTGTGGATAACGTAGGCATTTTCCAAATTTTTGAGGAAAAAGTATCTGCTGGGAGTGATGTCAGCAAAACCAGCAGAGCCAAGATTTCACACTAAATGCTTATTCAAAGTGACTTCATATTTAAACCTTTGGAGGTTTTGCAGTCAGAGGTTTTGGGTACAGAGTATGCAGAAACGTTGGCTGTTACAATACCCAGGTGTCCACTGAACTCTGCGTTCCAATTTGCGTTATTCTTGGTAGCCTGGGGAAGACTTTTTAAGGTGTTATGCCTTTTTATAGCCTTTCCTCTAAAACAGCTTTACTGTGCATAAGAAATACTGTGCTGTGTTTCTAGGATTGTGCCTTTTTGAGGGAAGACACTTTAGATATGTGTCTTAAAAGCAGTGTGCTAGGGTCCTGCTTCCCCCAGCCCCAGTCCCAGAGCTGGTGATTTATCTAGCAACTGCAAGCACCCTGCTAGTGTAGTCCATTTATACCCACAATTTGGTTTCCAGGTTGTATGCCAATTGAAATATCAAACATATCCTGTAATGAGACCAAATTAATACTTGGGGTTATGTGCACAGTCATTCGCAGTGCAAAAAAAATTGAAAGATGTAAAGATGCACTGGATGTGTTGCCTTTTTGTTTAACACAGCATATGTAGAGCAAGTAGATCTGAAATTATATTTTTATATGCAAATGACAGCAATTTGTATTAAATCCTATTGTGCTAGAATGTAACATTTACATCTGATGTAAGTCAGTATCTGTATTTGTTCAGAGCCTTTCTGTTCTTGCAGTGTATACTCAAGGATCCTCAGTATTAAACATCTTTGTGAATTGCTGAAAGGGAAGAAACCAGGCATGTATTATGGCACTCTTCCGACTGAACCGCGTATCAAACTCGTCTCTTCTCCTGCCTTTCTTAAACCCATGTTATGAATTTATTGCCTCTGTGTACAGGACAGATGACTCAGCAACATCTGATTCAAACCTTGTTAAAAATTAGATTGGACTGGATGTCAACCTTGGACCTCATCATTTTCAAGTGTCTCAAAACCATCACTTTAGAATGAACACTGCATGTACCTCGTGCTAGTCTTGAAATGGAGTAATTGTGTGGTTTTTGTGTTTTGGTTTTTTGCAAAGCACTGAATTTTTAGATTGATAAGCTGGGAGGAAAAAAAAAAAAAAAAAAAAAGCTAAGGAAAATGTTCCTGTTCTAGTTTAGAAAGGATTTGACCATCTGATCTCAAAGTGTTCCCCAAATGTTCAAAGCACAAACAAATTCAGTCTGAAAGGAATTCTGGTTTTCTTCTTCTGGAGGACACAGAAGATGGCTGAATAAATTAAAAGGAATTAAAATTGGCTTTAAATAGGACCTTACAGTACAAAGCCACTGTCACTATGCCATTATTCAGATAAGAAGGCAGTGCTGAAGGGCTGCAGGTGTGGCCAACTGCTGCTAGTCAAAGGGTAACATCATTTTGCCCTAAAAGTTAATAATAAGCAGCTCCACTCAGTGATTTTTTTTTCTCCTTCAAGAGAGTAATTCATTTAGGAAAGCAGCATGCATGCATGTGTATAGGCAGCAGTAAAATAGCTAGAAGTGCTCCAGCATGTTACCTCATGCTAAGTGGTTTGGAAAGGAAACAAAAAGATTTAATTTAGAGAACTGCCATGGTCTTTCAGACATAAGCTGGGGAGGCACGAGCAGTGCGCGTGGGCAGCAGGATCTCCAGAAACATCGCGCTTACTTACTTACTTCCACAGTGAAACGTGTTTTCTGGAAGAAAGCTTTGACTTTGAGGTGATGAGGCCGAGGGCCTCTTGCTCAGGCGGCGGCGGGGGGGAGCGGGTTGGCAGCCCGTCCTCGAGCTCTGCTGGCTGTGCCTCCTCAGCAGGTTCGCGGCGGATGGGCACAGCCCGCGCGCTTGGGGCCACCGTGGCTTTCGCAAGCCTTCGATGCGGGAGGCACTTGGCGGCTCTTTTCGGGCTGGAGATTTGCGTGCTGAGCTCTTAGCGTCCCCACGCGCGTGGTTAAACCGCTGTAGGAAAGCGGCGCGGGTCGAGCAGTGAGTTCTGCCGGGGTCCCGGCGAGCCGCAGCGGGGATCGCCGCCACCCCCTGCGCCAGCTGCCTTCGCGCGCGGGGCACCGGCGTGTTGCGCGCTCGCCTCCCTGCCATCCCGCCGCCGGGGGGAAGGTCCGAGTCCGGAGCGAGACCGTGAAAAATAGCTGCGTTTTTAACACGACTTTTCCTCCCTAACGTGACAGCAGGGTGTGCAGCCGCCAGCGAGACGTGCTTGACAGTGAGCGCCGGAATAAAGTTCGGAGCTTGGAGATCGTTCTGGCTACCTCTCCCCCGCTACGGTTGTCTCCTGTTAAAGCCAGCAACTCCGTGTTTGCGAGCACGGAGTACCTTCCGGCGGCGGACTCTCGCAATTACCTCTATCACTTCAGTGACAGGTTGTTAGGAAATTCAGCCTGCAGTGAAGCAACAGAAAAATCTTATGCCTTATTTAAATCATGGTGTTCATTGCCTATTAAAATGTAACTTCTTGCTTCAAAATAGGATTAATTAAAATGTACAGGAATGCAATTCAGTTACGTTTTATGCTTCGGCCCAGTGCATACTTTTCATAACTCATTCCCAGAAGTAATATTCGGGGCCGCATGGCCTCCTCGATTCGCCCGTTAAAAGCGCAAATGAATACCAAACCTGTCCTTTTCAGAAACTTGGCTCAAGTGCTGCCATTGTTAGATTTTTTCATAACATATTGCTTTGGTCATTACTGTTTTGCAAGATAATTGTACCAGGGATCTAACTTGTGACAGTATCCAAAGAGGCTGAAAGTTTGCTGCAGCACCTTTGTCTTTTAAAGGCCGTTTGGGGCTTGTTATTTTAATCCTTGCGCAGCCCGATTTATCACTTCAAACATCTGTCAGCTGGGCTTTGTCTTGAAATTGATAGTGATGGTGTTACTGATTTTTCAACAGCAGCTGTTAGAGGTTCATTAGTTAGACTCTCAAAGGGGGTAGATAGCTGTAATATTTTTCTTCGTTAATCATCTCTTATGCGTTGTAATAACGCAGAGTTTGGACTCTGCTAGAAATGCACAGCTTCTCTCTGCTTCTTGCTTGTCAAAAGCATTCTTTTATTCATTCAGTCTGGCTAGATTATTGAAACTCTCCCCCTCGTAATACAGTAAAAGATGTGAATAGCAGCATGGGTGTAATGAAATAATAGAAAATCATTATTTGCTATTTCGTAGTTATTGTGCAGGGAGGTCAGTCGTGGTCGCGGAGTTCCGATCCAAACATGACTTGGTTCCAACGATGAGATTGAGGGCTCTTCTATAATTCAGTTTTAATTTAAATTTTACAAGGCATACAAAGCCTAGATGACAGCTTCAGTAAAATCAGGTTTATTTCTAACAGATACAGCAGTTTTCCGTTACTATATTTTCCCCACCACATCATAAAATATTCTTAATGGTTAACTACCATTCTTAAAACGCTTCTCCTGAAAATCCCTCCAAGTCTGCTTCTGCCTGAGAGCCACCGTGACTCCTGCAAGGCACTGCTGGGGGCTGGAGTATCTGGGACCTCTCCTGCAGTTAAGAGCATGTCCATGCTACTGCTGGTTCAACCAGCACTGTTACCCAACAGATAATTACAGTTTGAAATTAGTATTTTAATGAACTGATCTTAGCAAATGTAAAGTGAAGTCTCCCAGGCAATGAAGAAATAATCAGGAGGGAGAATTATTAACTGTAAGACTCAACAGACATGGCCAGCATGTGCCGTCTCGGCACAGGAGTTAAGTGTTCTGGTTTCTGCACGCAGTACGAGAAGGCATGTTGAAGTTTTGGTCCTACGGGCAGCTGAGTAGGTTTTGCAAGTGGCATGGTGGCTTCAGCGGGAATCAAAAGCACCTGGGACATTTCACAAGCTTACCAGGCTTGAAATGTCCTCTAAAAGTAACTGAGCATGGATTTAGATGCAAGATTCTTCCTAAAGCACAAATCTCAGTCCCATTAGCCAATACACGTGTAGCCATAGCACCAAAGATGTTCAATGCAAAATGGATTGCAATAGCATAGCCTGAATTTCAAGCAAACATACATAGTGATTCAAACATGTGTGATAATTGGTTCCTCTTTACACATCCTTACAGTTCCCTGTCCATCTTTCTCTCCTGACCTGAACAGTAATGACAATAAGTGGTGTTCATGGAGCTACTTCTGAGTCTGCAAAAGGTCACTAGGAAAAGCAATCCAAAACCAGGCTTAAATTCATCTTGCTAGGGTCTGCATCAGTATTGGAAAATTTTTATAGCTCAGCAAATCAAACAAACCAAAAGGCTGCAAACTAATTTGGAGTAATGGGAAAAAAATCTGCTGTCCAAATCATATTAGTTATTGGTGTATCCACTATCTAGGCAATACAGAGCAGCAAATCTGAAAGCTTTGATTTAAGAGGAAGGATGACAGAGACCAGGAGGGCTGATGAGAGCTCTCTACCCCATCCCTGCTCCACACGCAGCTGAGCTGCAACAAATTATGGTGTAAGTTTCACAGACAAGCTAAAAATTATGCAAGTTTTCAGTAAACATTGCTTTCTACACGCTGGTGGATCATAGTCCACGCATGGGCTACCAGAGGGAGGATACCATAACTCCAACAATCGGTTCATTCCTGTGAATCAGAGCCAATAATCTGGATGATAAATTGACTTTAATCAGGTCCCTTCTGAAATGTATGAGCATAGTATTTGAAGGTTATTTGGATGTGCTGCTCAAGGTTCCTTTCTGACCCATCAGAAAAGATTAGACGTTATGCCACGGGGCATTATGGCAGTACGACCACAGGGCAGAGAATGCTAGCGTGGAATAAACTATTTTTTTCTTGAATTTGTCCAAAACTTGCGATGGGTTAGGCACGATCGCAGGTCAGGATGGCAGCATGTCGTACTCGAGGAGGTGCTGCCTGTTCCCTGGCTGGCAGCCCGCAGCGGGGAGCTGCGGCTTAGCCAGTCGAGGTGCCATCCAGCATCCTGCGACCGTGGGAGTGTGTTTATAAGGACCATTTTTCTACAACTAAACCAAGAGGATATGTATTTTCTATTTTAAAAGAGTTATTTTAGATTTAAGGGAAGAAAAGGAGAAATAGGTAAAGTCTTCAAGAGTAGCATTTGTGCACATTTTTTGGCAAGAAGCAGTTGTAAGAATAGGTTTTCCGTTGTCTCAGCAAATGGCAGATAATTCAATACACGGATATCATTTAAAAACTGTCTATGCTATGAGGAATTTATCCAATTAAGGCTGGAGGGAACATTTAAGATAAGCAAAAAATACTAGTCAGGGTTGTGTGAGAAATGGCAAATACTTTCCACAAATACCTTTATAGAAAAAGAAAAGCCTTTTTTAAAAAAGAACTTTCACTTCTTTTCTTCTGCTTCCTTCTCCTCCAAAATTTGTTTATCAAAGTGCCTGTCTTGGAAAAATACTTTCTCGCAGTTTTGTTTTGCTTTCTCACAGAAAATAGGAGAATTTCAACATGATTTTTGTCTTGTAAAATATGATACAGGGTTTGCACTATCTGCTTTGTTTAAGGATAAGCAATGAGCTCATAGCCTGAATTTGAGTGTCTCCCAACGTACTAGTTTGTTTTGGATTGATGTGTCTGTCCGTGGGATATTTGAATGTTATTAAATATTCTCATTAAAGTAAAATTTTCTCCCTGTTACATTCCCTAGCCTTTAGGAATATATAGATGCAGAGAGAGACTTTTCTCTCTCAGATCTTTTCAGAAAAAACAGCAAAGTACCTTTCAGCAGCACGCGGTGAAGCACACTTCATTAGATTCTCCTATTCCTGGCACGAGCGTAAAAGAGGAGCTTGCCACATTATACTACGGAAAAATAGCGCTGAGTCTGTATATTTGCTTTTATGTCTCTGGTTTATGTTTCCTGACTTAGCTTCTTCAACAGTTTGGAAATCTTGAAAGGTAGAAGGCTAAAAAGTTAAAACTTCAAGCAGCTTGAGCAGCATTTACTGTTGTTTTCAGGTTTCCTGCAGGTATTTAAGTTTGTATTTCTGTTTATATCTGTATTAGTTGACTTTAAGGCAATGAAATGTTAGGCCATCATTAATATTCACAATCTATTGGTACATAGTTTGAGTCTGTCCTTCCTCATTTTCTCTCTGTCGCTTTGCTGTTACGCTGCTCTGACATTTCCCCAGCGATCCTGAAGAGAGGCGGCTTTGGAGGAAGTCACATCACTAACGGTGACAGCAGCGCGCTGTACCACAGCCATCGGCCTCAGTGCTGTCAGCAGGGACGGCTGTACAGCATCCCTCAACGGGGGGGAATTTCTTTGTGAGATTCATCTACAAGCAGAAAATTTAATGGGCTGCAAAGCTCGATCATGAAGGGCTTTTTTTCCTGCTGAAGCAGCTTGTCATTTTGGTTTTAACTACGGGAGACAGGACAAAATTGTTAAAGCAATCCAATTACATAAGCTATTGAACAGGGGATTTCTGGCCACTTTTCATTAGTGAAAGAAAGTAGCACTACCTGTGTGATCCTTTAAAACTTCCAGAAGTGCAAACCGTAACGTGCCCAGGGCGATGCGGAGCAGTGCGGGCAGCCCGCGCTCTGCCACGGCCCAGCTCCGGGGTGGAGGCTCAGCGCTTCTGCATATCCACACCCTGCTCTGCCGTGGTCTCCCCCGATACGGGATATCTGCTGAAATCAGCGTGGCACACTCTGCGGTCCCTCCCGATGAGCCATTTTGATGTGAGACAACTAATCAGGCAGATGAACTCTGCATTTCTGACTTGATTTTAACTTTGCAAGAGAGTATCTCAAATCTTTGGTCACCTCCCAAAGGAGAGGAGGCAGTCACAACAGCCAGCTAGTATCTGTTTATTTACAGTTTAGCGGGGGAACAGGAAAGACGGGGGAAAGTTGTCTTAGCTCGGGAAAGCGCGTTGGGTGCCCTTCACAGTCTGGAGAGCAAGGGCATCCCAAGTTACGAGTTTCAGTCTCTCTTGGACGTTCACCACCCCCGTGTTAGTGCGGGTAGATGTGACAGCAATTTCTGTACAGTCTCTAGCTTTATGTGGAAAAAATGAATTCCGAGCTTTTGACAAATGTGGAACAAAATTGTTACTCAGCTAATCAAGCTAAGCAGACAGGCTCTTTCTTCATTCAGACTGTACTTTCGCCGGTATATTACTTGCAGTTTTTTGCTCTTTATGGTTGCAAATTCCAAGCACTGCTTCCAGAGCCACGTAGGACCTAAGGGGAAACGAAGGCGAGGCAGGAGCCGTGGACCCACGCAAGCGGCTTCCCCAGCGGCAGAGGCTCTCCCTCCTCCAGCAGCTCAGCACTTGGGTCCCAGAGCTTGGGCCAGGCAGCAGCTGGAGGTCCATGTTGGTGAGGGAAGTGCACGGTCAGAGATGGCGACACATTGGCACCTTCGCTTTTATCCCCAAAACGCAACCGTATGTTATTTCCTTTATAAGGGGGCACTGCCTTTGCTGTCCGCCTGGCCGCCCACCGTCTCGCGCGTTCAGCACCGTGAATCAGCCCTGTGGTCTCCAGCCTGCCCTTCCCTGACACTCCAGCATTGCCGCAGCCCCTCTACAGAATACAGAACGAGCCAAAAAGATCTTTGGCACGTCTTTACTTCTGGATGTGCTGAGGAGGTGGAGAGAAGGGCTGCCCCGGGGCGCTCTGCTTTCCGTGCCTGTCGGACGCGGCAGGGAGTTTGCTCTCCCTTAAGCACGACCGTCAGGGGAACAGGCCACGGGATCCCTGACGGGGAAGGATGGAGAAAGCGTGGGAAGCTGCCGTAGCTTCATCGTTCCGCTGCGAGCAGTTGCAGTACAAAGCATCCCTAGCAGGGTGCTCTGGTAAGGAGGACGCTAGCAGGAGCTGCGGGGATGTTGAGATGTGGGTTTTTTTGAAGTTCGGACAGCAGTACCTCCCCGTTCACTGTTTCTTTCCGCCAGCCCAGTATTCAAAGGCTGCGGAGGGGCCAGGGGCTCGCTGCAGGCTGGATTTGGCTGCCCTGCGGACAGTCAACGTGCCAGGGAGCCGGAGCACCCCGCAGGCAGCCAGCCGCCTGCAAGGGGCGAGCGCCCGGAGCACCTCGGGTCACGCAGCGACTCCTCCAAAACCACGACAGAAGCTTTCAGCTCGGACGGTCAAGCAAGCGTTCAGCTGCCCTCTCATCTCCAATATACTTAGTCATTTTTTATACTTTCTTCACAACCAAGATAAGCTACACAATTTAGCTCTACTTCTTCGGAGCTCTCTTGTTGTTCTCCAAGTAAGACAGCGACATAAACCTCAGATATTCACACAGAGTTTTGAACTTACAAAAACAATTTCTAATAAGTAGCTTATATTTACTGCACATTTAATCCAATTTAAAATACCTTTAGAGGAAGGCCTCAAATCCTTGCAGGCTGTTGTGTTTCCTGCGAAGCTGTATACATCCTCGGCTTCGGCTTACTCTAGCTCAAGTTGGCTAATTCACACTTGCACATTGGATAGTTGACTGGGAACTGCTGTAGACCACAAATTCAGAACGAAAGGGACCGACACAGAATCTTAGGACCTGTCTGGAAAAGAAACATTTTAGATTCAGTGCAAACAACTCTTTTTATTTTTTTTTAATGCAGGCTGACCTGCACAATATTTAATTTTGCTTTCTCAATGGAAAGCAAAGTCTCCCAGAAGAATTTTTGGGAGGAGGGATCAAAACAAAATTTTCCCAGTGAACACATGAGCATGAGCTGCCATCCTCAAGAGTATTTCTGCCTTGGTAACTTAAGTTGTTAATTCAAAGCTTTCATTCCTAACAAAAGCAGCAGTGGTAAATGAGGGTTAAATGAACTTTATAATTATGAAAGCACACGGGTTTATAACATTCTGAAAAATAAGGCTGTGACTGGATGGAACAAATGTGGCTCTTTTATATAACCCTGCTGAAAGAAGATGTTGCTTAATTCCTAAATTCCTTGAAGCATTCCTGACAGCACATCTGCTACCATAAAACCCATCACAGCCTCTGCCTTTGGGAAAAACGTATTTAATAATCAGTAAAGTTCAAGCTCAGCTTGTTGTGATGAATTATTAGAACCTGTCATCATTTTCTTGCAAGAAAAGGCTATAATGGAACACAATTTTATGTTTTTTTCCATTTAATTGATGACAGTCTGAGTTTTTATTAATCTTTCTGGGCTCCAGTGTAAGCTGCTGAAAAAGCTAATATAGTATCATTGTATCTAGTTAATGTGTGTGTTTGCAAAATTGATAAGGCTTGTCAAGACATAAATTATTTAAAATTTGATAAATGTGTTGAAATCATTGAATTTTCAAACAGAGAAAGCAGAGCTATTTCTCTTGCCTCCTTCCCCCCACTTCAAACTCAGGTTTTTGTGCAGCAGCTCAATGATCCTGCATTATTATAGCGACACATGGCATAAAAGATGCTGAAATTAGCATGAGGAAGCCGGAGACGTGGCGTATGCAGCTACGGTAGCGACAAGAATATGAACCTACGAGATAAAGTCTCTCGGATATTGTCACCAGATGACGGAGCTAGCAGAGAGTCCGCTGGAAGCTTCCCCAAGTACCAGCTTTTCGTGTTGGCGAATGTTGGGGTGGAAGGAGGTCCCCAAGTGCTTCATTTGTGGGATAAAAAGATCCCAGTAGCACCAGTGAGTGACCAAATGGTAGTTCAGAAGTATTGATTGCCATAGACCTATTTCAGCTGTTTGCTGAGAGGTTTAAAATGACTCCTGGCAGGGACGAACCTATAGAAATGATTGCAGGTGATTGATTAATAACCTGGAAACAATTCCCAAAGCATCAGGATGATTAACCCGTGCATGGGTTCACCTGATTTTCTTTAGTGCCTAGAGAAGGGTTTGGGAGCAAGTTCCACATTAATCAAGTGTAAGCTTAAACGGGCAAATAAGGAAAATACAGCGTTATATCACTTTCTCATCAATACAGGCTAATTTTTCCCTAATAGTTCACAGGGAACATGATTTAATTCTGTGCCTCTTTACCGCAATCAAAATCACTCGTGGAGGAGAAAGATTTTGATGGGTAATCATGATCTATCAGATCAGAGAAGCACACAGGAAGAACCGATGGATTGAAAATGCACACATATACGCCACATAGTACTTCTGGTTTTAACTGTTCTTGTGATTAACCTATGATAAGAAATAAGCAAAGGATATAGTAAATTCTTATATCTTGATGATCCAAGATTATGTCCATTACTGGAAAATACCTATACAGTCTAATGGAAATATTTAGGCTCAGTACAGAGGTAACTGGGTGACATTTTACAGCCTCAGTAATCCAGAAAAAGATTAGGTGATTTCTTCCATTTGGAAATTGATGGTTTGGAGGGAATGGGAAAATGCAGGTGCAGCAGAGGAGAACTACAGCAATAGCCATCTATTTAAATATATACACGAACTTTAGTAAGCAAGTATTTTTCAGACACCCTACTAGCAATATTTTCAACTACAGAAAAGCATTACAGTAGAATAGGGAGATGCTGAGGAAATCATTTTTCTAGCATGTGCTACATTCTTTTAATGCAGATTTTTTTATTTCTTGGAAATTGCTAACCAAATGAATAAACAGTTGAACAAAAAGCATAGTCCATCCTTGCTAATAACAAAAAGCTGTCAAGCGAAGGGCCTTTGCAATGGGTAAAGGAAAATGATCCCTTAGAGAGTTCGGTTCTCTCATATCACAAAAAACTTGTTATTTAAAATAGAAAAAATCTGCACACCGAGAAAATTTTACATTAGAAAAGCATAAAAATTATTCACATTTCTAAACAATCCAGCATCGTACCTGCTCCTGCACTGCATGGAGCAGGACCAAGCTCTTTGTTAGCCACCTTTTTGTTATTGAACATTTACAAAACATAACAAATTTACATTCCAGAGCTTGTAAAGACTTCCCTGCAGCTGATTCAGCTCACAACTTTTTCAACCTCTAGTTCCTGTAATGAAGTCAGTGAAACAAAACAGCAGTAGGATGAAGTACAGTCAAGAATTAAAACTGCACAAGTCTTTCTGCACACTATTTCAGTCCCAGAGTCTGCAAATCATTTCAAAGAGGGGGAGAAAAAACCTTACCCAGTTTAAATGAAAGATATAGCTGGTTGATTACTGGTTGCTATCATGCCTTTAACAGGAATATTATATCTTCATAATTCAACAACTTGTGTTCCCATACTATGAAAGCTGTTTCATTGCCACATGAAGCAGTCCATGTGGCTCAAGCTCCAGGACATACTCTGTTGTTGTACGAGCGTACCAGCTGCTCAGGGTAACACATACATAGTTAAAAGTAGTAGTATTTTAGCATGATACAACTCTGCAATTCCACTACCACAGTTTTGAAATGATTGTGCCCTAATACCTTATAGATGCGACAAGCCCGATGGGCTTTAGCATGTGTTAGTTTTCCACACTTCAGCCATGCTGAACCTTATGCCTACGTATTTTTTCTTTTGTAACAGAGTTTTCTGAAAAAGCAGTTCAGAAAGTAATGCTGTGCTGTCTCATTTGGAGTGAGAGCCCCCTGAAGAGACATACACCGAGTATTACCAGGAACACATGACTCAATGTCGTCTAGATTTCTTCAAAAAAGAAAGGGGAGAAAATCCAAACAGTTATTGCACAGATTTCAATAAACATTGCAAAAGAAAAGTAGCCCAGAAAGACAACTGTGTAGGTTCCTCCGCCCTTGTCAAGGACAGGCGTAGCTGAGTGCGGGTACAAGCAAAGTTAGAACCACCTATGTACCAAATGGCTTTGAAATTTTAAGGAAAAAATACTTAGAAACAATTTGTAATTCCCTCAAACTTAACAGTACTTGAGCCATATGAACCCCTTTTCATTCCATTTACACACTTTATAACATACAAGTGGATTAAGAACAATTGCAGCTCAACAGCTGAACAGTTTTTCTTCATAATGTGAAAGATGGCATAAAATCGCCTGAAGAGGAGAACGAGCATGAAAGCATGTTTTACAGAACTTATGCTCAAGACTTTAGGGAATGAAAAATAAAAAGGAAAAAAGATGGTAACTTCTGGTGTGTTGAAACAATAATCCTACTTCTTTCCTCTTTATGAATATGCTTGAGTTCTGTATTTTCAACAGGACTTCTCTTCTTCATGTTATAAGAGAAGGATGTACATGGGCAATACATCTCTACATTTAATTGGAAATTGGTATTTACTAAGTTTTGAGCTTTTAACTTTGAAATCTAATAACACTCTGTTGATACTAAAAGCAACTATTTGCTTTCCGATTGCAAACAGTTTTGCACGAGACTTAGCATTTATCATAAATTTGATGTGGCCAAGCTTAGAGGAACTCTGTGCCTAATATTGCTCAGCATTTCTGGAAAGTCAGGCCTCGGTAAATATGGGCAGCTTTGCACCTGAAGCTGGAACTCCAAAAATTAGTTATTTTCATTACCTCTCTCACATGAAGAACACAAATTGATATACAAGATTCAGAAAATTGAAAAAGGCAAGACCAGAAAGAGCATAAAGATCTAGCAGACATTTTAACGTGTGAATTTTATAGGAAAAGCACAACACTCAAAGCGTTTGAATAAGAGGATTTTAAGCTTTAAAAAGTTGGGAGGGTAAGTGGGGGGAGAGAACACAGAATGGAGAGTTCTGCTTTTCTGTTTCACCCCTTGTTTCACCCCTTGTTTCACCAATAGCAGGATCACCAAAGAATCTCGGAGGCACACAACTGTTGCTAAGTGATCCACGAAGATGTCATTTTGCTGCTCAAGCTTTCCGATGTCCTTAGGCATGTTTTATTCTAAAGGATCCGTAAGCAAAGGGTGTCTGCCTGCTCATGCACATCGCAGCCCTTAACCTTTCCAGATTTGTTCTGCTGGGTGGCTCCCTGATTTATAGGGATCACAGACTTTTTTGCATCTTCTGGATAAAATGCTCAAGCCTTCATTAGGCAGCAGACATTACTCATTGCAATAGTCCACATAACTTGACCTACCTGTTCAAAAACCAGTCTTGTAACTAATGTGTTGGATCCTGTTGATCTAAAACTTAATGGCTGCTTTTGTATATTGACGTTATTACTTTCACACTTTATAATTCTTTCTTTCTGTTTTGAAACAGGTATTTTGTGACACTAATCAAGTAGTACAAGCCACAGATGTGCTGGATTGGGAAGACAAGGATGCTGCAGAGACATTGGTTGACAACGTGGTCCACTCCAGGATCATCAATCCTTTACGTCTATTTGTTAAGCCATCTCCAGTGTTGAAACATGGCCAGGTGTCCTACTCGGACAGCATTGAAAACTTTTGGGAGTGGTTGTCCAACATCACGGAGGTTCAGGAATCTCTTGCACGAACTAAACGCAGGCCAATAGTAAAAACTGGGAAATTCAAGAAAATGTTTGGATGGGGTGACTTCCACTCTAACATCAAAACTGTTAAACTGAACCTCCTGATCACAGGGAAAATCGTTGATCATGGCAACGGAACCTTCAGTGTTTATTTCCGACATAACTCGACAGGTCTCGGAAATGTTTCTGTAAGCCTGGTGCCACCTTCCAAAGTGGTTGAATTTGAATCATCTCCACAGTCGACTCTGGAGACCAAGGAATCCAAGTCCTTCAATTGTCGAATTGAGTATGAAAAAACAGACCGCGCTAAAAAAACTGCGCTGTGCAATTTTGACCCTTCAAAGATCTGCTATCAAGAGCAGACTCAAAGCCATGTCTCCTGGTTATGTTCTAAACCATTTAAAGTTATCTGCATTTACATTGCTTTTTACAGCATAGATTACAAACTGGTGCAAAAGGTCTGTCCTGATTATAATTACCATAGTGAGACTCCATACTTATCCTCTGGCTGATATAATGGATATTCTGAATAACTGTAGAAATACAGCATCAGTCATAAAAATAAGTATTTCCCTTAACCTTTTGGAGAGGAATATCTTTTCCTATCAGGTTAAAAAGTCTTTAAAAAATGTAGCTGTATTTGTGCTGTATCGTAAATAATCAAACTGTTTATGTAACAAACATTTTCATTTGAGATCATTGCATTTTCACTCTCTCATCGTTAATAAGGGAACTGCCAGGCAGACAGGTGAGCAAAATCCAAAAAAAAAAAAATGCACGTAATGAACATTGATCTTGAAAAGGAGCTTCTTGTTAAAGTAGACTTGATGGCAGGGAGGTTTTTGTCTTTTACTGATTTGGACAACACTTTGCAGGAGGTGATCCCGTTTCTTACTGGAAGCTATAGAAGCTGATGATATACAGAACAAATAATAAATTAAGACTACCACCAGCTGCTTATATACAAAATCCAAATAAACAACTCTCCCACTAATTTCATATCACACATACAGGGCTCAGAAAATCTAATCCAAATATTAAAAGCAAGTGCTGTTTCTATGAAAGAGAGGAAAGGAAGGTGCATTTCTGTGAGTTGTGGTAGTTGTATGTATTCATTGGAGTGGAAGAGTGAGTAGTTCTTCCTTCAGAATTCTTACCTGTGGATATGCAATGATGTAATTAGACATTGATGTGCTTTAGTTTATAGGGACAAGCGTACAGGTTTGGTGTACATTTCTTTCTTCTGTGGTCACCATTCTTTTTGGTTATTCTCAAATATTTACATATACACCAGTACTAGTCTTACAGTGATAGAGAGTTTGTGTACCTTGGAGAAGGATGATCTCTGCTTAAGCCTGAAAATGATACAACAGAGGCCAGCTTCCATTCAAAGAAAGCAATTATCTTATCTTGCTATTTAGCCCTCTTAGCATTATGCTGTAGCAAGGAAAATACATCGCAGCATAAGGATAATACCTGAATAAAACAAGCTTTCTGCGTAGTGATACCCAGTTGTCTTCCTTAGTACGGTATTGCATATTTAAAGCCAGTATATGAGCACTGAAAAATAAAGAGGATAACAAAAAAAAAAAAAAAAGAAAAGAAAAGAAAAGAAAAAAGAAAAAGAAAATCTATGCATCTTCACCTCCTAAAGCAGATTTCAATCCACTGCTGTCAATCTAAAAATATTCACCCAGACTTTCAACCAGTACCAAATAGCGTCGCATCGTTGTAGTTGATCGTAGCAACTCGGAGTCTGGCCATGGTCTTGCTTCCGTAAGACAAATATTTCTCCGAGCGCAGGCAGTGGCAGCGCCAGTGATGCAGATTCAAGCGCAAAGCCCCTGCGCTTCCATTCGGTATTGATTTTACGGCTGATGCCAGATACTGAAAAAAAACTTGTTTAAAAAAAAAATTAAAAAGGGACAACAAAATAAGAGCTCTTTCTTTTGGCTTTTGCTGTCATTGTCCTTTTTGACAGTCTGATGTCACAGATCCTTTGGAAAAGATAACTGGCTGAGAAAGTGCTTTTTATTACCCGTAAGCAAACTAACACACAAGGCCTGGGAAAGAAGTTACACAGAGCTTAAATGAAGTTCTGTTGGAATATGCTGTTCAAGTGCTGCACACCTGGACAGATGACTATGGCAGCTCAGGAGCACTCATGAGATGAAATTTCCTTGGTAAAGGCCTATATAGTGAATTCTTCTGTTATAAACATACAAATACCCGGTTAACTTATTTTTCTTTTTAAGAGACAGATGTAGCGTGTGGTTTAGTTTGATCAAGAATCTGAATGTTTTCCTTGATCTTATTCCATACGTAGTCTCTCCTGGTCTAAGTGATGTTTTTTAGTTTGTCTGTTACTGTTGATTCCTACAAGGTGTTCTACTTTGTATTCTGTATAATGTGCCCTAGTTTTAGCTGTATATAAGCTCAGATTTATTCCTATATTCTATGAGTTCAGTGTTTGGTGCTTTTGTAACTTAGCTGTAAGCCATGATTTTATTGCCATGTATTTTTACTCAGCACTGTAGGCAATTAAAAGAAAACCCTACATGCTACTTAGAGTATGTGGAAATCATGTATGTATATACACCTAAATATGTGTACACATGCAGAATGCGTGTACGCATATTTTTATGTAAATAAAGAGAGTTTGCTAAATCTGTCACTTGCTTGTGGTATATTTAATTTTTTTAAAATATTACTTTGCTTTTCGTATATAAATAACTAAGACATTACAACACATCACTGGATGTTTTTCCCAACTGGAATTTGTTCTTACCTCACAGAATCACAAACTAGTTGGAGTTTGCAGGTGTCTCTGGAGATCATCTGGTCCGAGCTCCTGCTCCGGCAGGGTCAGCTAGAGCAGGGCGTCCAGGGCCGTGCCAGCTGGGGTTTGAGTACGTCCAAGGATGGAGACTCCACAGCCTCTCTGGGCAGCCTGTGCCACTGCTCTACCACCCTCGCAGTGAAGAAGCATTTTTTTAGCATTCAAAGGGAGTTTCCTGCGTTTCAGGTTGTGCCCATCACCTCTCGTCCTGTCACTGAGCACCACTGAGAAGAGTCTGGCCCCATCCTCTTCACGCTTTCCCATCAGCTATTTGTACATATTGGTAAGATCTCCCTAAGCCTGCTCTCCTCCAGGCCAAACGCTCCCAGCACTCTCAGCCTTTCCTCCCATGAGAGGTGCTCCAGCTCTTTAGTCATCCTTGTGGTGCTGTTTAAGCATGCACCACCACGAACTGTACTCCAGGCTCAAGTGTATTAGATTCAATAGCGTTTTAAGATTCTTCTCTCAACTGAAAACTCAGGATTTTGTTCACTATTTAGCATCAGCTGACAAGCACTTGAATAGCTGTGAACAGCTGAATTCCTCAAACACCTGGAAGAAAAGTGGCCAACCTGTGGCTTTTCACGTAAAACAGCTCACAAGCTTTTCAAGTGAAGCTCTCACGATAGTGCCGCAGCACCGGAGCCGCAGTTGGAGGAAGGGGTTAACCACAGTCATTTTGGTTGCCTCACCCAGGGACCCAGCTGCAACCTACTTGAGGCCTGTCCTTCAACAGAGCATTAGGAACAGTTGTTTCATCTCCCCTGCAAATCCCCCCAAGGAGCTTTTCTTCCCCTGAACCTTCAAACTGCAGAGCAACACGACATCCCCAGGCAGAGCGCTCAAGAGAAAATTTTGCTCTGCTCTGGGATGTGTCTCATGCCAAACAGTGTGTAATGATATTTCCGTAACATCTTAAACCACGATGGTGCGTGCATGCATGTACAGGGGAACTGGTTTTGCATTTTTCTTCTTTAGCCTGGGCAAACAACCTTCTCAGCCTCTCCGGAGAAGGGGCTGCATCACAGAGGGAAGGAACGTGTGCTCGCGGAGGTAAGATTGCCGAGGCTCCGGAGTAGCTGTGCGAGCAAGGAGAGCTCCCCGGAGCCCTTCGTTGCCTCCACGTTGGCAGTGACAATCTCTGACAACAGCAAGAACAATACCAGGGACAGGGCTTCATCGGAGAAAAGCCTCGGAGAACCCTGACTAGGGAAAGTGTCTTTTAAAAAAAAAAAATGAAAAAAGAAAAAAGACATAAAAGCATTATAATTTCTTGCACCCACCTGCAACTTAGACAAAAGCGCAGAGAAACTTGACTAGAGAGACGAGCCGCTTCCCTCTTCCGAGAGGTGTTTGGCCGCGTAGGAACGTTTGTCTGGAAGGAGGAGGCTTCGGTCCCGGTGACGGCGACCAAACCCACTCGTCTTCCTCCGTCGCCAGCGATCACTGGACCGTTCTGCGCAAGCCGCAGCCTCCCGAAAGGCGGCAGGAAGGAGGGTCCGGCCTCGCAGCGCCCGGAGACGACGCGGAGCGCAGCACCGCTGCCCTGGAACTGCGGCCGGGCAGAGGGCCGAGCCCGACAGCAGCCTGGGGGGGAGAAAAGCAGCTACAAAATTGCCCAGAATTAATGGTCTCGGGGGATAAACCGAGACACCTGCTTCTCTCGGCCATTGCTTCGGGCTGAGAGTCTGGAAAAGACGCTTCACCGCTTGGACACCCCTCTGTACGGGAGAACGGCACCTTTGAAGGCGCCTTAGTGTTTGCTTTAAACTAATTCAAAGATTTTCCCGGGGAGAAAAGCCCCCTCGCCAAACTCTGGCCTGCTCCTGTCCTTCGTCAGCAGCACCTGAACAGTTTTCCAAACGCGATGAGAAAGATCCCGACAGCCCCATCCTCCTCCTCGGGGTTAGGGCGAGGAAACAACCCGGCAGCCGTGCTCCTTCACGGCCCTCCCACGGCACGGGGGGAGCGAGGCTGCCGTCGTATCAAGATCACTCAAGCCAGAAAATTTACCGTGAACCACTAAGTTTTTCCAATCACACTACTTTGAAAATCAGCCTAAAACATTACAGTACGTTTTTTTCACATCAGTTGAGAGAAAATAACAACAACGACGCTTATAATATTATTCTAGTCACAACCAAAAGAGAAGTTATTTAAATCTAGCAAAGTGAGCAAAATACACCCCTATAAAGCTAACAAAGACTTAATTCTTGAATCAAGTTTCGCACTACCCATGTAAATGGAGTTAAATTTGATCCGATTTTGCACAGAACATGCCATACCTAATAGCCACCTATCATACAGGAAGAGGTTTTTAGTTACTTTTAGACAAGTTTCAAACTTCAGTTATTTGTTCCTCTTGTGACTTATTCAGAGATTTTTAAAATAAGAATACAGATATTTCAAGCATCTTAAAATAATTCTGCATAGAAAGTGGAGAACACAACACCATCTTTAGAAAGTGTCCCAGGTACGGAATAACTACTGGTGCTAATGGTGACTGCAGCAAGCATCTTTCATTTAACTAAAAAGAAGGAAGAGAAAGTGTAATGTATTTTAATTCAATGCAAATCTCAACAAATCTTGCATGAATGTATATCATTGCAAATATGCATTTAAAATCCTTACTAAATATGCTTGCTATTGGTCTCCAACACCTGGATACAAATGTGTTAAAAAAAATCAGTGAAGATAATTCTCCACATACACGTAAACATCGGCTTGTTTTTCCTTCAGCCGGTACGGAGCTCAGGGTCGCGGGAACGGGGGACATTCAAGTTGATAAGACTAAAAAAGAAAATGCTGAACATGGAAGTTACTTTGTTCAGTTTTGTATTTTTTTTTCTTTCCTCTTCCCCCCCCTCCCCCCGCCCCGAGAATTTCTTCGTTGGATCCCGAGATGCTTCTGCTCGCGAACGCGAGTGGCGGCCCGATCCCGCCGCCTCTCAATCATTGCGGCACCGGCTATATTGCGCTGGGACTCGGGGCTCTCTTCTCGCCCCGGCGTACGCACACGAGCTCCCTGGCTGTTACGTTGAGACACGACCCTCAGGACGACAGCAGTGAACAAGACAGGAAAAAAAATAATAATAATCAAAATGTGCATCGTTTGCTGTGACCGTGGTGGGTTGTTATGTGTGTGCGCTCTTCTTTTTAGGGGGAAATTGGCTAGTTAAAGCTAAGAAAAACCCCAAGTTTCCAAACATTTCTGATGCCGCTGGAAGAGCTCTTGCAGCAACGAGATGAAGGCATGCAGTGCAAATCATCCTGTGTCTTTTTTTTTTTTTTTTTTTGATTGTGTGTAATTCAAGGACGTTAGAATTTGCTATTTATTTTATGCTCTGTTGACCAGCATGATCTGAATAATGTTTTATTTATAGTATAATAATGATTCAAAATTTCCACTGTCCGTATTCAAACATGCAAAGTTAGAAAGACAATAACAAGCCACGTTCACCGAGCAGCTCACTGAAACGCACATCAGTCAACCAGGGTTTTTAGCCGTAGGATGCCTCGTGTGAACAGCTAGACGATACCGTCCCCAGCTCTGTCCCTTAGGGACGCTTCTGACCCGCGGTCGCCAGGAGGAGCGTACTTCCCGCACTCTAGAGCTATAAAATGAAGTGGCACTTCTAACATATTAGCAACTAGGAGTGAATTATAGAGAGTATTACCTGTACCACATTTGCCCCTTTTCCAAGGGCCGGTCCCTCGGTTTTGGTCAGAGGGGAACTTTTGCAGAATACCCCACTTCAGCCAACCCGCACCGCGCTTTGGCGGTCTCCCAACACAAGTCTGCAAACGCTGTTCGAATCTGTGTTCGGAGATGCTGTACCAGACCAAACATACTCTACTGGTTGTTGCCAACAACCTGACGCAGCAACATCTTCCTGTAGAGACTGCTGCTACCTACTAGGCTGCACAACTTTCTAGACTAAAATACCTTTTTTTTTTTCTTGTAAGAAACAGGTCTCTAGCTGTTGGTACTCTGAAGCAAGAACCTCAGGAATCTAAACTAACTTTTAAAGGCAAAAAAAACCCAACAGAAAACGCTTTTCCAAACACATAACTCAGTCTCTAACTCAGCACAAATCTAGCACCAGCTGTAGCTCAATTAAAAAACAATTCAGTTCATGGGAAAACAGTTTACTCAGGAAAAAACAAAACCAAAAACAAATCTACCTACATTAACATTAGCAGGACTCTAAAATGAGGCTTTTAAAGGATATCAGCACCTTCCTATCCAGCAATGATGAAGCAGCCAAGTGGGTCAGATCAACAACACTTCCTACACTGATCTTGACCTAGTGGATTTTTTTCTCTGTTCTGACTCTCAAAGACATAACCAAAGGATTTTCTTTAACTCAATATTTCCTTCATCTTACTGAAAATGTTTATTGAAGGTCCTAGGGTTTTGTGATAATCATAAGTAGCAGTAAAGCAAAAGACAAATAAAAGCGAGTTTCCAACGAGGAGCAATCAAAGAGTCGCACGCTATTTGGGTTCAGCGGGTTGCACCCCTAACCCGCTCCGGGCAGCCTAGCTGCTGGGATGCAGAGGCAGCAAGCGGGACGACCGGGGACTGGAAGCGCCCGTCGGAGCCGGGGACGCCGTCTGAGGGACAACACTGCATCGCTATTTGTCATACTGGAGCCTTTGCCCCTCCTGAGGCCATGCCAAAGAATCATTTTGTTTAAAGCCGTTTGGGGGTAGGCGAGTGCCCCTCTCGCTTATGCCGCCTCACCACGTTCACGCCTCCTCCTCTGCTCTCAACCGTGCAACGGCACCCGGTGGAAGGGCAAAAAAAAATTAATTCTTGAGATCTGGGGGATTCAGCCCCCACCCATACACGGTCCTGGGCAGCCTGCGATTGCTTTCAGCTCCCCGCTGAGCAACGGGCAGCAGTGGGGGCTCTCGCCCCGAGCAGGACACGGCAGGGCGCAGCTCCCCGGGAGCCGCCAGGCTCAGCCCCGCTGCAGCGGTAACCGAAAGCAGCTCTTCGGCATCTGCTTCCGAAACGTCCTCTGTTATTCCACTGCCTTGCTGCAGCTCTCTGGGGAAATGGGGAACATTTATTATCAGCCTGATCTGAGACTAGTGTCTCATCATGTTTCAGGCGTCGTTCCGTGCACCTGGCCTTGGCAGCTTTACATTTTAGCCACCTCTGATGCAAATCCAGTTTCTCTGTTCTCTTGCCTCGTTCCCAGGCAGTGCAGTATGTGGCTCTTTCTTCATTATGCAGTCAATTAGGCTTTGGCTACCTTATCTTAACAGCTCCAAATAAGCTGGTGATCTTCCTGAAAGGTGATATATTAGAATTGGTTCCAAACTGCAAGAAAGAGCACAGTGAAATATGAGGTGGTACGGTGAGGTTATTTGAGTTAGACCTAGAATTAAAAATGGCCAAAAAAAAAAAAGCACATGAAGTTACCAGGTTGTTTGATTAGATCTGTCAGATTTGTATTATCTGCTACAGCTGATGTTTCTTCCCAGGGAAGAAGAAGAAGAAAAGACAGACTTGCTATCTTTGTTCTGGAGATCCCATAAAGCTGTTGCTGCCAGCTTCCAAAATATGTGCTACAAAAGAGGAAAGCTACATCGGGGAGGGGGTGCAGGTTGTAGAGGTCTGATTTAGGGTGCATTTCAGGCGTCCTCTATAGGTGCGTCTGTTTAGCTTGAAGCATTTTGGGGCGCCTGCAGGCCTGCCTTTCAGCTCAATCTCAGGCAAGCTCAAAGTAGATAACTCTCCCTTCCTTCCAGCTGGGAGTCAGGAAGGTCGTGGTAGGCTTCCCGTATTGCCGTGACCCCCGTAAGTTCACCTCATTGCTGAGCATTACCGAGTGATAAATGCTTACTTAGCCCTGAAAGTCGGGTCCCTGAACGCAGCACGCCCTCTCTCAGATAAGCATCCCAGTTACGGGTTTCTGATCGGTGGACAGCGACTGCACACTCCCTTCTGTCCACTCACAGAGACCTTGATGAAGCGCAAGCCACACTCAGCTCCTCTGAAAAGTCATGCCCGCACCTCCTCTGCGGCGAGGGCCTGGGGAGCCAGGTGGCAGCGCAGACCAGGGGACCCCACTGGAGGAGCCCGTGGGCCAGCACTGCTCCCGCCACGGGCTGCGAGCGGCCCGAGCGCTCCTAGCGCCGGAGGAGGGTCAAGCTCCGCGGATCTCCCCGGGGCACGTGGCACCAGCACCATTACCCGCTGTAGCGAGCTGCATAATAGCGGCCATTATTTTCTTGAAGTCTGTCGGGAAAAAAAGAAGTCAAGGTTCTCAAAAGATTTTCAAGCTGTTTTTAACTTAAACATTTGAGAACACGAATACATTTTTCGGCACAGCATGAGAACCGAAGCATGAGGAGCTTCTGTTCTACATTAAATCGATCGTACCTGCACTCTTCTAACAACTCTTCTTATTCTTGGCGTTTCTGAAGCACGTGCAGCAGCGGCAGGTGATGCTGAGCAGACTGACACTGCTAACCTGGGATTCCACTGCTGAGTACTTAGTGCAGATTTCTTATAGGAGGTAAACTAAAGGATTAAAATATTTCAAGATGCTACATTTAAGATGTTAAGCAAGTCTATTTAATATAGTACTTGAGAAGTGGTTTAGAATTAAGTAGTCTTATGTCAGATATATTTAACTGTAGCATTTGTGACTTCAATCATTAAAGATTTGGATTAGCCAAAGTGCTCTGAGGAAACAAGGTGGCTGCTCACCTGAGCTTCCTAGAGGCAACGCCGTACCGGGGTGATTGCTCTGTCCTCAGGGAATGCCCTCTCTTTCACTTTATCTTCCTGTTTTTAATGCAAATATACTATAAATATTAGATCCGCTGTGTTTTGCCACAGCCTAGCACGACGTGACTGCTCAGGGTAAAAGCAGCACCACAGATGAACAGCGTGCAGGGCAGTCCACACTGATCAGGCCACCCGAGCTCACCAGTGCGTCAAGACATACGGGACAGCCGTCATTTCATTTGGCCAAAGGAGTGGGAAAACATTTTTGGTATATAACACATCTTTAAAACAAGCAGAGCCCATTATTTAAAACACAAGTATTGAATTGTGTTGCCAGAAGCAGATTAATTGACACTTCCAGGAAAATCTGAGCTTATTTCACACTGACTTTTAGTCCCACTTGAATTAAGTTCCTAAGTTACACCACCTCATTTGCATTTTTTGAATTGGTTTTGCATAGTATCATTTACTGATGTACTATCTTTAATTACATAACACACATACACTCTCCAACTGTATTATTAATGAATGTTTTTAATTAAATGGCTCTTAGCATAATATTCAGTCATTAATTTCACATGTTTAGAATGTGGAGTGATTCTATTCTTATAGTCTGGGGAAACTTAGTACTTTAGACAAGGGATATATCCAAAGTGAAGCTTTAGAGTGAAGCTGAAAATCATTATGAGCATTGAATTACCCTCTCAGCAGCTGGCACCGCAGTTCTGCTCTAGTGGGTATTGCCTGTTCTTCAGCCGAAGTACTCCTTTTGCTCTGCCATGCTTCACTGTTGGTAATTTTAGAATGCCTCTCACTGGATTCATGTATATTCCTCAGTTAATAATATAATCAGTTATCTTTTAAGAACAATTTATACTTGGACACTAAGGCTAAACCTTCCACAATAAGGAACTCTGCATCCTCCTTTCTTATATGATGCCTGCCTGCCTCCGCTCTTACGATTTCAGTGCTCCTGGAAGTGACACGCCATGCTTCTGGAGTCTGGGATTTTTCTGCTCATCCACCAGACGAAGGCTGAGATGGACGCTAGTATATCACGCAGCCTTTGCTGTAAGCATCCTTAGCATTCACCTGCTGCAAAGATTGTTAATAATAGAAAAGAGAAAATAGAATAGCATTAAAACAACTCAACTTTCAAACTAGCACAAATTTAGCACTGCCTTATTCAAAGATGGCAAGTAGACCTCTTCTCCATTTCACCCTGGAAAAGAAGGCCCACTCAAATTGTCCTGTACAAGCTTTTCCATTCTACATCATCTGCAGAAGCAATTCATTTTCACCTCAGGGTATGCTCTGTATATACTAAAAAGAAATCTTTGCTTTCTAAAAGGAGGTTCTGCAACAGCAGGAGGACTTCTGGCCTCAGAATTCATTTTTCTACAAGGGCTAAGGAAACTTGAGTGATGAGCTTGCAAGCTACTAAATGTGTTTTATTTGTGGATTTTGTTGCAAGGTTGCCCATTTTCCCAAAAGGCAAATTCATATGAAACAATATTCTGGTAGGACTGTTCTTAGGACTCTTGTCCTCCAGCTGAGTCTCTTAAGAGTTTCAAGGCAGTAAATTCCCAGTAACACATAGTCCTGGACCTTTGATTTTGAGCAATGAAGTCCTTCCCCAGACACTGTTCTCCAATTTCTTAGACTTAATAGCTTTTCCCTAATGCTAAACCACACGTAGAGAGGAGAGGGCCCTGCCCTTCCCATTCTCCTGATAGCGTAATGTCCTGGTTCACATCTTACCTGTTGGTCCTCCCCGTGCTTCAGCTCAGCTTCTTGCTGTAATTCCTGAACTTCTCCATTCTTTCAGATTTGTTTTTCTGCTATGCTACCTATGGCTGCAGTCCTCTTTGACCTCGAGGTGCTGCGGTGGGCCCTGCTCTTGCAGCCTAACTGCAGCAAGATACCTGCTGCAAGCTCCTGCAGTTTCCATCTCAGCACAACCAAGAAAACCTTGTGAAGGAGAATGAGAGACTGAGAACAGTGTGAATTAGGATAAATGCTGAAACCCTCCTGTCAGCAAGACAGAACTGATCACTTCTGAGTGAATGTCTTTTCAATTCTCAAAAAAGTTCACAGATCCTCACTGAAAGTCACATCAAGCTTCGTCCCAGAATTACCAAATGGTAGTGTATGAACGGGGAGAAAAGGCACAGAGGCAGACCACAGTTAACTAGGGGCTAACAGCAACAGTACCTGTATTTACCGTAGCCTTTACATCATGTTAAGGACAATTGCCTCTCGTGGTTTTGAAATGGAAGAGGACAAAAAAAAGGGGGGGGTGAACATAAGAACGCCATTTAATAAACTATGACATTATAAAGATGCTGTACGTGGACCTTGAGTGCATTTAAAATGAGTTTTAGAGAAGAGAAATAACTAGCAGTTTTTACATGACAAGACTAATTATATGTCCATATTCCAAGCATTCCATGCCTACACAAAACATTGCACCATAATGAAGATAACTGAAAGTATGATTTTCATCAATATTTAATTAGCATTCGATATTAACTCATTATTTTAGTACAATTAATTTGACATCTTGCTGCATGGCTTGTACAGACTTCTTTCCAGAGGGTTGTATTATTGGTGGGACATAGGTAACACTGGAAATGTGTACCTTCCCTGGGGCTTCTAGAGGACTATGAAATATGGATAATATGACATTTTAATCTACCACAGGATGTGGAAGGATAATATTGAAGCTCAAAATAAGCACGTGTATTTGGTTAATGCATTTTGTAATAACGGAAATATTCTACTAAACTAACATTCTCAGGAAAAAAATTGTACCGTCATCATACCTGCCTTTACTCACCGATTCTCACAGCTTATTTACACAGTGATAACTCAGCAAACTGAACCAGCAGTGACTTATTTCAGCAATTTAAAACTTTAGTAAACAACAGTTTTAAGATCATTCCCTATAAAAGCATAGACTCCTCTACAGAAAATGGATCTTCAGATGATCACAGAATACTAAGTCACTCCTAATGACTTGGAGATGTTCTACAAAAGAGTAAATGGACGAAGGACAACAGTGATAGTATCAAAAAGATACTTCCAGTCATTTAGTCAGACCTTTAGAAAGATCTTTCAGTAGACGTAATTCGAAGTGCACACCTTTCTACATCCTTAGCAAGGTGTTCCTTACCCACAGCAGTGGTAGCACACGAGTGGTAAACGTACTGTTACAACTACAAAGGGCATCAAAACAGGCTAAGATACTCTTTACAGAAAGAAGTTGAAGATGTATTGCTTATATTCCCAGATGTTAAATGAAGTGCTTGGAAAGATCCAGAAAGTGTTCTGTGAAAGAATTTTCTGAACTACAAGACTGCCTGGAGGCAATACTGAGCCCATTTCCAGAAATGGAAAAACCCACTGTCATAGCAAATACTACCCTTTTGATAAAAGACAGCAGGTAACAGATAGATAATAGAAGGTGGGTGGCAAATAGAGGTCCCATGGCAATTCTGTTACTACTAGTGGGATTGTATTCCAATGTTTTGACTTGTACAATGATGCGATCTTAATGGGCAAAGTTTCAAATCTATATTACTCCTCTTTAGCCCTGACATTACATGGCTGCACAGCAATGCCTCCACTGTTAAATTGCTATGATCTTCCCAAGACTAGCTGTATTTCAAACAAACATTGTGAATAGGGAAGCTTGCAGGTGAGGTTAGCTAGTTCTTATAATATGTAGGATTGTTTCAGTTCCGTGGTCAGTTTACAAACAATACAATACACACATTAAATATTTCAGGACTGTCTGTACTTTTCTCAAAGGATATGAAACACTTCACACAGTCAGTGCTCCACCAATCTGCAAAACTGGAAATATTTCATCATTTTAATTGCAGTAGATTTCAAAAGTCTGCAGGAAACATGTAGGCACTTTAGGCAGCACAGCAGTATCTGCAGTTTTAAGACATCCAATGTGCATACTTTTATACATGTGCTTAGTTACATATAATCTATCATTTTCAGAAGACAAGGGGCTACAGCTTGCAAAACCTACTGAAAGCAACTGGATTTTCCGAAGTGTTGTACATATTCAAAATTATCATTCATTGGAAGTTTGACCAGCTTTAATCATCTTAAAAACTAGTATAACCCTGAAGTGTGATATGCCTCAAATCACTATTCACGTACTCTTCAGAGATTTGCATGAAATGCCTAACAAAGCTTTAATGAGTGTTATGAACAATGAACAGGTACTGACAGCTCTAAGTGGGAAGTTTTAAGATCTGCTTTAAAAGCTGTTTTAATTTGCTTTGCACATACTCACTTTTTTTTTTTATTAAACATAATCCTCTCCAGCTGATTGATTTTTCAGAATTTTCCTCACTTCTAAGGACATTTTCAATCACTTAAAAAAAATAGTAATATGGAAAAAGTGGTTGTTTCTTTAACGATTTCTAAGTGAAGCCAAATTTAATGAACAGATTCTGTAAGTTCGTTACTTCTGAAAGCTAGTTAGACAATAAAATTCATGTCGAGCATGCTAATGCAGCAGTATATCTAAAGAAAAACAGGAAAACTGTTTAACCAATTGAAAACTGTTTCTCAACCAGCTTGACAAACGTTATTTTTAACATGCAGGCTCTCACACCTGTTTTTGCTCAAATCCCATTACAGGCTCCAAAAGGAAAAGCATCGTTTTGAAACATAGTTCCTGGGCAAGCACCAGAAGTTACTCTTCCACTGTGAATCCTTCCTTCAGAACTCTAAATGCAGAGAATTTCTGCCTTACGCCAAGACAGAAACAGGCTATAGACCACTGTGCTCGTAACAGAGCCAGAACTGATTTCCTAGTGTCACTCCTCTGTCTTCTCCCATTGCTGCTGTTACCCAGGAGAGTGGCAGCAGGGAGGGGGGAAAGAATTTTGCAAGGCACAAGTGGGAGGGAGGAATATCTGACCTGAAATGGGAAACAAATGTCACGTCATGTTCCTTCCAACTCAAACTTCTGGAAATACAAGCACGCATCACCTCTGCACATTCTTGCTTATCAATAATGTGACATCTCCTCTGTTTTTAATACTTGTTAAGACATACAAGAAAAATTCCACAAACCAGCAAGAACAAATCCATAACTATACTCTTCTCTTCCTGACTTGCAGAACACATTCTACCTATTTCTCCACTCGTACACGAGAGCTAAGCACGAACAACCTCAAAACAAATCTCAGACAGATCCTTTTTTAATATATGCATGCAGTATTTCAGGGAAACTAATTCTAAATGCATGGAGCTAGTGATCAAACCAGTAGCAAGTTCAGCTACAAAATCCAATTACGTTGCATGCTGAAGCGTGCTTATATTATGCATTTAGAGAACTGGCTAGAAAAAACAAAGTGTTTCTACTAGTGAAGTACTGACAGGAAGGCTGAAGTCTACAGACAAGATGCATGCTCTGCATGAAAACAGCTATAGTGATCTGTGCTCCAAGACATTTTTTACTGCCCCACTGCTAATTCTTACTGCCCTGCTGAAGAGCACTGGTGTGGACAGAAAACAAGTGTCCTTCACTTCACCCCTGCTTAGCCATTTTAGCTTAAACTAACTAAAGAGCTTTGACAATCATGTGAGAAAACTGAACTTCAGCAAAGGAGCAGGGAAGCTGCAGCCCTATCCAGGCAGCAGGCAGCTCTGGGGAAAATGGCATTTCCATTACAGATGTTTAAATCCTGTTTATCTGCAGGAATAGAAGGCAGTTCTGTCACCGAAACAAAGTTTAGCCTTATGAGAGCCAAATAAAGATTACAAAATTATGCCAGCAGTATCAATGGTTCACAGATAGAAATCTCTACATACAACTAAACAAGCAACTTGTTTTTATTACTGGTGTGATCTCAGTAATACTGAATGTTTTTAAAAATAAACCCAAGAAACTGGGCTGATTCAAAGGATAAAATGAGAAGAAAAATATTCTCATCAAGAAAGTTTTTCCATCCTTGTAATTTATGTTAAAACACAAATAAAGACTGTTATTCTCAGTGGACCACCACCTTCCTCTAAAACATTTTTATTCAGAGGGCTCAGTACACGCTTAGCTTGCATTCCACAAGCAGAGTAGGAAGATAACCAACTTAAACAGATATAGAGCAGAGATGGTCTTGTTTTTTGTAAATCAAAAATAATCAATTTAGAAATGCACTTGGTTTTATACCAAATGGAGTATCTTCAACAGCAGATTATTTGATAGGAAATTTCATAACTAGACCTTTACCATTCCTTGACATTAAACTGAGACCTTGTCTTAGCAGAAATAAGTCATAAGATACTTACACTCCTTACCTCTTCATTTCTTTTTCTAACTGCTTAGAATATCATCTAGTAGCTAGCAAGGAATGGACATTATTGTGGAAGAGTAATATTAAGCTACTTACTATATAGGTAACTCACCTGGAACTATGCTTTCAATTCTCACGTCAATTATACTATTCAGTACTAAAGAATACGTTACCCAAATGCATTTTAAATACAACTATTGGCATTAGAGGCTATCATAAAGAAAACCACTTCCATATCAGTATGGAATTCTAAATAGAGAAATTCACATAAAGAAAGATCTATTAAAATTCAAGCCACAAAAATACTGTCTAAGATTCATCCCCCACCACCCACACGAATCAGCTCTGCCCAACTACGATTTTTGGAAAACCCTAAGCAAGGTGAGATTGCAAGCACTCCATTTCTTTAATTAAGTATACATCTAAGTAAGATTTTTTGTAGCCATCCAAAGAGACGCTAATTTCAGGCATGCAGGCTCTTTACAGTTCTTGCAAGCTCACAGGCCTCTGATCGATTGATTCCTGCAATTTTGTCAATGTTTATGGTCATCTCAGTCAGCAGCAGAGAAGTCTCATTAGTTTTGGAGTCCAGAGGCAGTTACAGGCAGGACCCAGCCTTAGTATACCCCCAGCTTTTAGAGGTTTTACCAACTGCCAATTGACCTAACAAAGGTCCCTGTACCCAGGCTAGAGGCAGGAAAGCTGTGGAGTAGAGGCCGCTTTCTTGCGAGATAGGGCAGCTTTAGCTTCAGCTTCTGATAACAGGGTAGAACCAGCCCCAGGAACAGGATCTAATGTTACCAGCCATTGGTTTTCTTTCTGTAGAGCTGTGTTGCAGGTTCTTTACTGCTGTAATGACTTCCTTTGCCATTTAAACGAAAAATAGGAAACTGCAGAAACAGTGAAAAAGCTGAACACATTGGATACCAAACTGCAAATTCAAGTTAACACTGTATCTAGCACTTCACTCCCTAAGACACATCAAAGGTCTGTCCCAACATATTTCATTTAATTACTATCATCTTCTTACAACTTGTGTTTAAGCCATCTATTCTGTGAAAGAGGGAAAACATTCTGCAGAAGATGCATAGTCATTTTTACCTCTTGGATCTTTGCCTTGTCTGTCCCTGTATTTCCTAGATGCATAAAATTCTGGTGATGAAATGATCTGGAACCAAACAGCAATCTTGCCAATATCAAAAGCTGCATATAAACACATAGTATCACTTCTCAGGCTGTAGCACAATACCTTACTTTCCATAATTTGGTCATGCTCATTAGAGCCTGTAGATATTTTGCTCTTTAGTATCTTTAAAGCATCTCCTTTGCACAAAATCCGTTTCAGTTGTTTTGCCAAATATTAAGCTCTATTTCTTGAAATTGAATCTTTATTTCCTGACATTCTACTATGAATTTTTATCCTGCTATTCTTTTTCTCATTACTGGAAAAAATACTTTTTTTGAGTTCAGTTCTTTCCTTTGCAATGGCATCAGAAGAGGCAAGACTTATTATGCAGAAACCAAAACTGTTCTTTGCAGTCAAAGGTTAGATACCTTGCAGAGCAGCGTGGAAAACTTGGGCTCTTAGGCAGACAAGATACAGAAAAAGCAACAGCTTTCAGAATCTCAGAACATCAATTTTAAACACAAAATTCACACAATATATTTGAGTAACTCTCTCCATGTGCAAGTTAAGAGTAGGACAAGACTGAATTATAACATCAAGGATGCATACAGAGGTCCTAAAAAAAGTCTCCGAAGAACAGCAAAAGTCCTACATCAGGATTTATACTCTCTCTCTCTCTCTCTATATATATATATATAGTGTGTATATATATATGTATACACATATACACTCACACGTCTAATTTATTTCTTATGGAAAATGCCTATTAAACTCATTCTAATCCACTCTCCCTGTCAACGAACAACATACAACTGAAAATCTGAAATACAACCACCCAAAGAAAACCCAAACCAACCTGGCTTGCCCTCATACACAAATCTACATTTTTTAGAAAGACTGAAGCCTGAATATGCAAATTTTAAGAATGTATTAATTATCATTAGTCACTCCTTCACAAAGATTAGAACTAATTGAAGAAATAATTTAGGAAAATTGAAGTACATGACAGAAAGCATTAAGATTCATTAAGTTTCAATTCTCTGGTCTGTCAGCTTGTCAAACATAAATGTTTGCTATTCTAGCATTACTGGTAAAACACTTCATATTTTCCTAACATACAGTTTAACCCTTCTTATACTCTGCTCTGAAATTAACCAGATCTGACATGATTATTTTCTATTTAAAACAGAAAATAAAAGCTGCATCTCCCTTCTTTAACCAAGAGAACTAAACTTGCTGAAAGTCTATTATAAAGCATTTGAGACTTGAATAAATGAGGTAATTTATATTATTTGAAAGATGCCAGCACACATTCGTGGAAAAAACCCAAGACATTTGAAGAGAAAGGTACATTCAGAAAAACATCTGTGTTGTTCTGTATCTACCTTTCATAAGTTCACCTTACCCAGAAAAGCCAGCAAGTAAGCAACAGTTCTAGGTATTGTTTCCTTAACAGCTAAGGACATTCCAGTGTTAACAAATTAACAGCAAAGAGACAGCTTAGAAGCCATCTTATAGATAAAAAGACTTTGTTACATCTGTGATCAAAATCAAAACTGCTAAATCAAACAGCATTGGTCAACTCCAGCTGCCCTTTCCAGCAGCCATCAGCTAGCCTTAGTGACCATATTCTGGGCATGCTTCCCCACATCCCAGTCAGCTGCAGGCAAAAAGAAGCAAAGACATTTTTATGTCCATGTATTTGTTGTTCTGGGATTTCCTTTCAGGAATAAACACATCTACAAGATATAACAGGGACAAGATGCAAAAATAGTATTCAAAAACAAAAAACCCCATGAAAACTATAAAAACACATATTGTGTGGGCTCTGTGGAGAGCATTACAGCTCTTAATTTGGGGACAGTATAAAAAAATCTAGAAAGTCCTTGCCAACCACAACCAGCAGATACTATAGCTGCCTACTTCAGTAGCAGGCAACTTTAGAATATCAAGGCTTGATAAACTTAACCTAGTTAGGTTAGAAAATTATGTGTACATAATACATAAAATTAAAGGTTATAGAAAGTTACCAACTTCAGATTGAAACATTTAAATGATTTACTTGGCGATAAGGTCAAAATATAGGATTTAAACCTTCCATGCTTCACAAAAGTCAAACTACTAGAATTTTTTGCATATGCTTCAAAATTTATCTTTATTAACAGAAATAGCTATCTATGCAGTGAGAGATGTGGGAAGCCAAAAACTAGAACTGCTTAGAATGCGGCATAAATTCCCTCCATTCTGATCAGTGATGCTGAGTTTGATATAGCATAATTTATTTTCTACTTGAGTATCACTGCCAACACATGAAACATGCATAAGTTTGTGAAAGCACAGATTTTCACTTATTATATACATGCCCTTGATTGAAATACAGTACCTGTATAAAAACACTGTTATGCTCCACAGTCTACTAAGAATGCAAGACAAAAATATTAGTGTCAAGAAATATTTTCAAGGGAAAACAAATCCTCTCTACCTTTAGAAGATCACCGCACGTAGCTACTGCTATTAGGGTAATCTCCTTCAAACTACACTGAGAACTCAAAGCAAATCTGGGTAAGTTACTTTGGAAGAAAAGGTCAAGCAAATGCTGCAAAATTATTCCCCCGCCAATCTCAAATCACAAACCCATTTCTGCCATTTATACTTGATTTGTGAGTAACCTAATTTTTTCCTTAAGCATGAATTTCATATACTGTTTCAAAGACAACTTATTTGACAACCACTGAAAAGCCATCTCTAATCAAGAGCACCCATGAACTCTCACAGCTGAGGGTTTTTTTTTTTTTTTTTTTTTTTTTTTTTCTGGGTGGTGGTGGTGGTGGTTTTGGGGGAGGTTTTTTTTGTTTAGAGGCAGTGGTTGTAGTGGAGAAAGGAAGTCTTTTGCATCATAGGTCTAAACTGCTTCATTCAACTGCTGCACTTGTTTCTTCCAGTTTCCTCTGAGAGGACAAAGAGTAAATCTTCAAAACAGACAATTCAATACGAATACAATACTCTAGGCAGGACGTGTAAATTACTCGGAAGTTTGGAGAATGATGAACAGTTAAAAATGCCACAATTTTAACAGCAATTAATAGTATCTCTATTACCATACAACCACAATATAAAGTGCAAAGTAATTTATGTATAATGCAAATGGTTGTATTTACTTAGTGCATATATTTAAGTATACACTGAAATAAGTAAATTATTTACTATATACTGTATTTTTAGTACAATTTACTTAATAAACATGACAAAATTCAGTGGAATATAATTGTGTAATACTCTCACTTAAACAGTACTTGCAATAGAAGCCATCTAAAATATAGAAAAATTCCAGTATTAAAGGTTATATTCTTCTGCATAGAACATAACTTACCTTACTGAAATCTTGATAAATTAAAAGTCATTTAGGTAGGAGCTCAACACATATCACATTTTTTTACTTATGAATTCATGACTTCAGAAAGACTAAGGACAAAAATACAGCCTTTTAAGAAAAAAAAAAAAAGACTTAAGTTTAATATTCCCTTTACATAAAAGTTGGGGCTCATTTCAGGAATCGGGACTAGCATAAATAAAACAAAACCATTCACTATGCTAACCAATCAAGTTTACAAGTAAAGATACCATATGCAGTTGTTGACATGAGCTCCATGAGGAACTTGAACTAATTAAGCTGAATCATTGTGGAGTAACTGTTTGGGAATGTATTTTGGGAAAATGCAGAGAATTTTGTGTGTACCTACACATAAAAATGGTGAAATTCTGTGCTGAAACACCCAAGACAGTGCTGGTAAGAGCAGCTGTGCTGCTGTAAAGTGCTTGTTACCCAAGCCACCTTAGGCATAATTACAGGTGTGCCCTATTCTAGCAGTACACTAGGTATGATAAGGTGGGCATTTGGGTCTGCTCTAACAGCCTGAGCCACTCCAGCCCCATCCCCCCAAAACAACTTACCCTGACATTATCCTTTTCTGGAGTTCTGTTTCCTGAAGTGTCTGCTTCCAAATTCAAATAGAGCAGCATACGAACAGTTCTATACATTTTTGCAAAATATCTATAAACATATTAACTTACCTCAGCTACCCATACAGATTACTCTCAGATAGCAATTCCCCCATATCAAGTGGGAGCTGACATTGTACGGGTGCATTATCAACCTGCAGTCAGTGACAGGAAAAAAGGACAGTTCCAAGGCAGGGAAGAAAAAACCTCTTGGAAACCACGAGACTCGTGGATAAAGCCTTCGTTACCGCAGAACCAACTCTCCTTCCTACACAGTCCATGTAAGCAGTCATTTCCCAGGTAGAGAGGTCCTAAGCTACTCACAGCTCTTTACTTAAAAGCATAAAAATGGAAAAATAACTAAGTGGAGATAAGAGCAGGACTGCAATATGATCCTACCCAACAAGATTTCCAAAAGGACAGCAGTATATTTTACATTTGGCTGATACACAGTGCTGCTAAAATATCTCTTCCTCAAAAGAGAGGAGCAAAGCTATTTCAAACAGAAGGAAAAATATACAAGCCACAGACACATTCTGCATAAGTAACAACTTTATTGTAACTTGATGTGCTGAAATGCAAAAATATTTTCAGCAACAAGGTACAAAAAGTATTTCACCATTAACATCAGCTGATAAAAAAAGGCTGGATGGTTTGATACAACTGTTTACACATCTGAATTCTCTTAATCATTTCCACCCCAAAACAGGTCTAAATCATTTCACTGGTTTAATTTCTAAAACAGGACTCATTTATTTTAAGCCTTCAAAAACCAGGTTACAAATATGATTAAGTTCATTGCAAAACACTTAAAATGTGAATTCCCTTTACAAATGCAGTCCATTTACTGTGAGCAGAAGCCAAGTTAGGAGATCAAGTCAGTGTCTTGCTAGCTAACAAGCTAAGCTCTCTCCTAAATATGCTAGCAATACCAAATAGAGAACAGTTAACAACATTCCATTTGTCAATTATCAAAACAGAAAAAAAAAATCAATTAAGATTAGGAATTTCAACCAACTGTAAAAATCTGGCAAAGTTTAACATTAGTTTGGGCAGCAATATTTCACTTTTGCAATCCACTGTCTTTTTATAAAACAATTTCAAATACTGCACAAAGCTTTTTTCCTCCCAAAGATAAACCTTTCAATAAAGATTTAAAAGGAACAATCTCCACATAGCATTTCTATTGACACTTTGTGTAGAAGTCAATTTTACACTAAATGATATTTAGAAAAGCATCAGTACTTAAGTAACTTACACAGCTAACTTTCTGTTCATGATTAGCACATTTTGACATACACTCAGCTTTTAACAACAAATATTTCCACATTTTTCAAAAAAGATACCATTATGCAATTTGTATCCGTGAAGTTTTTCCACATTTCATTTTGTAGTTTCTACCTCAGTGAAACTGAATTTAGGAAGAAAGAAAGAATCAACATATGACAGAGCTCAAATCAATACTCCGTAACTTTTCTGCTTCAACTGTGTATCAAACAGCATTCTTCACCTTTAAAAATACCTTTTAAAAAGATCTTGTATTCTCTTAAATCTTCCTTTCATTGCAATAGTATCCTAAAAAAGGCACAATGTGTTCATACTTCTGCATGCAGTAAATGGACTAGTAAATAAGGATTATTTCTTGAAGTATCTTCCACCTAAAACATCTCCTTAGGAGAGGTGCAAGCGGAGAAAAAAAATACATAAAAGTAACAGCTTTTAACAGCAAACTGAGTCCTTATTTTTAGAAAGCCATTCTTAACAAAAACACTGCACAGTCATACACACACACGCACACACAGAACACATGCAGGGTTCTCCCCAGAAGAGTGTGGAAGCAGTGGTTCACATGTATCTGAGGGAGTAGTGTTGGCAAGCCAAAAATATGGCACCTTCATAAGTTATATTCCTGATCGTTATATAAGCTAAGAAGCCCCCCCTAAGATTTCCGCCTGAAAAAAAATGTCCATTGTATCAGTTTCGTATCTGCTGCACTTAAAACTGACAACTGAGATTTGAAGGGCAAGCTCTTGAGATGCAGGGAATAAAAACAAGCCACTGAATCTGAAAGAGAGGGTTATTACCAGCTACCTCATTCCAGTGAGAACACTGCATGTAGTTAATTAAAGAATAAAGAGGCGAATAATTAGTGCACTCACTTAAGAATACAGCAACTGTTTTACCTTTTTCTTAAGAGCTGACAAAACTTTAAAATATACATAATAAATAAAACTAAACCTAAACAGATCAATTATCATTATTTTCTGTTAGTGTAATGTATGGTATACACTGCTTGACTTGAAAAGTGGACACTCTACAATGTAGATAATATTACAGCACAGTGTTTGACATTTTTTGGTACAAAGTGTGCTATTTAAGCTTCTATTAAAAAAAAAGTCTTCATAACATCCTTAAGCTTTCCATTAGATTACTGTATGTTGTTACTTTAGAACAAGCTGAACTGGACAATTATTACAGTATTAAATATTCAAGTCACTTCATAGGTTAGCGCTGTGTGTTTTAACAGTGATGGGTATGAGGATATATAGTCCTAATGCATTACACAGTGCAGCAAAAACATCACTATTTTGGAGGGAACAATTACCTTTATGTCTTATTATGAAGAATGTTTATGAGACCTAATTTTAGATAAATATTTAAAAATTGATAAAAGGATAAATCTCTAAATATATAATTTGATGCCTTATGTACTATTAAAGTTTCCGATTTTACACTTTATCCATAAAGATTTAGTTAGAACATAAGAAGAAAATGCATTTAGAGGTTATTTTATTCTTAGAAATTGGAGTGGGCATTTTTTCCAATTTGCCTTTGCTAATGGATGACTACATGCCAAGGTATAAAACTATATTCTCTTTCCTCTAAAAATGCCTTTAGGAGTAATTCTGATGAATCTTAATGAAATGAGGATGGGGAGAGGTTTCAAGATAGTAAACAATCTGAGATTCCTCCTCCCTCCTTCCGTATAACTTTTTTTTAAAATAGGCAAACTAAAATCTTTATCCAAGTATGTTTCATAAATTAAGTGAGATCTCCTCCCATTCCCCACTGTTAAACCCAAGTCTTCCCAAAGAACAAACATAGCATATTATCACCATTACAGTAAACTCAATGTAATAACTCAGGAAACATTTAGAGTGTGCACTACTGCAGACTTTTCCTCCCAAACGTAAACAAAGCTATCAAACACTGAGGATGTTGGTATTAAAGCTAAGATTCATATAATAAAGAACTGGCCCATGACAAGCAGTTTACAAATGTTTCATCCTTTTCACATTATGCAGAATTTCAATACCATCCACAATGCTAGTACAATAACTGAAATGCAAGATTGAGCAAGTCTCTGCTTGCAAATATCATCTGACATTTCGGGGAAATACTCCTCTTGACATGTAGGTAACTTCCTTAGATGTGAATGGAAGCTGTACACATCAAGATGAGAAAAATCCTTCTTCCAAAGTTTTTACCATTCACGTGTCTTTTTCAAATAAAGAAAATATTCAGTTACTTAAATATGAAAGCTTGCAATAGTCACCTTCAGCTGAGTCTTAAAAGACATGCCTTTCCATTTTGTTATAACAAAACTAAATCCCATGTGGCTGTGGGTATCTTAAAATGTATCTAAAAAAGTTAAGCCACAATTACCTGTACCTCATTAATTCATCAAAAGCAAAATATATATGTACCACACAACATACAAAAGTTACACATTAAAAGTGCATATTCAGAATCCATTTGGCCCATTTCTTCAATTTACATTTGGTCATTCTATGCATCCTTTACTTTTCCATGTAACCATACATGTGGGATATATTTTTTTTCCATCTACAATACTACTATGTCTTCACATTGAACACTTCACTTCTTGTTCAGTTCTGCATTAAATGTAAACTAGTGATGGACCATAAAGAAACACAAGCAAGAGGTTTATTCTGTGTTTCTTTTTACCATTTGGACAGCTTTGACACACACAAAATAAGCATTACAAACTGTAATGAAAATACACTTCTGGGCCAAACCATTGCATATTTGCCCCACAATGAAAAATAAATATGTTCAAAGCAGTATATTGCCATAAATAGCCTGTAGGCATTCTCTGAAGGTAAACAGGCTCTCCCTATATTTAGCACTTGTCTAGGAAACATTATGTGCCTCCAGTTCAAGTGCCTTCATTGAGAGGCTAGTTAAAACCTTCCAGTTAGCACAGGACCAAACTATAAGTCTTTTTTTTTTTTTTTTTTTTTTTTTTTTTTTGAAAATAATGGAAGATCCCTTTCAAAAATTAATCTTCAGTTATCAACTTTACTGCATTATGGAGCTAGTGCAATCCTGCAGAGCCTAGTCAAAAAGACAAGGCACATTAAAAAAATAATTAAAAAAAGAAAAAAAATCAAGATACATTAGACTATATGGACTAGAGTCATTGAAGATAATTTAAGGCCTTTCAGTGAATTAATCAGTCTAATTTAAAGCTGAGGATTAAACCATAAATTATCCATCTGAAAAGCAAACAATAGGCTTTTTCAGCTTCTGTTCTGTGGACAAGGATAACAAAAATTCTTGTTATGGTTGTGAAAACACCTCTGGACATGGAGGAGTAGAGTCAATTCACTTTCTCTAAAGTTCATGGAAGATTTCATGACTGTTTTAGCCGTTTGCGTGGAATGCCAAACTGTGGACACTGTGCAGATGCTAGTGCACGAAAGGCCTCTGCTACTAAGTGAGGGTGAGAGTGGATCATGGACTTCCAGCCTGCTGTTTCCATTATGTCTGTTGCTTGGCTGAAAACAGAAGTATTAAGAATAGTCACACAACTTCATAAATCAAATGCACAAAGTGGAAAAGAGCAGGCAAGGCAGGATGACTGCAGAACAGCAGCTGAACAGCATAAGACAGCAAGCTTTCTAAATGCCAGTAACATGATGCCATTGGGAAAAAGTTGCAAATTTCATTTTGAATATATTAATATCACCACACATAGGACATAACACACTTTTCTTCTTCATACAAGCAAGATCTCAGCTGCAGAATGGAGTTCAATTCTTGGCACTGCGTAAGACTACCACCTTGAAATTGCTCAAGAAAAATAAGAATGGAAAGAGGAGACTAGAAAACACGACTACAAGAAAATTGGAAGAAAACAGGGGTTACTGTAGTCAAGAGAAAAATAAAGCAAGACATGACAATGTGCATGCACAGATTTTGTTATAAAGAACATGCTCAATCCGAGGGAAAAGGATGGATGACAACATAAATCTGCTGAATCTGCACGAAAAACATTTTAATTTGTATACTAGGAAGAGTTATGAAGGCAGATTAGCCATGCATACTGCATAACCTTCTCTGAGACCTTGCAGTATAAGGAATATCAGTGAAGGACAATTTGAGGATATTAGATCTTGCTTCAGTACAAGATCACGAACTATATTCAGAATGGCTGTCAATGGCTTTTTTGGATGTGAACCATTAAAATTTTAATTGATACAGAAGCAACAACAGATTTCAGTGAGTACCACATCCAGGAGGTCAAAATGATGCATTTACTCTCTCTCTCTCTCTCTCTCTCTCTCTCTCTCTCTCTCTCTCTCTCTCTCTCTCTCTGTGTGTGTGTGTGTGTGTTTACTTTTTCTGGAATAATACAGAATAAAAGCACAAAATTCACTGTGCACAAGAATATTACACTGTGGGATGCACACCATATTGACAATGAGGATATATTTGTTTGGAACCAACAGTTTATGCACTGATCTCAAATTGCCCTGTATTTTCAGACTTTCATGAAGGTCGTACTGTTTCAGGAGCACAGTCAAGCTTACAAGCTAGCAGTTGACCCCTAAACTATATGATCTCTCAAAAACCTTTCCCAGATTTCTAAGAGAAGCCTTTAATTTTATGATACAAGTCAGTAAAGGTAAGTCCCTTGAGAAACAGCTCCAAAGTTCTGACTCCCTTGTTGCCAGAATTAAGCCAGGTCCTCTCAAATTGTTTCAGCTAAAGCACCTATAATAAATCAGAGAAATAAAGATGACCAGCATCTTTATTTCCAATTATCCAAGACAGAAGTCAACTCAGTAAGTTCCAAATCATTTGGAACACAATGCATCAACTAGTCTACACTGCTATGTACTCTCTCTCACTTTATTACCCTTCTTAACTGCTGTTTTACTATTTCTCTGCCACCACTCTTCCTTTTCAATGTATACTCATTAATTAGGTCTGTCAAGACCTCAAAGTGTTTAGAAAAAGTACCAGATATATCTGGTATATCTTAAAGCACCTAGTATAAAACAGATTAACTTTTCTGGAGATTCTGATGGCAAGAAGCAAATACTCTGCCACCCTTTTACCATGTTTCAGACTAGCATTGTCTGTCTCCTACTGCATAATTCACGCAAGTTGTTCTTAGTTTATGCTACAGTCAAGATGGGCAGCTCTGCCCTCAGGCTACAGTTTCAGCCACATACTCTAAACCTATTTCTAGTATGGGTATTAGCACTTACACAGTCAGCCAGATCAGAGGGACCTGACTGACTAGCTGTGTGGCCACAAGAGTGCCAGGGCTAGCATGTGGGAAGGTACACAAGCATGCCCCCACAGCTGAAAAGAGCAACTGCCCTGCTCTCTTCGGCAATACTGCAGGTGCAGATTGATCTAAGCAAGTCTTGAAACCACACCTGAGCTGCCACTTCTCCAAGCACAAACCTGATTAGTGAAGAGAATACTTTCCCTTATAAAGTCTGCTGCCACATCCTCACAGCACTGGTACGTCCTCCAGTGAGGAACAAAACTAGCTACCACTGTCTCACACCAGAGGGCAGATAACTCCTCATTTCATCTAAAGGTAAATTCACAATCAAAACTGGGGAAGCATCTACTAAATCCTACTTTACTCACAATCAGTGACTCACCTCAATACTCTGGAAACAGTAACACTTCTTAAGATCTATAATCTACTTGTCAGTGTTTGTACATAATGCAGTGAAATAGGGAAACTTACTTGCTATTCCAGTTTTTCCCATCTTTACACCCAAGTTGTCTAAGAACACTGCACCTGTAACGGAGAGAATTGTGCAAATATTGAGAAGGTATGCAAAGAATAGACATCAAATGTATTCACCATCTCATAGATACTACTTGCCTGTTAATAAAATCTATTGCTTGTGCTTTTAACTGTTCAGCGCTGTGCAAATCTGCGAGGATAAGAATGTCAGCAACATTTTCTACCGAGAGGCTACTACAGAGTGCTTCCTCACACATGACCTTCAGCCGTTCCAGTGCATACTGCCAAAAGAAAAAACTACACTAATCATTCTTCAAACTTATTCTTTCTATTGTTATTTCTATAGACAGTATAAAAAGCAATTCCAGTCATGAAAATGCCCATTGCTTCTCAAGCTTAGGATCACTGTGCTTCCAAACAGGTAATTCAAAATATAATACATTGCATCTAAGAATCCTCAGATGATAAAATGTGGATTAAGTTAGACAAACTGATAGACTGTGTTACTGAGAGAACTTTTAATAAAATAAAAATAACTCATTTGGACACTTTTACTTCTCCTTCCTTACCAAACTCAAGGAAAGCTAAGAAAAGGCACAGACACTTTAGTCAAAGCCACAATCAGATGGATTGATAACTTAAAGTGAAGAGCAAGAAGTTACACAATAGAAAGTTTCATGACACTATCAAGGCAACATTTCTTAATCTGTTTGAAACTGACTTGTTCTAAGTTATCCTTCCCATCCCTGATTTAGTTTCTCCCATATCTTGACACAGTCTACCAAAAAAAAAGATGTAAAATGATTATATTCTCATGATATTATACTTCGCATGAATAAACAGCGCTTTTTTTTTTAAGATATCCTACACTGAACAGGTTTCATTCAGCTATATGCATTTCTACTATGATCTTTTCAATTCCACTTAATTTAACAACCTTCAGACAGTTTAAGTCTGAAAAGAATTCTGGAAGCATAAATGGCATGCATATATATATATTTTCATATATTCAAGTTGTCCTTCATACATTTGTATTAGCAACTGTTCCATACAAAGAAACACCACAGAAAAAAGTTAAATTCTTGGGCTAACACCTATGTTCTAGAACTATGCATTTTTACTTCCATTTTATCATTACACCACATCAGGATACTTCCATTTAGAGTATATAAACATCCATTAAATTTGTGCCTACCAAGTAATACAGTGTAATTCCTTTGGTAATATGCAGAATAGTCCTTTTTAGATAATTATTTCACATTCAGAAGGAACAGCAGAAAGTTTCTAGCAGCTCTTAATTGTTACAATAAGCTATAGGGATCTCCTGCCTCACTATCTTTATTCCCTGCTACTGCAGATAATCACATGCTTCACATTACTCTCCGTGTTTATCAATTACAACTAAATAAAAGCCAGAATTAATAAAACAACATTATATCTTCTTCCCACTTGAGTGTGCTGAAAATTGTCGAAATATAATCAGCTTTGGAAGATGAGATGCTGGCAATGAAGTGTGAAAAGAGTAACACTAGTAAGCCACCAAAGCGAGGACAAAGACAGCTCAGGAGATTAAAAGAAAAAAAAAAAAAAAAAAAAAAAAAAAAAAAAAAACACCCCACACCATTAAACTATTTAATCATTTCTTGAAATTAGCTGCTGAGACTTACATCATGATTTTAGGGATATATTTGCTCAATCAATTTAGAAATTGCTAAGGTAGTTTAAGAAATTGCCATACTCTCAGCTAGAGATTCTTAGCCTCCCTTCAGTAGAGTCTTCTTAAGCTACTTTAGATATTGGAAAAATAAACTGGCAGCTGCACAGAAAGCAAAAAAAAAAAAAAATAAAATAATAATAAATAAAATAAAAAAGAAAAAGAAAGTAATGGAGAGCTGTGGAGGGTAACACCTAAGCTGCAACAACAGTATTCTTATGGGCTGATTTGGCAATGGCCTAAAGTACAAAGCAAGGTGAGAGTAGAAATGTACAAAGTGACATAGCTTCTGTGAAATAAAATTTCAGAAGCAAGCAAAATATTTAAGGTTTTTTTTTTTTTTTTTTTTTAAAAAAACTACAACATGAGGCTATGTGACAAAAAACAGAGCAGAAAAGTTTAAGATTACACACACACACACACACCATTCTCTAGGTTCTAAACTACTTACACATCCTCAAGAAAGGACAACTAAGTGATCTCTGAAGATGGTCAACTAAAATTTCATTTCAAGTCATAAAGCAGTGAAGATAGAACATGGCACTGGGTCAAGTTTAAAGAAAATGTTAGAAAACTAGTTATGGTAAGAATGGGAATCATCTCACCTTGATGAAGCCCCTTCATCTCAAAAATTACAGTAAGAAAAGTATTTAGAGCAACAATTTAAAGAGTAGACAAGATCTCAATACAGAAGAAATAAAAGATTAGAACTATTCTGTTTGTAGGGAAGACAAAAAAGTTATTAAGTAGCAGTACTTTAGGGAAGACAGTTATTTGAACATTTGTATTAATCCTCTTCAACATAAAGATGTAGGAGACATAGAAGATTGACTTTAAATTATATTAGTGGTACCAATTTCCCCGCCAAAATTTTTGATAGTAAATATAATTAAGAGCTGAAATATTTCTAGTTAAAAAAGATTGACAGAAAGCTTTTTAAGCCTTTTACTGCTAAAAAGCATCTATCCTTTCCCATCATTCTGCAATTCAGATGAGTCCTGTTTTTCTTTTTAAAGAAATCAAAATATACACCAATCTTGCAAAGATTTGTTAGAAGAATGTTCCATAAACAAACAGCAATTTTGAGAATTTAGGAGCTAATTACTTACTTTGTCTGCAGCTGCCAACAAGCTGTCAGCCATTTTTTCAAGGTTTGGTGCTTTTCCTGTGTAAATGAATCTCATCATTTCTTTAAAAACTTCAGGGTCAACATCATTTATTTCTACACGATTCTGGTAAAGAAGAATCACCAAAAACCTCTGTAATTTAGCTATAATTTTAAAGTGAAAATACTGAATAACATTTGCATGCATAGTACTTTCGATTTGCAATCCTTCAGACAGAACCTTTACGAATTTAAGCCAACATTCAATAGTATTAAGCAGAAAGTAAATCAAACTCAGTAATCCAAAGTCAGGTAGTAATTAGCTGAAAAAAAGCTTAGGCAACAACAACCTGCACATTTTTTTCTAGAAATGTCTGGCTCTATGTGGAATTGATGGCATGGACTCTATACATTAGAGAAGCAGGCATTCAGGAATACTTAAAAATATTGCTGAACCTCCAACCTGACAGTGGCATACTTAGAATATTAGTGGTCAGAACATTAGACAGAACAAAGCGAGACATAACTTGGCTCAATTTAGGTTGAGTCTACACAGCATTATGTTTTATTCTTGAAATCCAGAATGCAAAGAAACATATCTCAACAGTGTCACATATCTGAAGGCCTTCCCAATAAAACTGTTGTCTTGCATGTTTGAACCCATGCCCTAAGAGTATCCTGACAAACAAGTAATGCAGTAGGAGACAACGTAAAATACAACGAAGAAGGAAGTAGATTTTGGAGAGGACACAAAAAAAATATATTAAAATAACAAAAATCACAAGCTACCCAGCACACAGACATACATGCTCTGTTTTCCTATGCACTGAAGCAAGCACAGTATTTAGGAGTAAGACTGCACTGCAGATTTATGGCTAACATGAAAGCCATCAGCATTTCTGAAAGTGTTGTGACCTTTAACTGAGTAGGTGAAGCTGCTCAGGAAAAATGGACATGCCTGGGTTTCTTTAACTCCAGAAATCCCAAGTAAATGCTTCCAATATTCCAATTCTGCCTAGGAAAGTTTTCAGATGAAGGAAGTGCAGAGAGAAAAAATTCCAACTCTGAAAAAAAATTGGCGTTTTGCAGCCCCACACTCATCTGACAAATTCATTCATACAAGTGGCATCACCGCAACCTGCAAGACTTCAAGCAATGAACATCTATTAAAATCCTTTGTGAGCTGACCAGTCCCTTGCCTTTCAATTACAGTCATAGATTCTGTCTGTAACTGATTTTAGATGTTATTTATCATGAAAGACAAACAGCACTGTGGGAGATATCCAGTGTGTAAAAGGAAAAGCAGCTCTCTGGGCTGATTAAATAACTATCCATCCAAAACACTTCTACAGATCAAGTGTTTGCAAAAACCATGAATGAAAAGGAGTGCTTCACTTCAGTGCTTAATTACAGTTATAATTCACACACAGTTTTCTTATTTGCATCCTAGCTGCCTTATAAAGCTTATATTAAAATTAAGCAAGTAACACTTACATAGAATTACTTGGCTTATGCAGTGGGTTAAACTAAAGCAAAAAGGGACAGATTGTTAACTACTAATGCTGCTGATCCAGCATATTAACATAACTTATCTAGGGCATTAAAAAAAAAAAAAAAAGCTTACGTGAAATAACAGGCTCTCACAAATCCTCCAGAATCTTTCCCAGAATCTGTTCTTTCTCCATAAGTAAACTCCCACACAGGGAGAGTTCAAGGAGTAGTACCTCCTCTCATTCACCATGAGACAGTACTTACCTTTACCAATTTACAACATATTGGGTTTTCTGTAGCTCTTCTTTCTCACACTGTGTGAATATTTACATGTTAAGTTTTCAGTAAGGCTCACCTTTTTGCTTTCCTCCATTTCATGTTCAAACATTGCATTAAAAACTGGAGAACGTGCTGCAGCAAGAGAAGGAAATATTATATATAATCAAATTATAAGCTTTTAGCAATTTTAATAACAAAAAATAACAATACAAAAGTAGAAAGTACCTGCAAGGACAGATTTATGAGCTTTGAATTCTTGTCCTCCTACATAAAAACTGCAATCTGTAAATCTTGTTGTTTCCCAGAGATTCCCTAAATCTTCTGCTAGTCGACATTCAGGTACCTTCAAAGTGTTTGTATTAGACTGTCCTGATATATTTACTGAGTCTTGGACCACGCTTACCTAACAGAAAATCACAGCAAGACAACTCCTTCATAACTGAATGCCAATAAATAATTAAATTATAGCACCTATGGCTAGAAGTTCAACAATTCTTAAGCAAAGCAAAAACACAGGCATTTCAGGCATTAGGCCAGAACCTTAAACCAGTGGATTGAAAAAGCAGAATTACGTGTCTGTATTTTTTTTAATATATAAAAACAAGAGAATATTCCTTAAATAACATAGAGCAAATAAAGTTTTACTTAAGTGTGTCAAACATCGCTTATTTATCCAACTCAAACAAAAACGAACAGCACAGTACTACATGCCACATGACAAAAAAGCCCAAGTAAGTAAACCAAGGACAGATATGGTTGCTCAGATACCAACAGGATCCTTAAGTTAATGCTATTTCACAGATAAACACACAGTTCAACACTCTTCACATGCTTAAGTAAAACATATATGAAATAAAATTCTAAACAGATCATCAGAACCATAAAAAAACAAAAAATAGTTTTATGAAATTGATCTACATTTTGAATAGTTGCTTTACTACCTTACTTTAGAGCAAGATCATATTTAAACTCCAATGCAACAACGCAATCTAAGCGTAAGCAACATTGCTCCTTCATCATTCCATTTTACTTCGTCCAGACAAAGCAGAAATCACAACTTCTTCCAACTAAGATAAAAGCCCATCTTTATTAAAATTACTTATCTATTACGTTTTATACTCCAATGACTTGCATTTCTTAATGAAACGCATGTTCACCAGATGTAATTTTATAAAAACTAGTTTTAAGATAACTGAGTGACATATAGCTGAAATGAACATATTGCCATTAATCCTCACATTCAATTCTTTCGTATAATAAAAGTCAGTCAACAGGAGAGTAGCATTCTTACTTGCTTTTTTCAGATATCAGTACACATTCTTTTAATTAGTCTGTAGGGGAAACAGAATAACTCCGCAGGTTTTATTTTTGTGGTCTGATAGCACAGGCCTGAGAATAAAAGCTTCCTGAAGAACTACAAGATCTTGACTACTGCATCTCCCAAACACATGAATTAGGATTATATTAGGAGAAAATACCAGAACTGTTGAGACAGTCTTGTTTGATTTCCACAGCCATAGAAGTTGGCATAAAACAAAAATAGCAGGGCTAAGCTTCACAGAAAGTCAGGGAAGTGCAACCAAACACCAGATCAGAAGAGGATGATGATCCAATTAAGACAACAGTTTGGAAATTTGAATCATTGACTAATTCCATTTCATCCCGCACCACCTTGTGATTATGAGAATTCCATTACACTCTCCCATCTTTTAAAAGAAAAGACAACAAAACCTACTGCAACGCACTGCAAAATTTCACTTTCACATTAGGTCTATATATTTACTACACTCAAAGACCTATATAGGGCTACTGTGTACTCAATTGCACAGTTTTCACTTAAGCAGAGTGATTTTAGGGAATACACATAAAAGGAGCTTTAGCTTAGCCACATCAGCCTTCCTGGATCTATTCTGCTGTCGATGGAGAGTTTTGCTTCTCCAGAAACTTCACTTAAAGTTAAGCTCTTTCTCTAAGTTGTCTGTACAGGATCCTCTTTTTGTTAACTATAGACAGTGCCTAGGAAAGTAACTTACATATCCCTTATATTTACGTAAGCTGATCTCAGGCTTTTATCTCAAGCTTTTACTATTTTAGAGAGATTTCTAACAAATATCGATGGTTGTAAAATCCAGAAAAGTTTGCTTTGAGCCATCCTGTTAAGATGTAACCTGAGTAAAATTTTAATTCATGTCTCCTACAGCTGAGTATTGTCTTATCAGACAGCTGCCCAGGTAACAACAACTTTTAAAGAGCCTAACCACAAATACTTGCAGGGATCTGATTTTTCATATCTCACTTGTCCAGATGGGATGTTTAAAATCAATTTCAATCATCTCTTAATTAAATGAATCATTTATTTAAATCAGGCTGAAATCCAATAAAGTTAATCCCGCAGAGCTACTGAAAAACTCTCCTTATGCTGACAATTATAAAACGGTCACTTTTTTCAACATCTAATACCAAATCCTTACTTTAGGCACCCCAGAGTAGTGTTCATAAAATCACTCACAAGAATGTGAGTATTTCTTTAGTATATTGCAGGATGACAAAGAGAGGTTAAAACCAGTAGTAAACAACTTAGCTTAAAAAGGAGTAGCAATCTAGCTAGGACTTCCAGGTACTCCACGAGGTCCGATTTACTTTCTTTCTTAGGAAGCTATCTTGCACACAGTTTTGCACTGCACGCATACTTCAGGGGAACAGATCCTGTTTACCTTGCTTACCCTCCTGCACAAGGGTATGTAAGGACGCAGAAGCTATGACTAACAGCTTAGTGTGTTAAATGATAATTAACACTGATACCATCATCACCTTGTTTTTCAGTCTGTGGTACTACAATAGTAAAAGATGGTGTGATACTCTAGATTGCTCACTCAACATAAGTTAACTGAGACCTGCAAAAGCATTTAGTACGAAAAAAAAGTCTCTACAAAGAATTTGCAATTCTGTTAGCAGATGTAAACATTTGCAAGATTTTGGTATTTTAAGACTATATGCCAACTGAGAACTGGGACCAGAGATCAGTTTGCTTAAAAAACATAAAATTATGAAACTGCGTTTAATCAATAGGTCTCTTGTTAGTGGTAACACTAGACTTTGCAAAGTATTTAACCTAATCCTTCAACTTCCAATCCAAGATCACATCGAATTTACCTTAAGAACAATCTGCAATGCAGAAAAACCATCTTTGAATATACTGCTAAGGAAGAATAAATAATTTTTCTGCAGCCCAAAGGGTAGAAGGTGACTCACCAACACAGCGGGTACTCAAGTGATCTTTCCTAAATGTTTGCTGTATGTGCTAAAGTTCTTTCAAGCCACATTTAACACCGTTTTAAAAAGTTGTAAGTCAGTCTAGACTAAGACAATCACGGAAATTAGTGCTCACAGTTGAATTTAAAAAGGACAAAAACTTCAGATGCCTGCAGAAACAGATCCTCCAAACAAGATCTGTTATTTCTAATGACAGCTTAATAGCTAGAAGAGCACATCAGAATAAATGAGTCTAAAAAACAAAAAGATTTGGATCTCCAATCCTTTTTAGTTTGAACCAAGCCAGAAGTTATTCTGACATGCACAACTAAATGCTGTGCTTCCTTCAACATTTATAGTCAAGGTAGCTCAAACACTTTACATAAGCCACTCACATTTAAAACATCAATAAATTTTTTAGGGAAAAAAATTTGCTCAATGATTAGCACTAATTTAAACAACAATATTTCCCTGTGGGAAAAATCAGTATATGCTCAAATTTGCACAAACTTTATCTTTAATAATACATAAAGCAACACATTTCCAAAACCAAACAATATTTTGAAGGGCTATTTATAATCAATCTATTCAAAAGGGGGTAAATTCAAAAAAAAGAAAATACTTACGAGTATCTTCACAGAACCATAAAATACTTGTTACATCTAATTTTATCACCCAAATAATTGTATTCAAAACAATTTTATCATGCAGCTACTGGAACGTGTCCAAGTGAAAATAGATGCACTATACATTTGCACCATCTAGTCTCAGAGGCCACATTTCAATTATTCTTCCTACACAGCATAATGACATATAATTAAGTTGTAATCTTGCCAAGACAACTTTGCACATTTCCTGTAAATACAGATCAAAGGAAACTTACTAGCAGTTACAGCACCTATCATCCTCCTAAGCCACTAATCACTCCATGGCAGCAGTGATAACCTGCCAATGTATACTTAACATACACTGTACTCATACTGCACCTTCCTCTGGTTTCCATTTTTAATATACAGTAAGCGTTTTACTGATTTTAATATGACAATTCATCTGCCAACAAAACTTATTTAAAAAGTGACCCATAATTCTCCATGAAGTGAAATTTATGCATATAATTCTCAATATTAGTTCTCAGTATTAACCGTCCTTCTATGGAAAACTTGCATTTGTTCAGGAAACAAAGTGTAATAATCACTATGGAAAAAGAGCTCTCAAATATAATGCCATTAAAAGAGGTTTGCTTAAATATATGCCTATAAATAACAGGTTTAGAGGTAAAATTCACAACCAAAATCTTAGTGAGTTACAAAATTAGGACAGGTGCACAAATTAAACTGTTAAATTTACCTGAAAATTTTGTTTAAACCCCTAAGTTATAGTACAGTACTATTGATTCTTCCTGACAATTATTTTTTCCACAAAGCAAACCAACATACAAACAACTTCCTTTTGCTTATGGAATAATCTTATGCTTCCAAATGAAACTTCTTTAAACACAAGCAACCTCAGTAAAATGGTATTTGTATCAACCAATTTTGGCATAAATAACTACAGGTAATTCTAATGTAATGCTAGCTGATTCACAGAGAAACCTAACAGTTTACAAATGATAAATTCAGACTTTTTGCACTTCCATGTACATGTATCAATAAAGGAAACAAAGTATAAGCAGACAACAAGTAAATCTGTATGTTAGTATATTTATGGCTTACAGAAAACAACTTTTATCACATATTAGTGTTTTCAAGTAACATAAACATCTGTATTAGACCAGAAAATATTTTATTTAAAAGCTTACCACTTAAAGCCCATACTCACCTCACAAAATAACGTAAGCTTGTCATCTGGTAAAAGACCATTAGCTTCATCTAGTAAAAAATCTCTTCGGATAAATTTTTTAAAACCCCAGTCTTTGCCTTGCACAAATCTGTATGCTCTTTGGCTTTCTGATTAAAAAAAAAGATTATATACAAAGGAAGTTAAATAAAAAACATTAGCAAATGATAACATCTAAAGAATCTGTACTAAGAAAGCCTAAGTGTTAATTCACTACTGAATCAATTTTATATATTTAGATTGTGTGTTTCACATTTTTAGGAAACTCACCGCTGACCACACTGTAAGTTTATGTTGTAACAGTGTTGTTTTATAACAGACTCAGTAGATCTTAATAGAGCACAGTTTGCAATTCAACCATGTCATCTGCTTAGATGTTATCTTAGGCACAATTCAGCACGAGAAAAATTTGTCAATAAACGTTTAAAAATGTTAATGTGTCAAAACAGAAACTCTTCACAGGAAAGTACCGTTACAATGAATTTCTCATCACATGCACTTTCTGAAAAGATTTCTGCAGTTGTTGTAATATTCGGTTTTGACTCCTTCCTGAAATGGAAAGTCCTGTTTCACAGGCTGAAATTATTTTCAAATACAGAAAGAGCATTAAAAAGGTAAAACAGAAATACATCGTTTCAACTAAAAAACTATTGCTTTGGTCATAGATATACTTTAGTTGGTTTTTTAGCCCTTTGTTGTAATACTTTTGATATTTACCAGATTTGCTATGACCACACAACTATTTTTCCCATTCTAAAGTTAATAGCCCTCAAAAGGATTCCCAAGGTCATGGTGAAAACAAGGGCTCAAGGTAGCTCTCTTTTAAAGAGCTAATAGGATGAAATCAGTAATCAATCACTGTTCAAACTCTATTCCAAAAAGTTGCACATTAAATTTTATGTAAGCCAATGTATAGAAGTTATTTTACATGGCATGTCCACTACAATTTGGTCACTTGTTCCACAAACTAAATCACAGGAAAGAGAATTGCATATTTTTAACAAAAACATGGGAAAAAAGTATTCTTGCTCCAGTCTCCAGATAACCTCTTAAATATAGTATCAGAGCCTCAGAAAAAATAAGAGCCCTCCAAGTCAGGGCTCTTCTTTAATTCCAAAAAAGCATGTTAAAAAATGTGACAATTTTGTTTTATGGATTTTAGCCTCCTGAGAGAAACTGAAAGTTTAAGTCAAGAGTTTAGTATAAAGTAAAATATTTTTCATGGTAGAATTGTTTTGAAAAGCATTCCTTCTAAAAGTTCTAGAATAAAAAGTATCAACAAAGTCCAATTTCCCCCCTTGATAGTTAACCTGGTAGCATCACTGAAATAGTCTTTAACATGTAACACAGCATTGTATAAAATAGATGGTTTTCACTTCCAATAGCTGAAGAAATAAAATTCAGCACAGTTTTCCCACCAAAAATAGATGAAGCAAAATATGTCCTACTGGTTTTGATTACATTTTATGAATACAATGAAGAACAAGTCAGGAACTGACAGTGCAGGAGGTCTCTCTATCCCTGTCACCTTAAGACATCTTATTCATATATTTTTTTAAAAAACAACAACAACAAAGCCCACACCACACACACACACCCCTCCAAACAACAAACAAGCTACCAAAGCAGAGTACAGAAGTAGAGGCCAACTGAACAGCAACGTAGGCTTTGAAGGGTGACAGAACAATAACAGAATACTATTTACATTCTTAAATCTTAATATTGAGAAAGAAAAACAATGCCAGCCATTTTTAAAGATTTTTTTTTTTTTAATCTGGATTGTTTTCCCATTTTTGGCCAACTTGTTAAAAACTTGCAACAAATGCAGAGAAATTGCAAAAAAATGAAGCCTCAAACTCATATTCAAAAGACATTCAAAACTTTCCTCTCTAGATTCAGCCTAATTCTTAATTCTACAGACTTGCATGTTACTATCAGTGTTAGCCCTCTGAAATTACATGAACAGTAGCAATTTGTAACTATACAAAACTACAGAAATGGAGCAGCACAGAGCTGTAAATACATTTTTCTTGTTTCCTAATAAAGTAAAAATTTCAATTCTTTACTTATTCTATATACAGCTCCTTCATTTGAAGCAGTAGTCTATGCATGAATTGTCAGTTAACAAAGGACACCTGTAGTTAGGCATCATTATAAGGTATAAATAAAAATAGACCACCTCCCAGGTCAGACAGTAAATGGCTGGGAAGTTCAAGAAACATTCCTGTTGGTAAAGTCCCAAAATTGAAAAGTGTTTATACATCCTCTAGTACCAAATACAGGACAGTTGCTATTGCAAAAACTGAACAATATCTGTTCACAGGATTTTTTGCAAAAAAACCAGAAGGTGCTAAACAGCATTTGAAGTACCAATTAGCAAATAATCATTGCATTCTCAAAATCCCTTCAACATCAGATGTATCCTTCATTCAGAACAGTATTATGGGGAAAGCTCTCAGATCCTTCCTGGGAAATCAGCATGACTGGATGTGCCTTCACCCTAATGTGCACAGCATGAAGAACAAAGAGCCTCCTCCTTTGTTATGCCTGCATGAGATGAGCCAGCTGAGAGTTTATGGGTCAGGATTAGAGGGTAGGCCAACACTGACATCGTTGCAGTGGGCATCTGCTACAGACTGTCTCATCAGGAAAAAGTGAACGAGGCCTTCTTCAAACAACTGGACGATGCCTCAGACGTTCAGAGACCCTAGTTCTCATGGGAATCTTTAACCATCCTGATATTTGCTGGAGAGACAATACAGCAGTGCACAAACAATTTGGGAGACTTCCGGAGAGAACTGATGATAACTTCCTGAAGGTGACCGAGAAGCCTATGAGGGGAGATGTTCTACTGGACCTCATACTTGCAAAAAAAAAAAAAAAAAAAAAAAAAAAGAACAGGTCAGGGATGTGAAGGCTGGGTGCACCCTTGGCTACAGCAACCATGAGCTGGTGGAGTTCAGGATCACCCGAATCATTCTGTGATTCTACAATTACCTCAAAACATGCACTGACTGCATATCACACTTAAATTGAATTGCATACACCAGTACAATACTGGACAGGAATATTGTCTCAAACCAAAATCAACAATCCATCAAATACATAAAGGAATAGTTTTATTCATGTAAGCTCCAGATTAGGAGGCTTATAAGGAATGAAGGAGCCAACTCCACTGGTGTAAGAAGATGGATACAAAGTAAAATAAGTATATGCATTTACTTCTCTTCCAAATGTCCATCCATCTATTAAAAACCTTATGATATTTAGATTTGCACTATGTTTTGAGGATTTGCTTTAAAGACTACCGGAGGGCCTAGTTATATAGCAAGGAAGGATCATCTTGAACCAAAATATTGAGGCCTAGTACTCAAGAGAGAGAAGAGAAAACTTAGAGACTAAAAAAATTACGTTACTCCAGAAAACGGAAAAAACTCCTCAGAAGACTTTAGGCACAGGTACTAGAGAACTACAGATTTTCCAACAGATTCTGAACTTGTAACAGAGCAGATCCTGCAAGATCTGCAAGTCCAAAAAAGGAAGGAAGAAAAGTAGACAGATTCTTCATGTACAGAACTAACAGCACAAACTCAAAGACCAGCACTAAATTGTTGAGGTAAATCAGATTCTCAGATCAGACTGGAGATGCCAGAGTTTAGCATTACATGTTACCTTGCACTTTGGCAAGCAGACTAAAAAGTGCTTCTCTGTTCACCTACTACTTAATATCCAACAGAATCTACTTGTGTTTTTCTAACTTCACGTAATGATGTGACTGTGCTTTGGGAAATGAGCATCTTCTTAAAAATTATTATTCACAAATGCATAAACACCTGAAAGGCAACTAGGGATTTATATGTTTATTTCTGAGGCTCATAGAGGAAAGTTATGCCCCCTCAAGTATGGTTTTATTAAAAGTAAAATGCTAACTTACTCAGCCCGAGTCTTTCTGATCGCTCATATCTGGCTGAAGGGCATCCTGCATAAGAAGTTACTCTACCCATACATATGTTTGGAAAAATCAGACATCTGTTGTTATATGTCATCTGAATGATTAGAATTAGCACTTACATAGTCTGTTTAATTCAAAAGGTCCTCAAAATATTTAGTATTAAAAGAATTCCAGCTGTGAATCATACATTTTCTTGGGAAATTCAGCCTTCCCTAAAAATGTTTCTAATCAAGGCTGTGCTTACAAGTTTGAAAATAAGAGCCTTGCTTTTTCCAAATCAAGACGGCAATTAAATTGAATCACCAATTATTTCAATGTAATTCCTTGGATACATGGTTCATGTTTTTAAATTGATTACAGTGCAAATCAAATTAAATAGACCAAAACATTGTAAAGGAGTGTCTACATAAAACATACATGTTTAACCTGATTAACTATGGAAATCAAACACTTCCTTCAACTGTAGTTACCAACAGGGAACAAAAATAATCTGCTAGAAAAGCCAGGTGACAAGAATCTGGAGTGACAATAGTTAGTAATGCCACAATAATTTATACTGTTTCAGATAGAATTAACATAGCTCAATGGTCAGAAACATGTGAAACATGGATAAAATTATTTAAATCAAGTTTCTAGAAGGATCCTTAAAACAGATGCTTTAAAGCTTGCCTCAGTGTTAAATTTTGTTTTCACTTGAACAAAATTTCAACACTAGTTTTCTTTGGGTTATTCTTTCAAAACTGCATGCACTATACTATTTTCAAGTTTCCCTTACCCATTGCTTTTGTTTCTTCTCTTTTAGCATTCAGCAGGGAAAATTTGAATTTTGCTCTGACTTCACTTTTTGGACAACTGACTAAAAGCAAATACAACGACAGGTAGTCTTTGCTTTCATCGTCTAGTCCCTTTGGGTTCACTCTCAGACACCTGGAAGAAGTGAAGAAATCATACATTTTAAGATTGCACACAGAATAAATTGTGACATTTTTATAAGATATAATGACACAAGCTACCAAAACGAATGTTCCCCTGTGACTGCTGAAACTATAAAACTAGAAACACCCAGTATCTATAATAAAACTTCAAGAAATATCCTCAAATTTTAATATTTATTCATGACTTAACTTCACAACTCTGAGGCAAAAAAAGACACCCCCCAATACAACAAAAGCAAAAAAAAGACCTTACCACTTCATTTTGTCATTTGGCCCTGACGAAAAGGTAGAACTCTTTAAAACTTCACCCATTTCTTCTCGGCAAAAACTGAAGTTATTAATGGTCCACATGTACGAAAATTTTACTACTTTAACCTGAACAAGAGATGTAGAAAACTTCAATAAAGTTCAACTTACTTGCCAAGCATTAACTATAAGAACTAGCTGACGGTCAGCCCAACTGAAAGCGTTGCAGGATTTCTTTCTTTTCTCTCTCTTTTTTTTTTTTTTTTATTACTTTGACAAGAAAACAAAGCCACAAGAATTCATGCAAATTACCTGTGTGTAACACCAGCTTTCAGCCACAGGTCCACTGGACATCTCTCCAGGAGGAGGTGGGGTGGGGACCCTGGACATTGCCACTTATTGCAGGTTTATAGTATCAAGATAGCAATCCAAACTTCAGTAATTTTCCTAAAAAATAATTCATACATTTTTTTTGGTCACTCTCTTTAAGCACAGGAAAAAAACCATAATATGATATCCAGATTTCTCTTTACTAAACAATGCACTGGAATACTAAAGTTGAAAGGAGGATTGTTTAGACAAGCTGGATGTCATTAATAACCACTTGTACCCAAATGACAAGCTGAATCCTCACGTAATACTTCATAAAAGCAAATGCCTACGCATTATTCAGTAACATCAATGGCTTCCTTTGTTAATTACCATTATCACTCTAGTCACATTATAACTTTTTAAAGATCTTTTTCTTTGTTTTCAAGGGTACCTAGGACCTTGTGAGACTAAGATATTAGTAGTAACATGTTAGTTGTCCATAGAGATGTAATTTGGTTCTGAAAGAACATCTAGCCTTCTGGGAGAAAATGTTCAAATAATTTGGAGACTTCTAGTGGGAGGACAAGAAATTAAGCTTTATAAATAAAACAGTATTTTCATCATACATTTTTCACTGTTGTCTCTCTCCCCCCTCAGTACAGAAAGTTTATTTAAACATATCCTGCTCTCACTAAAGCAAGATCAGAAGACCATGATCTTCCTCAAATACTGGAGTTCAATATATAGGTATTTTTGTTTGTGATAAAACAACATTAATTGTATTACAGAAAGCAATGATTGCACCAATTACTCTAATCATGCTGGGACTCTTCCTTTAGGGACAGGCAATACACTTACAAGCAAAGTTTTATGTAAACACTGATGAGAACACACTGTAAGCATGCAATTCAGTTACAACTTTAAAAAGTTTATTAACCCTACTGAAAAAAACTCTGAGAATCACTATGACCCTCAGAGGATGCGTCTCCTCCTGCCTTTCTGGTACCTTTTCTCATTCACCTGGAATACAAATTAGCCTTTGCATGTTAAAGGCAGCTGACATAGGCATCACTGAATCATTTCTAAATCTCAGCTTTTATATCAGATGAGGGACTAGATGCTATACAGTCAAATCTCTAATAGATCTCCTATGACAAGACTGGATAGCAAAAAAAAACAAAAAAAAAGAGGAAAAAAAAGAAACATTCAAATGTAATCAGAAATACATTTCAACTACCTATCAAACTTTCCTTGCTGATACAATTTATGCCTCTGTATAGAAATCTTCAGAACTTAATTAGTATTTTCAACAGATAACTGGCAACAAAATCATAATAAACTTAAGATATTATTTTATATGCTTTTTTACATTATTCTTTTTAAATGAATTGTATGTATTGCACAAACTGTATTACTTTGTTTCAAATCCTTGCACAAAACCACTAGGAGTAAAAATCCAGTGAACAATAAATGTGAACATCCTTCTTTCATAATGCAAAAATTCATACTTATCTTACTATGATTTCTGGAAGCACATATTCAGTGGTAACAGCTGAAGCTATAACCCTATTATAAGACGTATTTTCTACAGAACCATAATCTGAGAGTGAACAGCTTACCTCAGCCTACTTAACCTGTTTACTTCTCTCCAATTCTAAAAACAGAGTAAAGGATGTGCTATATTTCTTCTTGTCACTTCCTTGAGATGCACAGGATCACCTCATTTTTAATCTGTTCCTTCCTCAATTCTTTCAGTCCCTTGTATCAGTGCATTCCCAGCAGTCTAGTGCTCCTGAAGGAGCTGCAGATCCGAGTCATTTACTCTGAAGGGGTCTCTAAATTGAGGAAGGCTGAAATTAACTGCTCGACAGTATTCTCTTTAGAAAGTGTCCAGTGACCGCATGTCAGCTACAGATAGTGATCTGCCCCCTCCTGTCTCACAACTAAATCAGCATAATAAACTGAGAATTTATATCTAAGCAAAGGTGGTTAACTGTCACTTACTTATTTTATGGTCAGTAATGACTTCCAGTTGCCTTGTGTCTGCACCTGTTCTACCTACAGCTTATCACACAATCACAGGATGGTTGAGGTTGGAAGGGACCTCTGGAGATCATCTAGTCCAACCCCCCTGCTCAAGCACGGTCACCCAGAGCACATTGCATGTTACAGAAAGGTATCTGTACTTCAGAATGCTTCAACCTGCCACGGGGTCTTTATCATTTATTACACGATCTGCCAGAAGCCATGGTTGTAAGAACACTTTCCAAGCCACTCTGAACAGTTTCCGCTTTTTGTAAAGTTTCTCATTACAGGAGCAGGGAACTAACTTTCCTAAGTTCCCAATAATTTCTGAAAAACAGATTAGTATCTCACTTTTCTTTGGCATGGATTTACTAAGCCAATCAGATTTTTAGGTTGAGAAAAGAAGAATTCTGAACAGTTTGATATCATATTGGAAGCTTGAGCTGAGGAACATTTTGTTATTATTACACATCCAGGCATACTGAAAAGTAAAAAAGAAGCCAATAATAAACTGAAAAATGGATAATGGACAAACAGAACATAAGACACTAAGATACATCAAAAGACTGTCAAGAAAATTAGGGAAACACTTTAGAAATACTGCTTACCTTCCCTTTGCTTTACTTAGTCCACTTAATCAGGATTTGGGGATGGCAATAGTGGAGAACACTTACGAAAGCTACAACACGGAAGAGAATGCCTGAACTTCAAAGATACTATCCAAAAGTACACGGAGACTTGAGGAAGGGAAGGATTTTTAGTCAAGCCTGACACCCAGACCCATAAGCACAGTATGTAGGTCACTGGGTGCCTTAACCACTTCTCGCAGCTAGGGATGGACACCAGAGCAAAGTAGAATAAGCAAGGAAAAATTAAAGTGCAGGTGAGAAGATGCATGTGTGTGCTCACCCTTTGTTCTACATACTATACTTCGGGGAAAAGATGAAATACTCCTTTGAAGACTCTGCTTATGAATCTTTGATTAGCCACTGTCCTCAGCTCAGACAAAAAGGTTTTCAAGTACCAAACTCTCACTGCAGCCTGTTAGATCAAATGGTTGGGAACAGCTGGAGTTGCAGTTCACAGAACCAGTCAGAGAACGACTTGGTGGAATTAAATCAATAAAGTGCAGGAAGCCAGGCCTGCTATCTGAAGGATGAAATAACTTGCTCCAAGAAGGACAATTTTCATGCTAGTACCTGCACTTATTCCTCTGCACGCTATCAGAAACAAGGCATCGGAGGAGCCAGGACATGAGTTTTCAGGCAGAGTCCTGCCTCTGTGGACTTGGCTTAAGAAAACAGGCTATGGGCCAATTTGCCAGACAAGTCTTCCTCAGTTAGAAGTACAAAGTCTCTGACCATCAGAGGAAACATACGTTTACACTCACGGGGAACACTAAGACAAGTTTTAACGGATGAGGACAAAAGCAGCTTCTGGCTTTATAAAACGTAAGTCAGCGGAGTATTTTGAAAAACAGCATGCCACATAGCTCCTCACACACTGCTGAGGTCTCCACTTCTGGGCTGCCAAACAAACAAGGTATAGAGATAAACAGAGCAATTGCTGTTGAAACTGTAAACAGGACTTAGACATTAAATTTGTTCCTCAAAAGAGCAGCTGAAAGTTACAATCCAAAGATAGGGCAAGTAGCAGCAGCAGTTACTAACAATGCTTGCCTTGGATTTCAGATATTAGGATATCCCTAATTCAATAGTACATGTATGTTTATGGTTTGTGTGGGGTGTTCTGGGTTTTGTTTCATTTTAAGTAAATTGATACATCATATTGAATGCCATGAAGCAGTAAGTGATAATTCTATCTCCTTTCTGAGCATTTGTTTTTGTTATTCTACCTCAGAAGGGGGAAAAAACAGAAAGGCTCACATATTTTATACTCCCAAATCCTAAATATGATGGGTTTACCACTTCCACTACCGGTCTCAAGGAAGATACTGGCAACAGCAGTTAATCTTTCTAGTACATATGCCAAAAAGAGTCAGTCTGTTAAATCAGATCTACATGAAGCTGAACAGTACTGGCAGAGCAGCAGTAATCAAGTAAGCCAAGGTAAAATAAAAAAAACAATTTCCCAAAACACAATTCGTTTTCAAAGACTGAAGTACTTTCCTATTCAAAGAAATACTTCTCATATTAAACATCAAGATATTTGAAGTTAATGATCTTGAATTATCTGCAGATGGAGTCTAACAAAAGCATGGATTATGTTCTATAAAATGTATTCACCCTAAATTTCATTTAAAAAATGCACTGGATCTCCATTTTCCTAATACTTGAGGAGAGGTTTTCAGATTCAAGTCACTTTATACACCACTTCAACACAAATTTCTTCAGAGAAACAAATATAACCCTCTTTCCTTTCCAAGAAGTTATATCCATAAATTATACATGTATTAACATTATTGTAAATAGCCTTAAAGCAAATAACCTTACTTTGTAATCTCTTAGATTTATATAAGAACACATTTATACTAAAAATATTCTCACTCTTATACCTAATATTAGAATTATTTTAGGAGTATTTTCACCAAAAAAGGTAACACACATTAATGAAATACCACATAAACGTAAATACACTAAAGAGGAATTTTCCACCACCTCAGTAATAAATCCTCAAAAAACTTCAAAATCTATTTGAAGAACTGTTAAGTGTTACACTGAGTTTCTGCCAGCTCTTATCTCTATGAATAGAAACTCAACACAACTATATCCTAATTTTTATTTTATCAGAGCAATAGTCTAATGTGCATGCTAAGGACCACAACAATGGTTTATCTCTGCATTTCAGTACAGTATCACTGTTACCAAATTAGTAACGGTACCAGCCAGCTAAGTTCCCTTCTACAACATACCTATCCAGCACACCCTCAAAAGACACATGCAGTCTGCCAGGGCCTAACCCACAGATGAAGTCACCAAGCAAATAAATGGCTCCTTCCTGCTCCCTCAAAAGCAGAAGGGACACACACTGCGAACTGGGTAATTAGTTCCTGAACTCTCCTCTCTGCCCCTGCTTCTTCCAAGGGTTTGGGCCTCCAGGATGAAAGTGACTCCCTCGCAGGCTGGCTGTATTTTAACCACACGACTTGCACATCTCAACACGTGATGTAACTGAACATGAGCAGATTGTTCATGGTGTAAGTTCATTCTCAAGTCCTACCCATAACTGATTAATAAAGAAACATTTAACAGTAATGTCAAACCACACTTTCAAAGCATTAGGGTCCAGTTTCCTCAAAGCCTCAGACAGAAGCTATGGAGCCTGCACCTGCATGAAACACAAAACTTCCCTAACCAAGGGCAAATCATTTAAATGTTTAACAACTAATGTAAAAATTAGAGTAATTTACTGTCTAAGAGTGACTGATAATAATATGATTTAACAGTTAGTCTCTAAAGGAAAGTCTAATAAAATGACCATATCAACAAATCACACATACACTTTGTATATTCTTTTTGACTGGTAACACAGTTTCCTGTAACAGGACTGAACATTTCAAGAAATAAACAACTTCTATAAATTAGCACTTTTTGAAATATCACTCTTTCATCTTTGGCTGAAATTCAAATATTACTTTCTAAAAGTTAATTGGTGAATAAAACCCTGTTCCTCCAACTTTTTATTCCTAGTAAATATATAATTTAGAAAATAAAAAAGTGTCTATTGGTACAGGCAAAAACTTTGCTTTTTCTAATCTAAAGTAAAGAAGCATTCCATATAATACAAGCAGCTTCCAAAACCCCATTCAAAATAAACATGTTCCAGCTACATAGTGGTATTGATTTCATTTTCTCTAATTAAACCACCATCAGCGGATATAAACTTTTATCAGGGTTTGTTATCCAAACAATTTTTTAAAATTTACTGGGGAGGCAAATTGTTGGGGAAAATACTGACTTGCTTTAAGGATCATAGTCTATCAGTTCTTTGGAGAGACACAGCACAGATATGGAGCTGAAGACAGAGGAAACAAGCGAGTGTTCCTCAAACCAAAATAGCAAGTATGATGCGAGAGGTGTTTTAAGGCCCAAGACTGAGCTACTTTTGCAACAATGCTGCAGCTGAATCACAGTCCTAAGTAACACCAGCTTATAAAGACAAAAGGGTTTGGCCCAATAGACAGGTATGGCAGGGTTAAAAGCAAAGACAGTTGTGTCCTTTTCTCTAGCCA